>NC_133125.1:190213860-190513860 GCF_048418815.1 Hemitrygon akajei | reverse complement strand
GAGGGGGAGCAATGGATGGGGGAGTAGGATTGAGGGAAGAAATGGTGAGAGGTGGTGTGAGAGCTGGTATGGAGGATAGGAGAGGGGAGGAAGAGGGTGGATTGGGAGAATACAGTGGGGAGAGGGGATTGTAGGGGGTTGAATGGGGTCGTAGCAGGGTGAATGGGAACGTCGGGGGAGAGAGGGAGATCGTAGGCGGAGTGGGGACTTGTAAGGGGGAGAAGTGGAGAGGCTGGATGGTAGGGGGGAATGGTGGGTGGTAGGCGAAGGTGATCGTAGGGAGAGAGTGAGGGGATCTTGTGGTGGTGGAAGGCAACAGTGGGATTGTAGGGGGAAAGGGCCGGGGATTGTAAGGGGGGCGGAGAGTGGACTGGTCAAATGAAGACACCTGAGAGGACACCACTAATCTCTTCGATAGTCCCTGGGGCGAGTTTGTTGTTGACACTCTAATCTGAACCACAAACATCTCGCTGCCGCACACCCAGTACAGAGTGAGACATACCCAACCCCTTCCTCCATTCCCTCCTCCTCCGCTGCCCCCTTACCATAGGGCTCCGACTCCTTCCCTTCCGCTTTCTTCTTCTTGCCCATCTCGGGGCTACTGTCGCTGGCGCCGCTCTCCCCGGACCCTCGCCTGTGGAAGCCGCGCTGCGTCACCACACCTGTTCCCCTTGGCTCCGGCTCGCCACGCCCCCTGTCAGGTGAGCCAGGGCTGGTCACGCCCCCCGCGATTAATGAATCTGGTCTGGCCTCGCCTACACCTGCTGGCCCACGTCACTGAATCATGACTTCCTCCTTGTTGACCTCACCTATTACCTGTTGGCCCCGCCCATTACCTGCTGATCCCAGCCTCCATGTGATAAATAAATCAAGGTCAGCCCATTCTCCATATCACCCAGACACTGATTATGCCCGGCTGCACTAAGAACTTACCCGCAGTGGCTTCACAGGCACACATTTGCATTCAGAAGGAAGACATATATTTTAAAAAAAATCCATACAATTTTACAAGAAAGCAGGCAATTTGAAAACAAAACAATTTGAGTGCAGAGCAATCATAATGTCAACCTGTAATGATTAGGGTTTCCACAGGCGCTGTCCGACCTGCTGAGTTCCTCCAGCATTTTATGTGTGTTGCTCTGGATTTCCTGCATCTGCGGAATCTCTCGTGTTTACGATTAAGTTTGCTGGTTGGTCTAAGAATCAAATGGTTGTAGGGATTCTGATTTCCCTCAACCTGGTGGTGGGCAATGTCAGTCTTTCTCACCTTCGCCTGCTGGCAGCTGTGAGAACGTGGCATGACCTGGATGGTGGGCATCTCCATGGTGCAGGTTTTGCCTTCTTGATGCAGCACCTCCTGTGCGGATACTGCCAATGATGGGGAGGTATGCATTGGGCAGAGTCACTGTATTCCATCTGCCACTTTTTTGCCCATTCTTCCAATTTGTCTGCCCTTCTGTAATTGGATCGCTTCCTCAGCACTACCTAGCACTCCACCTAACCTTGTATCATTCGCAAACTTTGCCACAAAACTTATACTTCCCTACTATCACTTCCACAGGTATGTCCTCCTGTAATAGCTATTGGGGGAAGGGGTCTGATTGGGCTTCTTATCATGTTGTACACCTCATCCCTTGTACTCTTCCACAGCAAAGAGAAAAGCCCCAACTCACTCAGGAAGATGTGCTCTCCAATCCAGGTAGCATCCTACCAAATCTCTTCTACATACTCTCTAAAGCTTTCATATCCTTCTTGTAATGAGGTGACCAGAAATGAACACACTATTCCAAGCGTAGAATAAGCAGAGTTTTATAGAGCTGCAACATTACCTTGCAGGTCTTAAACTCAATCCCCCCAGCCAATGAAAACCAACACACCATATGCCTTTGTAAATTTGCATCCATGTGCTGAGCACAGACAGTACTGAAGGTCTAGAGTGAGTGAGTGAGTGAGTGTGTGTGTGTGTGTGTGTGTAAGGAAAGGGGCATTGCTGTCATTGTCTTATTTTGTTGTGAACATAGAAACATTGAAATCTACAGCACATTACAAGCCCTTCGGCCCACAATATTGTGCTGACCATGTAACCTAATTTAGAAGCTGCCCAGAATTTCCCTACCGCACAGCTCTCTATTTTTCTAAGCTCCATGTACCTTTCTAAGAGTCTCTTAAAAGCCCCTATCACATCCGCCTCTACCACTGTCACTGGCAGTGCATTCCATGCACCCACCACTCTCTGTGTGAAAAACTTATATCTGACATTCCCCTTGCACCTACTTCCCAGCACCTTAAAACTGTGCCCCTCGTGTAAGCCATTTCAGCCCTGAGAAAAAGCCTCTGGCTATGCACACAATCGATACCTCTCATCTTATAAGACCATAAGATATAGGAGCAGAATTAGGCCATTTGGCCCATCGAATCTGCCCCGCCACTCCGCCAATCATGGCTGATCCTTTTTCTATCTCCTCCTCAACCCCAGTTCCCGGCCTTTTTCCCGTAACCTTTGATGCCATGTCCAATCAAGAACCTATCAATCTCTGCCTTAAATACACCCAACGACCTGGCCTCCACAGCTGCATGTGGCAACAAATTCCACAAATTCACCACCCTTTGAATATAGGAATTTTTCCACATCTCTGTTTTGAAAGGGCGCCCTTCTATCCTGAGGCTGTGCCCTCTTGTCCTGGACTCTCCCACCATGGGAAACATCCTTTCCACATCAAGTCTGTCTATGTCTTTCAACATTCAAAAGGTTTCAGTGAGATCCCCCTCATCCTTCTGAACTCCAGTGGGTACAGACCCAGAGCCATCACATGTTCCTCGTATGATAACCTTTAATTCCTAGAATTATGCTTGTGAACCTCCTCTGGACCCTCTCCAATGCCAGCACATCTTTTCTAAGATGAGGAACCCAAAACTGTTCACAAAACTCAAGGTGAGACCTCACCAGTGCCTTATAAAGCCTCAGCATCACCTCCCTGCTCTTGTATTCTGGACCTCTTGAAATTCCTCACCACCAACTCACCAACTTACACACTTCCATCAGGTCACCTCTCGTCCTTCGTCGCTCCAAGGAGAAAAGGCCAAGTTCACTCAACTTATTCTCATAAGGCATGCTCCCCAATCCAGGCAACATCCTTGTCAATAATTGTCTTAATAAGCTGGTAAGGAAGGCGGGCTCTGTCGTGGGCAAAGTACTGGAGAGTTTAACATCGGTAGCTGAGCGAAGGGCGCTGAGTAGGCTACGGTCAATTATGGATAACTCTGAACATCCTCTACATAGCACCATCCAGAGACAGAGAAGCAGTTTCAGCGACAGGTTACTATCGATGCAATGCTCCTCAGACAGGATGAAGAGGTCAATACTCCCCAATGTCATTAGGCTTTACAATTCTACCGCCAGGACTTAAGAACTTTTTAAAAGCTATTATTAATGCTTTTTGAGATAGTGATTTAGATGCATATCATATTTTTTACTGAGTTAAGTATTGTATGTAATTAGTTTTGCTACAACAAGTGTATGGGACATTGGAAAAAAGTTGAATTTCCCCATGGGGATGAATAAAATATCTATCTATCTATCTCCTCTGCACCCTTTCTCTATAGTATCTTCATCCTACCAGTAGTGAGGTGACCAGAACTGAACACAGTACACCAAGTGGGGTCTGACCAAGGTCTTATATAGCTGTATCATTATCTCATGGCGCTAGAATTCAATCCCACAGCTGATGAACACCATACGCCTTCTTAACAACACTGTCAACCTGTGCAGCAGCTTTGAGTGTCCAATCAACACGGACTCCAAGATCTCTCTGATCCTCCACGCTGCCAAGAATCTGACTTATATTTTGTCTTCAAATGATCTACCAAAATGAACCACTTCACTTACCTGGGTTGAACTCTATCTGGCACTTTTCAGCCCAGTTCTGCATCCTATCAAAGTCCCGCTGTAACCTCCGACAACCCTTCAGACTATTCACAACACCTCCAACTTTTGTGTCATTAGCACACTTACCAACCCACCCTTCTACTTCCTCATTCAGGTCAATGTTGTTGTTGTTGCTTGTGTTGTTCTGCTGAACATGGTGGACATGTTATGTTGGCACTTGCGGGCTGCCCCCAGCACATCCTGAGGTTATGATGGTTGTTAATGCAAACAGTGCATTTCACTGTATGTTGCCATGTACATGTGATAAATAAAACTTAATCTGAATCCAGCCAGGAACTTAAAGCTACAGACCCTCTCCACGACCATTTTCCTGCTGTAAACTGGCTCATTTACAACCTTGAAGTCGACAGTCAGCTGTTTAGCTTTGCTGATGTTGGTTGTTTTTTGCGACACCACTCGACCAGGTATCCCAGCTTGCTCAGTGATGGATAAGCTGCTGCGGGAAAGACAGTTGCTTCAGGCCAGGGAGTCAGGGTAACTCTACAATTAGAATCTTGCTGTGTAGTTTAATTTGTCCAACAGAGAAAAGAATTAATGTTTCAGATTGATGACTCAACAAAAAGTTCCAATGCAAAGGTGTTAATTCTGCTTTCCCGGCATAGATGCTGCTTGACTGCACTCTCTGGGATTCAGGTTCCGGCAAAGGGGTTTGGGAGTCCTCATGCAGGATTCCATAAAGGTTAACTTACAGGTTGTGTCAGTGGTAAGGAATGCAAATGCAATGTTATTTTGGGAAAATAAATACTGAGGGTTTATGAAGCATCGGTCAGACTCCACTTGGACATTGTGAGCAGTTTTGGGCTCTTCATCTAAGAAAGATATGCCAGCGTTGGAGAGGCTCCGGAGGTTCACGAGAATAATGCTGGCAATGAAAGGCTTAACATATGAGGCATATTTGCTGGAGTTTAGAACAAAGGGGGGATTTTATTGAAACCTATTGAATATTTAAAGGCCTAGATAGAGTGAATGTGGAGAGGATGTTTCCTATAGCAGGGGAGACGAGGATCAGAGGGCACAGACGGGACATCAGATTAGAGCTGAGATGAGCAGGAATTTCTTGAGCCAGATCGCTGTAAAGGCCAAATCATTGGGCTCATTTAGAGCAGAGGTCTTGGAAGGCTGAATGGCCCAATTCTGTTCCTATTTCTCATACTGGTGTGTGAGAGAGGCTTGTTTTGCTGATGTCTTTTAGTGTTGTTGCTTGTGTGGTCCTCCTGAACATTGTATACACACTGTGTTGTCTCCAGATGCATGGTGACACTTATGGGCTGCCCCCAGCACCTCCTTAGGATGTGTTAGTCATTGGCACCCATGAGAATCTGAATCTTGAGGGTGGGTGGATCCAGGTGAAGGGGTAATGGGTGATCCAGGTGAAGGGGTGATTGGTGATCCAGGTGAAGGGGTGTTAGGTGATTCCAGTGAAGATGTGCTGGGTGAGTCCAGGTGAAGGGGTAATGGGTGATTCAGGTGAAGGGGTGAAAAGTGATCCAGGAGGGGTAGCTGGAGTGGGGAGGTAAATAGCTGAATTTCCAAAGCAGAGGTATCTTTTTGTTAAGTAAGTCAATACATCACCTGTGTCAAGGTGATGAGGGACCCACAGTAACCTGCAGGGGTGTGGGTAGTGTATTAGCCACTGCTGTCATTGCCACTGTTAGTACTGGTGAACTGTTTCTTTTTAAAGCAATGCTGCCTTTAAAGCTGCAACATCACAAACACAAGTAATTCTGCAAATGCTGAAGATCTAGAGCGACACACACACAAAATGCAGAGGAACTTACCAGGTCAGGCAACACATAGGGAGGGGAGTTGGTGGTTTGCACTTTCATCAGGACTGGAAAGGTGGTAGGAGACAGGTGTCAGAATATATTCCGTCTGTGTAGTTGCCAACCTGACGGCGTGGTAATTTCTCCAAGTTCTGGTAACCACTCCCCTCTGTTCAATACCCCCCCCCCCCCCCACACACACATATCCTTTTGTTTTCCTGCATTCTGATGCCCTCTCACCTCTTCTTTCCTCCTCTGTATCAGTGAGACCTGACAGAGATTGGGGGCTGCTTCAAGAACCTTTGCTCCGTCTGTCACATAAGGCATGATCTTCCAGTGGCCACCCATTTCAATTTGACTTCCAATTTCCATTTCAATATGTCTCCTCTCCTGTCATGATAAAGCTAAACTCTGGTTGGCTTTTGGCTTCTTCTCTCTTCCCTTGCCAACCTAATGCTGGGTCTATTCCCTCCATAGATGCTGTCTGACCTGTTGAGTTCCTCCAGCATTTTGTGTGACAGCTGTAATAGTGCTAAACGATATCCATCTCCACAGTTTCCTTTGGACCTTCCACTTGCCAAAATAATTTCTAAGGCAAGACACACAAAATGCTGGAGGAACTCAGCAGGCCAGGTAGCATCGATGGAAAAGAGCAAACGGTCCATGTTTTGGCCGAGACCCTCCATCAGGGCTGGAAAGGAAGGGGAGGTCAGAGTAAGAATGTGGGGGGGAGGGGAGAAAGAAGTACAAGGTGGCAGGTGAAACCGGGAAGGGGTGAAGCAAAGAGCTGAGAAGTTGATTTGTGAAAGAGATAAAGGGCTGGAGAAGGGGGAATCTGATGGGAGAGGACAGAAGACTACAGAAGAAAGGGAAGGGGAGGAGCACCAAACAGAGGTGATGTCCAGATAAGGAGATAATGTGAGAGGGAAACACTGATGACCCCTTCACCTGACTTCAACCTTCTTCCTCTTCTTGGACCCCACTCTGGGTCTTTTTATTGCTAATTGCCGATGAGACATCAACCATCTCGACTTTAGTACTCCTCTCCCCAAACCTAACCTCACTCCTCCTGAACATACTGTTCTCCACACTAATCCCAACTTCACCATCAAACCCTCAGATAAGGAGAATGTTGCAGTAGCCAAGCAGACTGGTCTCTACCTTGCTGAGGCCAGGCAACAACTACCAGACACTCCTCTTACTTTAAAATTTCCAGTATATGCAGATTCTCTTGTGAAGTAATTTCTAAGTCTGGTTCCTTGAATCTGCTTCCAGCTGCCTGGGACCTGGCCTCCTCCCACCTTCCTCACAGCCTTTATCTAAAACACTCCTTAAAAACATCTTTCTCTGGCCAGTCACCTCACTGTGCACTTGGCAACACCCTTTCAAATACAATCCACCGCATCAAGGAAGTGCAGCAAAGGAATAATTGTTGCTTAAAGATTAAAATTCTTTGCTTCCTGGTGCAGTAAATGGAAATTTCCTTGTAATGCAACATCATGCACTCACAGGTTGATGTCTCATCAGCTTACATTCCTGGCAATAAACTTTTGAACTAAAGTCCAGATTTGATAATAGGCTAGTGCCTTCTGTTCAAAGGTTTAGTTTCAGACTCTATGCCGATGGACTATATGCCCAGCATATCCTGCTAATGCATAATAGAGCCTTGGTCTCCATGGTACTGCAATATAAAGTATTTGTTTTAGCAACAGGAACAATGAAAGGCTTGAGAAAAATGTGAGAAGTTACTAATCTCTGAGCAACACACAAAATGCCACAGGAACTCACAGTCGAAGTTCTGGGCCAAGACCCTTCATCAGGATTGGGAATTAAGGGGGAAGAAGCCTGAATCAGTGGGAGGAGGGGAAGGAGTACAAGCTAGGTGATAGGTGATGCTGGGTGGCTGGGAGAGGGTGAAGTAAGAAGCTGAGAGGTGATGGTGGAAAAGGAACCTAATGGGAGAGCAGAGTAAATCACGGAGAAAGGAAAGGGAGGAGGGTACCAAGGGGAGGGAGCTGATAGGCTGGTGAGCAGGTGAGGTGCCAGAGTGGGGAATTGAATTAGAGGGTACGGGGAGGGAAAAAAATTACCAGAAATTGGAGAAATCGATGTTTGTGCCATTAGGTCGGTAGCTACCTGGAAGGAATATGAGGTGTTGCTCTTTCAACCTGAGGGTGGCCTCATTGTGGCAGAAGAGGCGGCCATGGACCAACATGTCGGAACCGACGGGCAATGGGGACAGGAGTTGAAATGTTTGGCCACTGGGAATTCTGCTTTTTGCAGATGGAGCAGAGGTGCTCGACCAGCTTCTCTCCGACTTGAGATTGTTCCAGCTTCCTCTAAGCTACAAATGAGAGCTACACTGATCCTCATGAAATGCACAAAACCATTCATAAACATAGGGCACCCTTCCCCACCCCCCAACCTGGTGGTGGTCCGAGCAAACCCTGTGCAATGCTAGAGACGTGAAGGACGACAGACGCTGTCATCTGGAGCAACAGATTACCTACCTGCTGGAGGAACTCAGTGTGTTCAGGTGTGTCTGTGTGTGTGTGTGCGTGCGTGCGCGCATTTACTTTCTTCCATTGACACTGCCTGAGTTCCTCCGGCATTTTGTGTGAGTGCGGCAAGATTGCTTATTGAATGTATTCCACCTCACTCCCCATCTCCATAGTGGCAACACAGTGCAGGCTATTCAGTCGACAATGTTGTGCTGATTTTTTAACACACTCCACGATCAACCTAGCCCTTCCCATTCACAAAACCCTCATATTTTTTGTTCATCCATGTGTCTATCCAAGTCTCTTTTAAATATTCTCTGTGTAAAAAGCTTACCTCTGACATCCCCCCTATATTTTCCTCCAAATTCTTTAAAATTACACCCCCTCATATAGACATTTCAGCCCTGGGGAAAAGTCTCTGGCTGTCCACTCGATCTGTGTTTATGATTTTGTACACTTCTATCAAGTCACCTCTTATCATCCTTCACTCCACAGAGAAAAGCCAAAGCTCATTCAATCTATCCTAATAAACGTGCTCGCTAATCCAGGTCCATCCTGGTAAATCTCCTCTGTACCTTCTCTAAAGCTTCTGCAGAACTGAGCACAATACTCCAAATGACGTTGTCAAAAGCATGCACAGTGCAGGGTCTCAGCCTGAAACATCAACAATTCCTAACACCCGTGCTGCTTGACCTGCTGCATTCTACAAGCAGATTATTATCCATAGAACTGTGCAGTATAGGCCTTTCAGCCCACAATGTTGTTACACCATCAAGGCATACATACAGAAGGTCTTGTCCTCGAGATAGATGCAATTACAAAGAAGGTACAACAGTGGCAACATTTCATTCACAGTTTGAGGAAAAAGCAGCACCCATCATTAAGGACCCCCATCACCCATCATGCCCTCTTTTTATTGCTACCATCGAGAAGATACAAGAGCCTGAAGGCGCACACTTCACATTTTAGGAACAATGTCTTCCTTCTGCCATCATATTTCTGGAGGGTCCATAAAGCCATGAATACACCTCACTGTTCTTTGCACAACTTACCTACTGGGATTACCCAACGTGTATGTATGCTTGTATGTGTGTGTGTGTATGTGTAAAATGTTATTATCATCATATATTGCAATGTACAACTCCCGAGACATCTGCCAGTGATATTAAAGCGAATTGTGAACTGTGAACCCTTGGTCCCGGTATAACAGTACAGTCTGTCACTACATATAGATGGCCAATAAACTAAGCAAGCCAATTTTATATAAAAAAAACACAGCATAAGGTTCTTTAATGAACAGTTTTGAACAGAAATTAAACCCTCAGATCCAGATGAGCACATTTTTAAAAAATGACAAGAAATAATTCATTTTTGGAAGGGTAGGTTACTGGACCTTGGTGTAAAACCTAGTACATTTCTATAGCTGCTTACCAGTCTCAATCAGGCACACTGATACCGTGGCCCCCACCAATACGTGAGACAGCAGTCTCACTCTCACCCGTGTCAAACTGAAACACACTGATACCGTGGCCCCCACCAATACATGAGACAAGTCTCACTCTCACCCGTGTCAAACTGAAACACAAACTGGGACTCGGGAAATGGCCATTGCGCCTCTACAGAGTATGCGGTGGAGGGCAGGGGGTAATGTTAGAACACACTTCATGAGGCTTCAGGCCAAATTCTATCTACTACGAGATTAGGGAAAATAACTTAAAGGACATCATTAATTGCAAATCAAACCACCTCAAAAGACTCGACCTTGAGTTGTCTTCATTTCGATAGCCTTGAACAGACAAGGGATTGGGTTCTTCTCTCCCCGAAGAAGGGGGACTTTGCACCTCACTTTACAGCCTCAGCAAATGCTGTTGTTCCATCTCGGGAATGTAATCCCAGCCGCAGATTCTCTGTGCTCCCATCAATGGGACTGGGATAACGGGAATTAATCACTGTCCGGTGCTCTTGCACATTCCATCTGATCCTCCACGAATGTGGTGGGAACACTGGCAGTAACCAGTCCCTCAGCACTACCTCTCCCACAGTATGACTCTCCCTTGGTACCACCCTTTCCACAGTGTGACCTTCCCTCATCACTGCCCCTCCCTCAGTACCACCCCTCCCACAATGTGACCCCTTCCAAATCCACTGTCACCTTCACATAGTAGGGCAAGGCTGCTGAAAGAGGGGGAATGCCACAATCAGCACAGAACAGATGGGTCGAAGGGCCTATTTTTGAGCTCTATGTCGCTATGACCTTCCTAATTTGGAAATGTCACTTGCGCTCCCAAATGACTGGGGTGGGGGACGCTCACCAGAAGGACGGTGTGGTTCAAGGAGTTCCACATTCTCAAGGGGATGTTTGAGACAGACAGTGAATGTGTGTCGATGGGAACAGGAGGAGCTTTCTGTTGCCAAGGATAGGGAAATGGGCAGTGATGCTCTTAAGTGGGCCAAGGACACAGAAGGCCAGATAGATCAGGTCCAAGTGGTCCCATATCTAGAGGAGGTTTACAGGAATGATCCCAGGAATGAAAGGGTTAATGCCGAGGAGCATTAGATTGCTCTAGGTCTGTACTCATTGAAATTTAGGAAAATGAGGCAGATCTCATTGGAACCTACTGAATGTGGAAAGATAGAGTGGATATGGAGATGATTTTCGTTTAGTGGGAGAGTCTAGGACCAGAGGGCACAGCCTCAGAATAGAGGGATGTACATTTAGAACAGAGATGAGAAGGAATTTCTTTAGCCAGAGGGTGGTGAATCTGTGGAGGCCAAATCATTGGGTGCATTTAAAAGTGGAGGTGAATAAGTTCTTGATTAGTCAAAATAACCGAGAGAAGGTGGGAGAAAGGGGTTGAGAGGGGTAATAAATCAGCCATGATAGAATTACACAGCCAAATGGCCTAATTATGGTCTTAAGGCAGAGGGAGTCTGGGAATGCTAAAGGACGCTCCCCCAAACTCTCCCCCTCCAGGGTTCCCTCGTGTGCCTCTGTACAGGTCCCTAAGGCTCCTTTTGACACTTTGCCCACTATATCTTTCAGATGGATGAACCCAGAACGTTCCCCACCTTTCCTCCTTTTACACCACAACCTGACTCCAGTCCACACAGGCTGGCTTTAAATACTGGTTTCTACAGCACAATGCAAAATTTAAAATTGACAGTTTAAGACAGAGCAAATCTAACGATTTCCCGAATGACAACACTTCCCGTGGCAAAGGAGATTGGTCACATTCTGGCACTGATGGGCTATAACGTGGGTGGCTAATCTCCCCACCTCAGTGGGGGAGCCAAGCTGGGCCAACAGGTGTCGGAAGGAAAACACCCAACCAGAGCCAATGCACACAAAATGTTGGAGGAACTCAGCAGGTCAGGCAGCATCCATGGAAAGGAATAAAGAGTGGAAGTTCTGGGCTGAGACCCTTCATTAGTCCTCATTCGGGTCTTGGTCAGAGATGCAGAATGACCTGTTTCACCAACATTTTTATTTATTTAGAGATACAGTGTGGAGCAGACCCTTCTGGCCCTTCGAGCCTCGCCGCCCAGGTATCCTAATTACAGGGCAATTTGCAATGACCAATTCACCGACTAACCGGTACATCTTTGGAGTGGGGGAGGAAACACGCACACATGGGAAGGAACATACAAACTCGCTTATAGAGGACACTGGAATTGAACTGTGAACTCCGTAATTCCAAGTTGTACTAACATTGCACTAACCACTACACTACCGTGGCACCCCATAGTATTAACTCCTGGGCAAGTTAATCAGCCTCCTCCGTGATGGCCCAGAGTTTCCGAGAGGGTACGGAGTGGGGTGGGGGCGGTGGTGGAGGAATGTTCTCTTAATGCTGCATAGTTCGGGAGAGAGGAGGTGACTGATGGAGCGAGGGGCTCACGAGGGCCCCATCATAGTCAGGCTACTCTCAGGCATGGTGTCCTGGTAGGCCTCGAGCCTGGCCAGCCGATTCTGTTCCAGGGCGATGGCCTCAGCCGAGTGCTTGCACTTCTCGGAGCCGCACTGACAGGTGAAGTATTTACACTTGATGTCCCAGAACCGGTCGCCGTAATCGAACCTGGGGGGGTGAGAGAGAGAGAGAGAGAGAGAGAGACAGAACGAGAGAGAGAGAGATAGAGAGAAAGGAGAGATGAAATCTCACAACTGTGAACAACTTTCGCCCTGACGTTCAAAATCCATAAGGCCATTAGGCTTTACTTTGGGGTGATGGGCAAACTGGTTAAGAACATAAGGCAGAGGCGCAGAATTAGGCCATTCGACCCACTGTGTCTGCTCTGCATTCCATCATGGCCAATTTATTTTCCCTCTCAACCCCACTTTCCCTGTAACTTTTTACACTTGACTGATCAAGAACCTATCAACCTCTGCTTTAAATATACCCAATGACTTGGCCTCCACAGACGTCCGTGGCATGAATTCCAAAGATAACTACTCTCTGGCTAAAGAAATTCCTCATTATCTCTATTATAAAGGGATGACCCTCTATTCTGAGGCTGCGCCCTCTGGTCCTAGACACCCCCACTACAGGAAACATCCTCTCCACATCCACTCTATCTCGGCCATTCAATATTTGATAGTTTTCAATGAGATCACCCCTCATTTTTCTAAACTTCAGTAAGTACAGCCCCAAATGCTTCTTGTATGTTAACCCTTTCATTCTCTATGACTTGGTGCATGGCCAAGTGGTTAAAGCATCTGACTAGTGATCTGAAGGTTGTGAGTTTGAGCGCCAGCCAAGGCAATGTGTTGTGTCCTTGAGCAAGTCACTTAACCACACATTGCTCCAGTCCACCCAGCTGATAATGGGTACCAGCAAAATGCTCGGTGATAACCTCGCGATAGACTAGCGTCCTATCGGGGTGGGGGGGGGGGGGGGGGTGAGTCTTGTACTCTCAGTCGCTTCACACCAGGGAAACTGGCATAAGCACTGGCCTGGTGAGCCTAAGGCTCGGGACTAACTGTCTTTGAGTGTGAAATTGTTATAGTTTTACCTTTGTAATGAATTTGAACAGTACCTCGCAGGAACAGGCCCTTCAGCCCATAATGTTGTGCCGAAACAATTACATTAGTAATCAAATGGCCAACTAATCCCTTCTGCCTACACAATCTCCATATCCTTCCACTTTAATCCCTTTCTTGTGCCCATCTAAACATCTCTTGAAGTCTCCAATGCCTGTGCCTCTACCACCGTCCCCAGCAGTGCATTCTAGGCACCCAGTGGTGGTCTTTGAGTTTAAAAAAAAAACTTGCCCCTCATGCCTTCTGTGAACTTGGCCCTCTGGTGTTAGACATTTCAGAATTAGACATGCAGAATTGATAAGTATGGATGGAATCCAAGACACATTTTTCACTGTGCCATGGTATGGTGGGACCACATTAATAAACCAACTTATCAATTAGTTTTTAATCAGCAACCTCACTCTTCTAAAGTCCAGTGAAGAAAAGCCCATCCTGTGCTCACAAACATTGGGTGAAAATCCTTGGATAGAATCCAAGTTGGTTTTCTGCTGTTTATATTTTTCTAGTGTCACAGTTACTGGAGCTTCTCAGTCCAGTGAACATTTCTTGAACGGCTTCCAAAAAAATTAACAACCTCCAGAAAACCAGTACAAGATACAGGACACAGCTCTGCAGATGAGGTCTCACCTGGTTTGAAATTCCCCTCACAAGAAACAATGACAATCTATTAACTTCCCTAATTTCTTCCTATCTGCAATCCATGCACTCACACAGCCAGATTACTTTTCTCATCGTCTCCTCTACCCTGAACAGCTGCGCAGCCACACAGTAACTGAAATCCTCCCGTGCACACAGCCTTTGTTGCCGTGCAGCTGAAATATCTTTCATATAAATTATAGGCAAAGGCATTTCATTATACTCTACAATTAATAAATTAAATCAAAAGTATTATTTTTAATTTTTTTTCTAAAGATTCACATTATGCATATTACAAAGTAGTTTAAAGCATTTAAAGCCCGGTGCAGTTTCTAGGCCTGTTCGGAGGAATGTTTGTTTGACACAGATGTAAAAACATTGCTCATCATTTGTATCGTGGACTTGCTTTGTTAATTTTCCTGCCAACATTGGATTGGCACGGCAGCAGAGTGGCTGGTGTAACACTGTTATAGTGCCCGCAACCCGGGTTCAATTCCCACCGCGTTCGCCCCGTTTCCTCCGGGTGCTCTGCCTTTCTCCCACATTTCAAAGACAGTATGGGTTGGTTGGTTAATTGGATGTAACTGGACAGCACGGGCTCATTGGGTTGGAAGGGCCTATCACCGTGCTGTATCTCTAAATAAACATTTACAACTTCTCGTTCCCCACATTTATACTCAATTCGCCAGATACTTGCCCATTCACAGTCATAGAACAATACACCATGGATATAGGCCTTCCGGCCCAATCATTCCATGCTGACCACAGTGCGACCAGTCCCAACTTCTTGTGTTCAGCTGATATCCCTCCAAGCCATCCATGTACCCATCCAAGTGCTTCTATAGTGGTTGAGGCAGAGACGATTGTCCTTGCCTCAACCACTCCCTCTGGCAGCTCATTCCAAATACTCAACTCTCTTTGTGTGAAAGTTTCTCCTCAGATCCTTTTTAAATCTTTCTCCTCTCACCTTAAACCGATGACCCCTAGTTTTGGACTTCCATACCCTGGGAAAAAGACAGTTACTGTCACAGTTAACCTGTCGTTATCCCTTTGTATCCTCCTATATCCTCTTCACAACCAACTTCACCACGAGTGGCAGTGATTTAATCAAGGACATCTTCGCAGTGGTGTCCATCACCAAGGACCCTTGCCACTCAGGACACCATTCGTACCTCTTCTTGTTACTACCATCGGGAAGGAGGTAGAGAAACCTGAAGGCACAGGAACAACTTCTTCGCCTCCACCCTCAGGTACCTGAATCCATGAACTGTCTGTCTGTCTAGCCATTCAATCAATAAATAAATAGTAATTTTTATGTATTGACCTCAAGGATATAAGACTTAGGACACAGACATAAGAATTAGAACATGTGACCCATCGAATCTGCTCCACTACTTCATCAGGGCTGACTTATTTTCCCTCTCCCGCCTTCTTCCTGTAGCCTCTGACACCCTGACTAAATCGAGAACCTACCAACCTCTGCTTAAAATATACTCAATGACTCAGCCTCCACAATGCACAGTATCGAACATCCCTCTATCCTGAGGCTGTGCCCTCTGGCCCTAGACTCCCTCATGATAGGAAACATCCTCTCCTTCAAAACAACAAATTTCACAACATGTCAGTGCGAGTGAACCTGATTCTAATTCCCTGAACTAATCTCTCCTTGCCCCGACCATTTCAGGACCTGTCAAAAGTCCTGAGCATTTAGTTTCAGTGAAAGGTTTGGGGAAGGAACTTCAGAACTCAGGGCCCAGGGCCACCAGTGGAGATGGGGCGATGGGATTTGGGAAGGGTGGGAGTTTGCAGACAAAAGGATGGTGATGGGAACACAGTCCTCCTGCAGCTACAGCCACCTACCCGAGCTCCTCGTCCGTCCTAATGTCCCGGCTGCTAAAGAACGCAATCCTGGGAAATCGCAGGTCCTGATGCAGCATGAATACACGGACAGGAATGATGTTCGGATCACACAGGTGGTTGATGAACCGGCTGACGTTGCCATAGTAACGGGCGTCGATGCAATACACTTCCCCATCCTGCACCACATGACAACATGGATTGAGATGGAGACAGTGATACACCACAAACAGAACAGGTTCACTGCCTGAGCACACACACACACCCCCATAAAACTTTGCACTGAAATAGAAGTTATGAGATCCAACCACCGCTCCCTCTGAGCTGTGGGGTGTGCAGTAACTGAAATGCTTCCATGCACACATCGTCTGTTGCGGTGCAGCTGGAATTTTCTTTTATGTAATGCTAATATAATTTTGAAATCTATGATAAAATGATTGTGAAATACCCTGTAAGTAATTATATATTGATGAGAACAATCCACAAAGTTACTAAATAATAAACCTTTACAATCCCTCACTCTGATCAGTCCATGAACAATCCCTCACTCTGACTGGTCCATGAACAATCCCTCACTCTGATTGGTCCATGAACAATCCCTCAGTCTGATTGGTCCATGAACAATCCCTCACTCTGATCGGTCCATGAACAATCCCTCACTCTGATCGGTCCATGAACAATCTCTCAGTCTGATCGGTCCATGAACAATCCCTCACTCTGATCCGTCCATGAACAATCCCTCACTCTGATCCGTCCATGAACAATCCCTCACTCTGATCGGTCCATGAACAATCCCTCACTCTGATCGGTCCATGAACAATCTCTCAGTCTGATCGGTCCATGAACAATCCCTCACTCTGATCCGTCCATGAACAATCCCTCACTCTGATCGGTCCATGAACAATCCCTCACTCTGATCCGTCCATGAACAATCCCTCACTCTGATCGGTCCATGAACAATCCCTCACTCTGATCGGTCCATGAACAATCCCTCACTCTGATCCGTCCATGAACAATCCCTCACTCTGATCGGTCCATGAACAATCCCTCACTCTGATCGGTCCATGAACAATCTCTCAGTCTGATCCGTCCATGAACAATCCCTCACTCTGATCGGTCCATGAACAATCCCTCACTCTGATTGGTCCATGAACAATCTCTCACTCTGACCGGTCCATGAACAAACCCTCACTCTGATAGGTCCATGAACAATCCCTCACTCTGATTGGTCCATGAACAATCTCTCAGTCAGACTAGTCCATGAACAATCTCTCACTCAGACTGGTCCATGAACAATCTCTCAGACAGACTGGTCCATGAACAATCCCTCACTCTGATTGGTCCATGAACAATCCCTCACTCTATTGGTCCATGAACAATCCCTCACTCTGACTGGTCCATGAACAATCTCTTAGTCTGATTGGTCCATGAACAATCCCTCACTCTGATCGGTCCATGAACAATCCCTCACTCTGATCGGTCCATGAACAATCCCTCACTCTGATCGGTCCATGAACAATCCCTCACTCTGATCGGTCCATGAACAATCTCTCAGTCTGATCGGTCCATGAACAATCCCTCACTCTGATTGGTCCATGAACAATCTCTCAGTCTGATTGGTCCATGAACAATCTCTCACTCTGATTGGTCCATGAACAATCTCTCACTCTGATTGGTCCATGAACAATCTCTCACTCTGTTTGGTTTTTGAACAATACGTCACTCTGACTGGCCCATGAACAATCTCTCAGTCTGATTTGTCCATGAACAATCCCTCACTCTGATCGGTCCATGAACAATCCCTCACTCTGATCGGTCCATGAACAATCCCTCACTCTGATCGGTCCATGAACAATCCCTCACTCTGATCGGTCCATGAACAATCTCTCAGTCTGATCGGTCCATGAACAATCCCTCACTCTGATTGGTCCATGAACAATCTCTCAGTCTGATTGGTCCATGAACAATCTCTCACTCTGATTGGTCCATGAACAATCTCTCACTCTGATTGGTCCATGAACAATCTCTCACTCTGTTTGGTTTTTGAACAATACGTCACTCTGACTGGCCCATGAACAATCTCTCAGTCTGATTTGTCCATGAACAATCCCTCACTCTGATCGGTCCAAGAACAATCCCTCACTCTGATCGGTCCATGAACAATCCCTCACTCTGATCGGTCCATGAACAATCTCTCAGTCTGATCGGTCCATGAACAATCCCTCACTCTGATCGGTCCATGAACAATCCCTCACTCTGATAGGTCCATGAACAATCCCTCACTCTGATTGGTCCATGAACAATCCCTCACTCTGATCAGTCCATGAACAATTCCTCACTCTGATTGGTCCATGAACAATCCCTCACTCTGATCAGTCCATGAACAATCCCTCACTCTGATCAGTCCATGAACAATTCCTCACTCTGATCGGTCCATGAACAATCCCTCACTCTGATCAGTCCATGAACAATCCCTCACTCTGATCGGTCCATGAACAATCCCTCACTCTGATCCGTCCATGAACAATCCCTCACTCTGATCAGTCCATGAACAATTCCTCACTCTGTTCGGTCCATGAACAATCCCTCAGTCTGATTGGTCCATGAACAATCCCTCACTCTGATCAGTCCATGAACAATTCCTCACTCTGATTGGTCCATGAACAATCCCTCACTCTGATTGGTCCATGAACAATCCCTCACTCTGATCAGTCCATGAACAATTCCTCACTCTGATCGGTCCATGAACAATCCCTCACTCTGATCAGTCCATGAACAATCCCTCACTCTGATTGGTCCATGAACAATCCCTCACTCTGATTGGTCCATGAACAATCCCTCACTCTGATCAGTCCATGAACAATCCCTCACTCTGACTGGTCCATGAACAATCCCTCCGTCTGATTGGTCGATGAACAATAGCCCGCTCTTCCGCCATTGCACTGTTTATTCAGTTAATTTATAACCACAGTCATTTCTGTCGTTCACTGTATCACTGCCACAATACAAATTCCACAAAATATGTAAGTAATAATAAACACGATACTCTGAGATATATACTAAATATACACATCCGGTCAGAAGGATATACACACAATACACGATATACGTTGCACACAGTTTACACAATCAACAGACCGAATCTCACATACACACACAGAGCAACTGTGTCCTTTTCTCTCTTTCACACACAACAGCATTCCCAACACTACCCTCAAGTTGGATTCATCCTGTGTTCCAGGAAGTTCTGGGACTCAGGATATACGAGGACCAGGAGATTTGCTCTTTAAACAGAGCTTGAGTCCTGAAGACGAGCCTTGGCCAGGAAGGTTGACTGTTTATTGATTACTACAGATGCTACTTGACTTGCTGAGTTCCTGCATCATATTGAAATTGTGTGTTCGCTTCTGGTCTCCTCATTATAGGAAGGATGTGAAGCTTCACAGAGGATGCAGAGGAGATTTTCACTGTTGGCTTACTCTCCCAACTCACAGGGTCTGGAATCTTCTTTACCAGGATACAGCATGAATTAGAAAGCACGCCTTATGAGGATCGTTTGAGTGAGCTGGGGCTTTTCTCTTTGCAGTGAAGGAGGATGAGAAATGACTTGATAGAGATATACAAGTTGATAAGAACCAGAGACTTTTTCCTGGGGCGGAAATGGCAAATCGAGAGGGCATAATACAGGGCGATGGTTTTTTTTAATATACAGAATGTATTTTTTTTATATACAGAATGGCAGGTGTGCGAAACACACTGCTAGGGGTTGGAAGAGGCAGATACATTCGGAACTTTTAAGACATTCTTGGATAGGCACATGGATAACAGAAAAATGGAAGGTTGTGTGGTTGGGAAGGGTTTGTTTGATCTTGGAGTTGGTTAAAAGATCGGCACATGGTGGGCCAAAGGGCCTTGGCTGTGCTGTATGTTGGGCACCTTGTGAGGTTGCCACTGTTGTGGATAGCTGCCTCCACCATAGTCCGACGTAATGCAGTTAAACAGATTTACTGAGATATGATCTAAATTAAACACTTTCAGACACAACAGCCATGCTCAGCTTTGTTTCAGGTGAGCTGGACTTCCATTACCTGAGCAACCAGAGGTGTGGCGTGCTGACAGAGGGGTGGGGCACTGGAGCCCTGTTGGGAGGGGGAGGGGTGGGAGCAGTTCCTGCTGGCCACATACCTTGTTGTCCAGGTCAAAGAGGTAGGAGTCATCCTCACGCACGTCAGCCTCTGCGTCCGAAATGATTTCGCCTACGTACCTAAAGAGCAGAGGACAGCGGTTAGACACCACCGCGGCAGGCAGAGTGAGGCAGGGAGGGAGACACAGAGCATGTAGGAAGTGAAAGTGAGGGAGAGAGGGCAAGGGGAGAGGGTGAGAAGGACAGAGCAGGTAGTGGGGAGATTGAGAGAGGGAGAGAGGGCAAGGGGAGAGGGTGAGAAGGACAGAGCAGGTAGTGGGGAGATTGAGAGAGGGAGAGAGGGCAAGGGGAGAGGGTGAGAAGGACAGAGCAGGTAGTGGGGAGATTGAGAGAGGGAGAGAGGGCAAGGGGAGAGGGTGAGAAGGACAGAGCAGGTAGTGGGGAGATTGAGAGAGGGAGAGAAGGACAAAGCAGGTAGTGGGGAGATTGAGAGAGGGAGAGAGGAAGGGTAGATGGGGTGGTGGTGAGGGGGAGTGGGAGAGCGAGAGGGGGAGGGAAAGGGACAGAGGGGGGAGTGGGGAGAAGGGTAGAAGAAGGGGGTGAGGGTAAGAGGGAGGGGTTGAGGGGGAGGGGGAGAGGGGAAGGGGAGGGGGGAGTGAGGAAGGGGAGAGGGGAGGGGAGAGAGGGGAAGGGGAGAGGGGAAGGGTGGGTTAAAGGGATAGGGGGAGTGGGAGAATGGGAGAGAAGGGAGAGGGAGAAAGAGGGAGAGGGGGAAGAGAGATGGGGAAGGAGGGAGAGAGGGAGGAGGGTGGGGGGAAATATACAGAGATAGATACATACACACACCCGCGACACCTCACTACCCCCTCTCAGAATCACGGGACAGAGGGTGATGGAGGAACAGGGAGTTGGGGAGGGTTTGTGGGATGGGGGACTGAGAGGGTGGAATTTGGGGTTGGGAATGAGTGGATGTGATAGTGGGGCCACAAAGGTTCAATTGGTGGCCGGATAGCAAGGTTTGAGAAACGGCATGAGGATTGGAGGGATGGCTTTGAGGGACGAGACTGAGGAATGGGAGAGTTAAAACAGAAAGCCACAAATACTGGACTGAAAGTGTTCTATTTGAATGCACACAGCATAAGAAATAAAATGGTCGATCTTGAAATTCAGCTACAGATTGGCAAGTATGAATGATGCTGTGGCCATCTCTGAAACGTATCTAAAGGATGGCTGCCATTGGGAGCTGAACATCCAAGGATATAAGGTGAATCAGAAAGGTAAGTTAACAGGCAGAGGATGTGGTGTGGCCCTGTGTGTAAGAAATAATATTAAATCATTAGAAAGGGATGACATAGGATCAGATGAGTTAAGAAATGGCAAGGGTAAAAGGACCACAATGGCAGTTGTATACAGGCCTCCAAACAGCAGCTGGGATGTGGATTACAAATTACAGCAGGAGATGGAAAAGGTGTGTCAGAAGGGCAATCGCATAATCGTTGGGGGTTTTAACATGAAAGTAGATTGGGAAAACCAGGCCAGTACTGGACCTCAAGAGAAAGAATCTGTAGAATGTCTATGGCTTTTTAGAATAGCTTGTTCTTGAACCCACTAGGGGATTGGCTGTGCTGGACTGGGTGTTGTGCAATGATCCGGAGGTGACAAGTGAGCTTAAAGTTAAGAAACCCTTAGGGAACTGTGATCACAATATGATTGAGTTCACTTTGAAACTTGAGAAGGAGAAACTAAATTCCAATGTGTCAGTATTTCAGTGAAATAAAGGAAATTACAATGGCATGGGAAGGGAACTACCCAAGGTTGACTGGAAGGGGACACTAGCAGGAAGGACAGAAGAGCAGAAATGGCTGGAGTTTCTGTGAAAAACGAGGGAAGTGCAAGACAGATATATTCCGAATAGGAATAAATCTACAAATGGAAGAAGTCATGGCTGACAAGTGAAGTCAGAGCCAAAGTAAAAGCAAATGACAGGGCATACAATAAAGCCACAGCCAGTGGCAAGACAGAGGATCAGGAAGCTTTTAAAAACTTGCAGAAGAAAATTAAGAAGGTCAAGAGCTGAGGGTAGATTGGACCAATAGAAAATGATGCCGGGGTTATTGTAATGAGAGACACAGAGATGGCAGAGGAACTGAATGCGTATTTTGCATCAGTCTTCACAGTGGAAGACATCCGCAGTATACCGGACATTCAAGAGTGTCAGGGAAGTGAAGTATGTGCAGTGAAAATCACGACTGAGAAGGTGCTCAGGAGGCTTAATGGTCTGAGGGTGGATAAATCTCCTGGAACTGATGGACTGCACCCTTGGGTTCTGAAGGAAGTAACTGGAGAGATTACAGAGGCATTAACAATGATCTTTCAAGAATTGATAAGATTCTGGCATTGTACTGGATGACTGAAAAATTGCAAATGTTACTCGCTGTTTAAGAAGGGCGGGAGGCAGCAGAAAAGAAACTATAGACCTGTTAGCCTGACATAAGTGGTTGGAAATTTGATGGAATCAATAGTTGGGAATGAGATCACGGAATACTTGGGAGGCACATGACAAGATAGGCCAGCATGGTTTCCTGAAAGGAAAATCCTGCCTGTCTAATTTTTTGAGGAAATTACAAAGGAGATGCAGTGGATGTGGTGTACTTGGTTTTTCAGAAGGCCTTTAACAAGGTGCTGTACAGGAGGCTGCTTAGCAAAATAAGAGCCCAGGGAATTGTAGGGAAGTTACTAGAATGGGTGGAGCATTGGTTGATTGGCACAAAGCAGACTGGGTATAAAGGGATCCTATTCTGGCTGGCTGCTGTTCCACAGGGGTCAGTGTTGGGACTGCTGCTTTTTACGATGTGTGTCAATGATTTGGACTACAGTACTAATAGATTCGTGGCTAAATTTGCCGTTGATACAAAGATAGGTGGAGGAGCGGGTAGTGTTGAGAAAACAGAGAGCCTGCAGAGAGACTTAAATAGTTTAGGGAAATGGGCAAAGAAATGGCAAATAAAATACAATGTTGGAAAGTGTATGGTCATGCACTTTGGTGGAAGAAATTAACAGGCAGACTATTATTTAGATGGAGAGAGAATTCAAAATGCAGAGATGCAAAGGGACTTGAGAATCCTTTTGCAGGATACCTTAAAGGTTAACCTCCAGGTTGAGCTGGTGGTGAAGAAGGGAAATGCAACGTTGGTATTCATTTCTGGAAGTATAGAATATAAGAGCAGGGATGTGATGTTGAGGCTCTATAAGGCACTCCTCAGACCACACTTGGGAGTATTGTGTGCAGTTTTGGGCTCCTTATTTTAGAAAGGATAAACTGACATTGGCGAGTGTTCAGAGAAGATTCACGAGAATGATTCCAGGAATGAGAGGGTTACCGTATGAGGAACGTCTAGCAGCTCTTGAGCTGTATTCCCTGGAGTTCAGGAGAATGAGGGGGGGGGGGGGGGGATCTTATAGAAACATTCCTGATGTTAAAAGGCCTGAACAGATTAGATATGGCAAAATTATTTGCCACGGTTGGGGAGTCTAGGACAAGAGAGCACAACGTCAGGATTGAAGGACGTCCATTTAGAACTGAGGTGTGAAGGAATTACTTTAGTCAGAGGGTGGTAAATCTGTGGAATTTGTTGCTGTGAGCGGCTGTGGAGGCTGAGTTATTGGGTGCATTTAAGACAGAGATAGACAGATCCTTGATTAGGCCAGGATATCAAAGGGTATGGGGAAAAGGCAGGGGAGTTGGGATGACTGGCAGGATTGGATCAGCCCATGATTGAATGCTGGAGCAGACTCAATGGGCTGAACAGCCTACTTCTGCCCCTGTATCATGGTTTTATGGAATGGAATTGGGGGGTGGGGTAATCAAAGGGCAGAGATGGGCCAGCTAACGAAGGAGGCCGAGGTGGACCCCAAGATGGAACAGCCTCCCTCGTGACGAGCTGGGCATGTGACAGACACTGTATCCACGTGATGTGGTGGCAGGCAGGGTACTCACTCGCAGATGAACGTCCCCTGGGGGATGTCCTGCAGTGCGCGCACACCCCAGCCCATCTTCTCGGTCCTGTACAGCTGCAAGCGAACCCTGCCAAAAGAAACACAGGACAGTCAGAGTGGATCATACCCACCCAGCCCATCAGAAACAGGGTCCTGTCATATTGCATTTAATCCACCCACCCACCGTCTTTACCATACTCTCCGGAAACAGGGGAACAAGACATAGGAGCAGAATCAGGCCATTCGGCCCATCGAGTCTGCTCCACCATCATGTCTAATTTATTAACCTTGCAACCCTTTTCTCCTGCCATCTCCCCATAATCTTTGATGCCCTGACTAATCAAGAACCTCTGCTTTAGATACACCTAATGACTTGCTTCCACAGCCATCCATAGCAATAAGTTCAACAGATTCACCACCTTCTTGTTAAAGAAATTTCTCCTCATCTCCGTTCTAAAGGAACATCCTTCTATTCTGAGGCTGCGCCCTCTGATCCTAGACTCCTCCACTATAGGAACATCCTCTCCATATCCACTCTATCTAGGCCTTTCAATGTCCAATAGGTCTCAGGATAGTCAAAGTGAACCAAAATTCCCTAACCTATACTGCCCCCACCGTACCATCACCCACTAGAAATGAGAGCAGTCGGAGTGGACCAACACCCCCCACAGACGCAAGCCCTTTGGCCAACAAGTCTGTGCAGACCCTTCAGTTTATTTCCAATAATCCCAGTCGCCTGCAGAAGGGCTGTGTCATTTTATGCCAGCCTGTTTTAAGGGCCTGTCTGATTTAAACGCTGCGCCTGTGTCTGTCGCTCCCTTCCCCCGGCCCTGTGCCGAGAGGCTGATTCACTGCTCAAAGAACATTGTTCAGCCTAGACTTACCCTCTTCCCTCCGCCTTACCCTTCTTCCACACACCATCTCCTCCCTCCCCAGGTTCCTATCTAACTCACACCCTTCCCTCCCCATCCTTTCTCCTTCACCATTCCCCTACCAACCCTGTCTCCTCCTGCCCACCCCATCTTTTTCCTCCCACTCCATCCCTTCCCTCTCTCCCCGCCCAGGTTCTCGTGAGTAAGCAGTGCCTTTGCCCACGGCTGGGTAGATGGAGGCTGTCTGTGTGATGTCGTACACTGGAGTAACATCTTCTGAACATGTAGCCTCCAAAAGCTCCTGGGGCAAAGAATGTTGTATAACCGGCCAAGCAGGAGGCAGGAAGTGATGTACTGAGCTGCAGGGTGATGAGCAGCTAATGGACTGTTTTGCAGTGTCAGCTGAAAACGTGGGGTTCAATTCGCACCACCGACTCCAAGGATGAAGGCAGCATCATCATTAAGGACTCCCACCACCCACTACCATCAAGAAGGTGCAGAAGATTGTAGACGCACACTCGACATATCCGATTCCCAAACTGTTTAGATCTCCCTTTGTGCTGTTTTAAATATTTATTATAATTTATCATTTGCATTGTACTGCATTGAAACAAATTTCATGACATGTCAGTGATGATAAACCTGATTTGGATTCTTCTTCAGTGCTCTCTCTACTCCAGAGAACGGTACAGGTGGAGGCTGACAGATATTTTGAGTTAGAGGGGAAGGAGTCAGGAGGGGGATGGAGACGGAGGGGGCAGGGTGAGAGGAGGTGAGTGAGGTGGTGAGAGAGGAGGGGGTGGTGAAGAGGGGGGGGTGGAGGGTTGAGGAAGGCGAGGGAGAGTGGTGAGCTGGCATTGGACTAGCCATAAGCTTACTGAACAGCAGAGCATGCCTGATGGACTGACTGGTCTCTCATTGCTCCGACATTCCCAACCCCAGCCGCACTTACTTGATCCCACTCTGGACCACTCGATTCTTGCACGACCTCCAACAGGAGCAGGCCTGATTGCACTCGAAGATCAGGGGAGGTTCGATCTTGTTGAATTCTTGCAACAGCCGTCCGTCCTGCCGTTGCAAAGTAGCACGTGTTATGGTGGAACTCCACCGGGACCCTTACTCATCAAGTGAAACATGCCGTGCCGATGGCAGTGAAGACACACCAGCCTGCATGGGACATGGTCACTCACTACTACCAGGAGGCATAATTTTAAGGTAACTCATCCAAGCCCAGCTGCAAGAGGAGGAGGGTTGCGACTGAGGCTAGCAATCTCATACCATAAAAACCCAGAGCTACAAAAACACCAACAGAAGCACCAAAAATGTCATCCCTGGAGAAGAGAAATGCACCAAGAAGATGGGCTACACCTGGGGACAATGTGAAATTCTGGCCGAGAACGGAGGACTCTAGCAAGCTACTGCTGGGGGCAGTAGAGGTGACGGGCTTCAGAAGAAGATCATTTTAATGTGTTTGGAGGAAAGTATAGAGGAGTTTTTTGAGTGCTGGGTGTGTGGAACACCTTGCCAGCCGTGGTGTAGAGACAGAAACGTTGCTGGCATTTAAGAGACTCTTAGATCAGCACATGGGTGTATGGGAGGGGTAACACCCCTGGCAAAGGGGCTTGTCGTGTCTATTCTTGGGCCCCTCACTCAGTCCAGCCCCCACCGGACACTCAGTTCTCACCTGTGGCCCCAAGTAGCTGCTTACATGCGACAGAGGCCACACCCCAATACACCACTTCGACAGGCAGGCTAAACAAGTGACAGTAGTGGTGGCCTCATTCCTCAGTGAGATAGGGACATGTTTGTCCTAGCTTGCGAAGTCAGCTCCAGCGGACTGGGTGGATGGGATCTACAGTGAGATCAATGTCCAGGAAAGTGGTTCTACAACACTGCGTGGAGAGCAAAGGGCAGGGCAAGGCACAGAAGCAGTCATGGTCATTCACTGCAACCCAGTTTGTGAAGCTTGTACGTACCACTGGACCTCGACTTCTCAGGTGGAGAGAGTGGAACAGCCCCAAGTGCAACTTCAAAAACTCTCCCACCCAGGCATCCTGTCGTCAGAAGACAAGATGGACAACTACCACCTGATATGCACATGGATGATAGAAAAATCGAGGGCTATGTAGGAGAGAAGGGTTAAACTGATCTTGAAGCAGGTTAAAAGGTTGGCACAACATCATGGCTGACAGGAGGTTTGATGATGGCAAATTAATCCTTGTCTCTTCCCAGTTTATTTCAATGACTGTAATTAACTGGTGAGGAAGGTAGCCCTGGGCTAAGGAACAAGCACACTGACAGATTAGATGTGTGAGGACCACAACCTTGTCGTGGTTTGGAGGCTTGTGTGTCTCAGTGGCCTGGACAGCCATTCTGCTTGGACTCAGGGCTTTATGCTTTTGACTCTTGGTAGGGTCACTCATACCAAACAGGTCAAAGGGTAGAGGCCAGACTAGAAGTGGTCTACCAGTCCTCCAGGTTTGGGGGTTCAGCTCAGAGCTAACAATCCTGACCTGGAAAACAAAACTCCCGCTCCAATATGTGGGATCAGAAAAAGCTGCAGGAAGTTTTAACCTTAGCCAGTTCCATCATGGCACGAAGAACATTGAGGACACCTTCAAAAGGTGCTACCTCAAGAAAGTGACATCCATCGTGGAGGATCAGGACAAGTCCCCGTCTGCTCTCCTAAGAGAGCAGGTAGTTTAGACTGAATCAGTGGAAGTGGAGGTGGGGAGGTGAACTGGTTTTTTTATGGCAGACTTGGCTATGTTCACAACTCGCTGCAGTTTCTAACTCTCTTACTAGAGTGCGGTCCTCCCTGTGCAATAAACCACTAACGACTGCACATGGGAGCAGAAGGAAACGACGTACGTACCTTATCATACCAGCAGCGGATACTGAGCTGTCCACAGAGACAGTTACTGGAGGAGCAGTCGTCCAAACAGGTGCAGTGCTGTGGAGAAAGCAAAATTTGTCAGAGGGGCAAACGTTTCAGCCCACACTGAGCACATCTCACAAACACACAACTCTCAGCCCACACTGAGCACATCTCACAAACACAGAACTCTCAGCCCACACTGAGCACATCTCACAAACACAGAACTCTCAGCCCACACTGAGCACATCTCACACATACACAACTCTCAGCCCACACTGAGCACATCACACACACACACAACTCTCAGCCCACACTGAGCACATCTCACAAACACACAACTCTCAGCCCACACTGAGCACATCTCACACACACACAACTCTCAGCCCACACTGAGCACATCTCACAAACACACAACTCTCAGCCCACACTGAGCACATCTCACAAACACACAAATCTCAGCCCACACTGAGCACATCTCACAAACACACAACTCTCAGCCCACACTGAGCACATCTCACACACACACAACTCTCAGCCCACACTGAGCACATCTCACACACACAACTCTCAGCCCACACTGAGCACATCTCACAAACACACAACTCTCAGCCCACACTGAGCACATCTCACACACACACAACTCTCAGCCCACACTGAGCACATCTCACACACACACAACTCTCAGCCCACACTGAGCACATCTCACACACACAACTCTCAGCCCACACTGAGCACATCTCACACACACACAACTCTCAGCCCACACTGAGCACATCTCACACACACACAACTCTCAGCCCACACTGAGCACATCTCACACACACACAACTCTCAGCCCACACTGAGCACATCTCACACACACACAACTCTCAGCCCACACTGAGCACATCTCACACACACACAACTCTCAGCCCACACTGAGCACATCTCACACACACACAACTCTCAGCCCACACTGAGCACATCTCACAAACACACAACTCTCAGCCCACACTGAGCACATCTCACACACACACAACTCTCAGCCCACACTGAGCACATCTCACAAACACACAACTCTCAGCCCACACTGAGCACATCTCACACACACACAACTCTCAGCCAACACTGAGCACATCTCACAAACACACAACTCTCAGCCCACACTGAGCACATCTCACACACACACAACTCTCAGCCCACACTGAGCACATCTCACAAACACACAACTCTCAGCCCACACTGAGCACATCTCACACATACACAACTCTCAGCCCACACTGAGCACATCTCACAGACACACAACTCTCAGCCCACACTGAGCACATCTCACACACACACAACTCTCAGCCCACACTGAGCACATCTCACACATACACAACTCTCAGCCCACACTGAGCACATCTCACACACACACAACTCTCAGCCCACACTGAGCACATCTCACACATACACAACTCTCAGCCCACACTGAGCACATCTCACAGACACACAACTCTCAGCCCACACTGAGCACATCTCACACATACACAACTCTCAGCCCACACTGAGCACATCTCACACACACACAACTCTCAGCCCACACTGAGCACATCTCACAAACACACAACTCTCAGCCCACACTGAGCACATCTCACACACACAACTCTCAGCCCACACTGAGCACATCTCACACACACACAACTCTCAGCTCACACTGAGCACATCTCACAAACACACAACTCTCAGCCCACACTGAGCACATCTCACACACACACAACTCTCAGCCCACACTGAGCACATCTCACAAACACACAACTCTCAGCCCACACTGAGCACATCTCACACACACACAACTCTCAGCCCACACTGAGCACATCTCACAAACACACAACTCTCAGCCCACACTGAGCACATCTCACACACACACAACTCTCAGCCCACACTGAGCACATCTCACACACACACAACTCTCAGCCCACACTGAGCACATCTCACAAACACACAACTCTCAGCCCACACTGAGCACATCTCACACACACAACTCTCAGCCCACACTGAGCACATCTCACACACACACAACTCTCAGCCCACACTGAGCACATCTCACACACAACTCTCAGCCCACACTGAGCACATCTCACACATACACAACTCTCAGCCCACACTGAGCACATCTCACACACACACAACTCTCAGCCCACACTGAGCACATCTCACACACACACAACTCTCAGCCCACACTGAGCACATCTCACACACACACAACTCTCAGCCCACACTGAGCACATCTCACACACACACAACTCTCAGCCCACACTGAGCACATCTCACAAACACACAACTCTCAGCCCACACTGAGCACATCTCACACATACACAACTCTCAGCCCACACTGAGCACATCTCACACACACACAACTCTCAGCCCACACTGAGCACATCTCACACACACACAACTCTCAGCCCACACTGAGCACATCTCACACACACACAACTCTCAGCCCACACTGAGCACATCTCACACACACACAACTCTCAGCCCACACTGAGCACATCTCACACACACACAACTCTCAGCCCACACTGAGCACATCTCACACACACACAACTCTCAGCCCACACTGAGCACATCTCACACACACACAACTCTCAGCCCACACTGAGCACATCTCACACATACACAACTCTCAGCCCACACTGAGCACATCTCACACACACACAACTCTCAGCCCACACTGAGCACATCTCACACACACAACTCTCAGCCCACACTGAGCACATCTCACACACACACAACTCTCAGCCCACACTGAGCACATCTCACACACACACAACTCTCAGCCCACACTGAGCACATCTCACACACACACAACTCTCAGCCCACACTGAGCACATCTCACAAACACACAACTCTCAGCCCACACTGAGCACATCTCACACACACACAACTCTCAGCCCACACTGAGCACATCTCACAAACACACAACTCTCAGCCCACACTGAGCACATCTCACAAACACACAACTCTCAGCCCACACTGAGCACATCTCACAAACACACAACTCTCAGCCCACACTGAGCACATCTCACACACACACAACTCTCAGCCCACACTGAGCACATCTCACAAACACAGAACTCTCAGCCCACACTGAGCACATCTCACACACACACAACTCTCAGCCCACACTGAGCACATCTCACAAACACACAACTCTCAGCCCACACTGAGCACATCTCACACACACACAACTCTCAGCCCACACTGAGCACATCTCACAAACACACAACTCTCAGCCCACACTGAGCACATCTCACACACACACAACTCTCAGCCCACACTGAGCACATCACACACACACACAACTCTCAGCCCACACTGAGCACATCTCACAAACACACAACTCTCAGCCCACACTGAGCACATCTCACACACACACAACTCTCAGCCCACACTGAGCACATCACACACACACACAACTCTCAGCCCACACTGAGCACATCTCACACACACACAACTCTCAGCCCACACTGAGCACATCTCACACACACACAACTCTCAGCCCACACTGAGCACATCTCACACACACACAACTCTCAGCCCACACTGAGCACATCTCACAAACACACAACTCTCAGCCCACACTGAGCACATCTCACACACACACAACTCTCAGCCCACACTGAGCACATCTCACACACACACAACTCTCAGCCCACACTGAGCACATCTCACAAACACACAACTCTCAGCCCACACTGAGCACATCTCACACACACACAACTCTCAGCCCACACTGAGCACATCTCACACACACACAACTCTCAGCCCACACTGAGCACATCTCACACACACACAACTCTCAGCTCACACTGAGCACATCTCACAAACACACAACTCTCAGCCCACACTGAGCACATCTCACACACACACAACTCTCAGCCCACACTGAGCACATCTCACACACACACAACTCTCAGCCCACACTGAGCACATCTCACACACACACAACTCTCAGCTCACACTGAGCACATCTCACAAACACACAACTCTCAGCCCACACTGAGCACATCTCACACACACACAACTCTCAGCCCACACTGAGCACATCTCACACACACACAACTCTCAGCCCACACTGAGCACATCTCACAAACACACAACTCTCAGCCCACACTGAGCACATCTCACACACACACAACTCTCAGCCCACACTGAGCACATCTCACAAACACACAACTCTCAGCCCACACTGAGCACATCTCACACACACACAACTCTCAGCCCACACTGAGCACATCTCACACACACACAACTCTCAGCCCACACTGAGCACATCTCACACACACACAACTCTCAGCCCACACTGAGCACATCTCACACACACACAACTCTCAGCCCACACTGAGCACATCTCACAAACACACAACTCTCAGCCCACACTGAGCACATCACACACACACACAACTCTCAGCCCACACTGAGCACATCTCACAAACACACAACTCTCAGCCCACACTGAGCACATCTCACACACACACAACTCTCAGCCCACACTGAGCACATCACACACACACACAACTCTCAGCCCACACTGAGCACATCTCACACACACAACTCTCAGCCCACACTGAGCACATCTCACACACACAACTCTCAGCCCACACTGAGCACATCTCACACACACAACTCTCAGCCCACACTGAGCACATCTCACACACACACAACTCTCAGCCCACACTGAGCACATCTCACACACACACAACTCTCAGCCCACACTGAGCACATCTCACAAACACACAACTCTCAGCCCACACTGAGCACATCACACACACACACAACTCTCAGCCCACACTGAGCACATCTCACAAACACACAACTCTCAGCCCACACTGAGCACATCTCACACACACACAACTCTCAGCCCACACTGAGCACATCACACACACACACAACTCTCAGCCCACACTGAGCACATCTCACACACACACAACTCTCAGCCCACACTGAGCACATCTCACAAACACACAACTCTCAGCCCACACTGAGCACATCTCACACACACACAACTCTCAGCCCACACTGAGCACATCTCACACACACATACAACTCTCAGCCCACACTGAGCACATCTCACAAACACACAACTCTCAGCCCACACTGAGCACATCTCACAAACACACAACTGTCAGCCCACACTGAGCACATCTCACACACACACAACTCTCAGCCCACACTGAGCACATCTCACACACACACAACTCTCAGCCCACACTGAGCACATCACACACACACACAACTCTCAGCCCACACTGAGCACATCTCACAAACACACAACTCTCAGCCCACACTGAGCACATCTCACACACACACAACTCTCAGCCCACACTGAGCACATCTCACAAACACACAACTCTCAGCCCACACTGAGCACATCTCACACACACACAACTCTCAGCCCACACTGAGCACATCTCACACACACAACTCTCAGCCCACACTGAGCACATCTCACACACACACAACTCTCAGCCCACACTGAGCACATCTCACAGACACACAACTCTCAGCCCACACTGAGCACATCTCACACACACACAACTCTCAGCCCACACTGAGCACATCTCACACACACAACTCTCAGCCCACACTGAGCACATCTCACAAACACACAACTCTCAGCCCACACTGAGCACATCTCACACACACACAACTCTCAGCCCACACTGAGCACATCTCACACACACACAACTCTCAGCCCACACTGAGCACATCTCACACACACAACTCTCAGCCCACACTGAGCACATCTCACACACACACAACTCTCAGCCCACACTGAGCACATCTCACAAACACACAACTCTCAGCCCACACTGAGCACATCTCACACACACACAACTCTCAGCCCACACTGAGCACATCTCACACACACACAACTCTCAGCCCACACTGAGCACATCTCACACACACACAACTCTCAGCCCACACTGAGCACATCTCACACACACACAACTCTCAGCCCACACTGAGCACATCTCACACACACACAACTCCCTCTTCAGATTTCTGCATTGGCCATGTACCAACTACCCTGCTATTTCTCTTCCACACAATTTTCTTGTAGTAATTTATTGTAATTTCTATGCCTTGCTTTATACTGCTGCCACAAAACAATCAATTTCACGACATACTTCAGTGATAATACAGTGACGTGCAGAAGCTTGGGCACCCTGGTCAAAATTTCTGTTTCTGTGAATAGTGAGTAGAAGATGAACTGATCTCCAAAAGTCATAAAGTTAAAGATTAAACATTCTTTTCAACATTTTAAGCAAGATTAGTGTATTATTTTTGTTTTGTACAATTTTAGAGTGATAAAAAAAAAGGAAAGGAGCACCATGCAAAAGTTTGGGCACCCCAAGAGATTTGAGCTCTCAGATAACTTTTACCAACTTCTCAGACCTTAATTAGCTGGTTCGGGCTATGGCTTGTTCACAGTCATTGTTAGGAAAGGCCAGGTGATGCAAATTTCAAAGACTTATAAATACCCTGACTCCTCAAACCTTGTCCCAACAATCAGCAGCCATGGGCTCCTCTAAGCAGCTGCCTAGCACTCTGAAAATTAAAATAAATGATACCCCCAAAGCAAGAGAAGGCTATAAGAAGATAGCAAAGCATTTTCAGGTAGCCATTTCCTCAGTTCGTAATGTAATTAAGAAATGGCAGTTAACAGGAATGGTGGAAGTCAAGTTGAGGTCTGGAAGACCAAGAAAACTTTCCAAGAGAACTGCTCGTAGTATTGCTAGAAAGGCAAATCAAAACCCCCATTTGACTGCAAAAGACCTTCAGGAAGATTTAGCAGACTCTGGAGTGGTGGTGTACTGTTCTACTGTGCAGCAACTCCTGCACAAATATGACCTTCATAGAAGAGTCATCAGAAGAAAATCTTTCCTGCATCCTCAACACCAAATTCAGCGTCAGAAGTTTGCAAAGGAACATCTAAACAAGCCTGATGCATTTTGGAAACAAGTCCTGTGGACTGATGAAGTTAAAATAGAACTTTTTTGGCTGCAATAAGCAAAGGTGTGTTTGGAGAAAAAAGGGTGCAGAATTTCATGAAAAGAACACCTCTCCAACTGTTCAGCACGGGGGGTGGATCGATCATGCTTTGGGCTGGTGATACAGCCAGTGGCACGGGGAACATTTCACTGGTAAAGGGAAGAATGAATTCCATTAAATACCAGCAAATTCTGGAAGCAAACATCACATCATCTCTAAAAAAAGCTGAAGATGAAAAGAAGATGGCTTCTACAACAGGATAATGATCCCAAACACACTTCAAAATCCACAATGGACTACCTCAAGAGGCGCAAGCTGAAGGTTTTGCCACGGCCCTCACAGTCCCCCAACCTAAACATCATCGAAAATCTGTGGAAAGGCCTCAACAGATCAGTGCATGCAAGACGGCCCAAGAATCTCACAGATCTAGAAGCCTTTTGCAAGGAAGAATGGACGAAAATCCCCCAAACAAGAATTGAAAGACTCTTGGCTCGCTGCAGAAAGCGGTTACAAGCTGTGATACTTGCCAAAGGGGGTGTTACTAAGTACTGACCATGCAGGGTGCCCAAACTTTTGCTTCGGGCCCTTTTCCTTTTTTGTTATTTTGAAATTGTAAAAGATAGAAATAAAAAAGTAATCTTGCTTAAAATATTAAAGAAATGTGTCATCTTTAACTTTATTGCCCTTTGGAAATCAGGTAATCTTTTACTCACTTAGCTATTCACAGTAACAGAAATTTTGACCAGGGGTGCCCAGACTTTTGCATACTTATGCTTTATGCCTGTGATCGGAATCGGTATATTATTGACACCTCTACCAGGAGACAGTGAAAAGATTATCTTGTATACTGTTCATACAGATTAGATAATTACACAGTGCCCAGTAGAATAAAGTGTAAAAACTACCAAGATTGCAATACAGGTAATGATAAAGGTGCAGGATCATATCAAGATAGATTATGAGGTCAAGAGTCAATCTTGTCACAAAGAGTTCTGTTAAAGAGTCTGATAAAGCTGTCCTTGAGCCCGGTGGTAGCTTTCAAGCTATTGTATCTTTTGCCCAGTGGGTGGGGGGAGAAGAGAGAATGCCTGTGGTAGGTGGGGTCTTTGATTATGCTGACTGCTTACAGAGGCAGTGAGAAACATAGACAGATCCCTGTGATCTGCTCCTCTGTGTGCACAACTTCCTGCAGCTTCTTAAGGTGACATGCAGAGCAGTTGCTGTACCAAGCCATTTTCCATCCAGACAGGATACTTCCTTTGTAAGACTGGGAAGAGTCAATGCAGCATGCCAAATTCATCCTCCTGAGGAAGTAGAGGTTAGTGAGCTTTCTTGGCAATGTGGTTGGAATAGGACAGGCTATTGGTGATGTTCACACCTGGGAACTTGAAGCTTTGAACCCTCTCAACAGTAACACTTGTAACAGGAACCTTTTCGAACAGCTTCTTACCCTCTGCTATCGTATTTCTGGACACTCCCTCCCATTTGCACCATTTATTTATGCTGTTTACAGTAATGTCGATGCATTGCTCTGTACTGCTGCCACTGAACAAGGTATAATAAACCAAACACCACCAATAATAGCCTGTCCTGCTCCAATCACTGATAGTAAACCCGATTCTGCAAAGGATGGAAAAGGGAAGTTAGAAAAGTGGTCAGAAGGTACTGGAAATCGAGCAGACAGGTGGGCTCTTCTGAAATGTTGTCCTAGCCTCACTACGGGCAGAGAACAGAAGCTGGAATGAAATGTGGGCGGCATGGCAGTGTAGAGGTTAATGTACAGCGCCAGCGACTTGGGTTCAATTCCCGCTGCTTTGTGACTGTGCGGGTTTCTTCCCTTTGCATTTCACCTACTAAGGTGCAACATTTCACATTTGGCCAGGATGCAGGAAGTCTGAAATAAGGACAGAAGCACTGGAAATACTCAGGTACGCAGTATCCATGGAACGAGAGATAGTTCAAGTTTCAGGTCAAAGACTCTAGAAAGAATGGGTGGAGAGGGTTATATAGGACAATTAAATTACCTCTTATGGGGTGAGGTTAAGATTGCTGTGCTGATAAAAACATTTGGTTGATGAATTTATGGTGGTGGTTAGAGATAACCATGCAAAGCATCTGAATGCAAAGTTACAGGAAACTCCTGGGAAAATCAGACCATTTACAGACGGATGATATTGGATCTGAGAACACTGAGGCTGTCTACAAGAAGGGTCAGAGCCGTTTCTACTTCCTGAGGAGACTGAGGTCCTTTAACATCTGCCGGACGATGCTGAGGATGTTCTACGAGTCTGTGGTGGCCAGTGCTATCATGTTTGCTGTTGTCTGCTGGGGCAGCAGGCCGAGGGTAGCAGACACCAACAGAATCAACAAACTCATTCGTAAAACCAGTGATGTTGTTGGGGTGGAACTGGACTCTCTGACAGTAGTGTCTGAAAAGAGAATGCTGTCCAAGTTGCATGCCATCTTGGACAATGTCTCCCATCCAACACATACTCCACTCTCCCCTCCTACCCCTCCTCACAGCCCCCCACCCTGCACTCATGACTACAGCCCTCCCACACCTGAAACCTCCACGGTGGGCTTCACAGTTGGAACAGGTGAGAAGACAGCTGAAATGTCTCCACCCAAGCAAGGCTGCAGGCCCGGATGGTGTCAGCCCCAGGGTGCTCAAAGCCTGTGCCCCCCAGCTATGTGGAGTACTTCACCATGTCTTCAACCTGAGCCTGAGTCTCCAGAGGGTTCCTGTGCTGTGGAAGATGTCCTGCCTCGTCCCTGTACTGAAGACACCGCACCCCAGTGGCTCCAATGACTACAGACCGGTGGCATTGACCTCCCACATCATGAAGACCTTGGAGAGACTTGTTCTAGAGCAGCTCTGGCCTATGGTTAGGCCACACTTAGACCCCCTCCAGTTCGCCTATCAACCCCGACTAGGAGTTGAGGATGCCATTGTCTACCTGCTGAACTGTGTCTACGCCCACCTGGACAAGCCGACGAGCACTGTGAGGGTCATGTTTTTTGACTTCACCAGTGCGTTCAACACCATCCGCCCTGCTCTGCTGGGTGAGAAGCTGACAGTGATGCAGGTGGATGCTTCCCTGCTGTCATGGATTATTGATTACCTGACTGGCAGACCACAGTACGTGCGCTTGCAACACTGTGTGTCAGACAGAGTGGTCAGCAGCACTGGGGCTCCGCAGGGGACTGTCCTGTCTCCCTTTCTCTTCACCATCTACACCTCGGACTTCAACTACAACACAGACTCTTGCCCTCTTCAGAAGTTTTCTGATGACTCTGCCATAGTTGGATGCATCAACAAGGGAGATGAGGCTGAGTACAGGGCTACGGTGGGAAACTTTGTCACATGGTGCGAGCATTTCACATTTTCAGCTTAATGTGAAAAAGACTAAGGAGCTGGTGGTGGACCTGAGGAGGACTAAGGCACCGGTGACCCCTGTTTCCATCCAAGGGGTCAGTGTGGACATGGTAGAGGATTACAAATACCTGGGGATACGAATGGACAATAAACTGGACTGGTCAAAGAACACTGAGGCTGTCTACAAGAAGAGTCAGAGCCGTCGTCTTTTAACATCTGCCAGATGATGCTGAGGATGTTCTACGAGTCTGTAGTGGCCAGTGCTATCATGTTTGCTGTTGTGTGCTGGGGCAGCAGGCTGAGGGTAGCAGACACCAACAGAATCAACAAACTCATTTGTCAGGCCAGTGATGTTGTGGGGGTGGAACTGGACTCTCTGACGGTGGTGTCTGAAAAGAGGATGCTGTCCAAGCTGCATGCCATCTTGGACAACGACTCCCATCTACTCCATAATGTACTGGTTAGGCACAGGAGTACATTCAGCCAGAGACTCATTCCACCAAGATGCAACACTGAGCGTCATAGGAAGTCATTCCTGCCTGTGGCCATCAAACTTTACAACTCCTCCCTCGGTGTGTCAGACACCCTGAGCCAACAGGCTGGTCCTGGACTTATTTCCACTTGGAATAATTTACTTATTATTATCTAATTATTTATGGTTTTATATTGCTATATTTCTACACTATTCTTGGTTGGTGCGACTGTAACGAAACCCAATTTCCCTCGGGATCAATAAAGCATGTCTGTCTGTCTGTCAGGATCTGGAGCCTGGCTATAAACCAAGAGTGACTGGAAGTGCTGAATTCAATACAGAGTCTGCAAGGCTCCAATGGGCCCTGACAGGAGATTGTCACTAACTGGTTAGAGTGTGAGTGAGAGTGGAATGGGAAGTTTAGAGTTGAGTGATAAACTCCCACAAAACAGTCACCAGTGTTTGCACAACATGGAGGGGAAAGGGGACACTCAGTAGATCAAGCAGCATCTATGGAGTCAACATTTCGGGCCAAACCTTTCATCAGGTCTGGAAAAGAACGGAGCAGAAGCCAGAATGAGAATATTGGGGGGAAGGGAGGAAGAGGACAAATTGGCAGGTGGTAAGTGAAAGTTCAAAGTAAATTTATTATCAAAGTACATCAACACATACAACCTTGACATTCATTTTCTTGTGGGCATTCCGAGCAAGTACAAAGAAACACGATAGAATCAAAGAAAACCACACACAAGATGGACAAACAACCAGAGTATGAGACAACAAACTGTTCAAATACAGAGGGAAAAAACAAAATAATCAGAATAAATAAATAAGCAATAAATATTGAGAAACGAGATGAAAAGTCTTTGAAAGTGACTCAAAGAGGGAGGAGAGGGGGAGGAAGGAGTGGAAGGGGAGAAGGAGTGGAGGGGGAGAAGGAGTGGAGCAGGAGGGGAGGGGACAGGGTGAGGGAGGGGAGAGGGTGAAGGTAGCAGAGGGGGAATACGTTCTTCTGGCTTTATTCAGCTTTGGCCAGACCATACTCCTCCTATGTTTTATGTTTGATACAACTTATTACATGTCTAGATCAAGAGCAATAACATACACAAAAAAGTGCCATGAGTGTGCTTTTCACCTTGTAGGAGAATAAACTCTCACCAAGACACATGGAAAGACATGTATTTCTCCTCAGAAGAATCAGCTAAATCACTGCATGGCCAGTGCACTGCTCTCCAAAATGTCCCACAACAACCCCTCACAAACAGCAAATCAGTGCTTGTCAGTAAGCCTCAGCAGGACAGCTACTCAGTAGGCACTTTATTAGGTACACCTGCTTATTAATGCAAATATCTAATCAGCCAATCATGTGCCAACAACTCATAAAAGTCTCCAGACGTGGTCAAGAGGTTCAGTTGCTGTTCAGACCAAATATCGGATTGGGGAAGAAGTGTAATTTTATTTATTTAAAGCAACACACACAAAATGCTGGAGGAACTCAGCAGGCCAGGCAGCAGCTATGGAAAAGAGTGACCAGTTGACGTTTTGGGCTGAGACCGTTCATCAGGCCAGATGCTCCCTGAGTTGTTGAGCTCCCCCAGCATTGTGAGTGTGTTGCTTTGGATTTTCAGCATCCGCAGAATTTCTTGTTTACAATTTGTTTTAATTTTATTTAGAGATACAACTTGTTAGAGGCCCTTCCGGACCAACGAGTCGTAGTGCTCAGCAGTCTACCTATTTAACCCTTGCCTAATCCCAGGACAATCATAATGACCAATTAACCTACTAACCGGCGTGTCTTTGTGGAGTAATTGTTGGTAATTTGTGTATCTCAGAATCTGCTGATGTCCTGGGATTTTCATGCAGAACAGACTCTCAAGGAGGGTTCTCAACCTTTCTTATGCTATGGTCCCTTACCATTAACCGAGGGATCTGTGGACCCCTAGTTGGGAACCCCCGCTCTACAGTTTGTAGAAAATGGTGCAAAAAACCAAACAAAAAAAATCGAATGAGTGGCAGTTCTGCGGGAAAAAACGCCTTGCAAAAGAGAGGCCGGATGAGAATGGCCAGACTGGTTCAAGCTGACAGGAGGGTGACAGTAACTCAAATAACCACATATTACAACAGTGGTGTGCAGAAGAGCATCGCTGAACGTGATGCTTGAAGTGGACGGGCTACCGCAGCAGAATACAATGAACATATGCTAAGTGGCCATTTCATTAGGTACGGGAGGTATCTGACAGAGCCATCATCAAGTGTATATTGGTCCTTGGGCATCTGCTTCACCGACATACTTGAGGAAGGGAATCCGCTGCTCTGACCCAGTCTGACCTATGTAATGGATTCCTAATTCAGGGGGAATTAGTGGCAGTACTGTCTGTCCACATCCCAGGAGAAAATATATTAAAGGAATATGTAAAGAGGTGAGCTGGGTGGACAGGGTGGCATGGTAACGTAGTGGTTAGTGCAACACCTTACGCTGCTAACATAAGAACATAAGAGATAGGAGCAGGAGTAGGCCAATCGGCCCCTCAAGCCTGCTCCGCCATTCAACAAGATCATGGCTGATCCAATCTTAACTCTAGTTTTCACCGAATCCCACAAGGCAACAGTGCCAACCAACAGGGCACCATGCCGCCCATTTTATTTTATTATTCATCCCGCCCAAACCCATGTGATCACCCGGGGGAAAAAAACCGATTTGCCAATTGAGGAGAAAAAATCTGGAAAATTCCTCTCCGACCCATCCAGGCTATCGAAAACTGGTCCAGGAGATCACATGGCTGATCTAAACCTAGCCTCATGTCCACTTACCTGCTCGCTCACCGTATCCCCAATGCCATTTTTATCCAGGAAAATGTCTATCTCCGTTTTGAATTTATTGAGTGTAGTAGCTTCCACAGCTCTCTGGGGCAGTAAATTCCACAGCCCCACTACCCTCTGAGTGAAGAAATTACTCCGCATCTCAGTCCTGGAACGGCATCCCCTTATTTTAAGATTATGCCCCTTAGCCCTAGTTTCACCCATCATTGGGAACATTCTCCCCGCATCCACCCGATCAAGCCCCTTCACAATCTTATATGTTGTGGCGACCCAATCACTAGCACACTTGAACCGGCTGACAATTAGCCAGAGCCAGAGACAAAGGTAGATAGCCTCAAGGAGTTTCAGTTACGTGCCTCTCGAAGTATCGAGTGGGGGAGACAGGCTTTAAAGCAAGACTGTGTTTTTGAAATAAACTGATTCTGTGGTTGCAGTTTATCGACTCCATGTCGTAATTTCAGCGCTGTGCGTAGCACCCCGCTACATTGGTGACCCCGACGGTCCATACATTTTTTTGGACCGGAGATGGCAGACGCTGCGTTTGTTAACGCGGTTTCCTTGAAGCTGCCAAGCTTCTGGATGCTACAACCTCACCTCTGGTTTCAGCAAGCAGAAGCCCAATTCCATGTTCGGCAAATAACCTCAGAGGACACCCGTTACTACTACGTGGTGAGCTCCCTCGACCAGGACACAGCGGCCCAGGTCGCGGAGTTCGTACAGTCTCCCCCGGCGGACAGCAAGTACACGGCATTCAAAGCCCTGCTCATAGGGACTTTCGGGCTCTCCCGCCGCAAGCGAGCTGCCCGTTTACTGCACCTGGATGGCTTGGGAGACAGGCCTCCTTCAGCTTTAATGAATGAGATGTTGTCTCTGGCCGACGGACACACACCCTGCCTCATGTTTGAGCAGGCATTCCTGGAGCAGCTGCCCGAGGACATACGCCTGCTGCTGTCCGACGCGGATTTCAGCGACCCCCGGAAGGTGGCGGCCCGGGCGGACTTGCTGTGGATCGCCAAGAAGGTGAGTGGGGCGTCCGTCGCACAGATCACCCGGCCACGCTCCCAGCAGCAAACCAGTCCAGGCCCGGCTGCAGAGCCCGCTAAACCCAGAGGCCGGGGTGTGGAGCCCAACGAGCACTGGTGTTTCTACCACCAGCGGTGGGGCGCAGAAGCCCGCCGTTGCAGCCCGCCCTGCCAGTTCCCGGGAAACGCCAGGGCCAGCCGTCGCTGATGGCTACGGCGGCTGGCCATCGGGATAGCCTCCTGTATGTCTGGGACAAGCAGTCGGGACGCCGCTTTTTGGTCGACACCGGAGCCGAGATCAGCGTCTTACCTCCGACGAGTTACGACACCCGCAGCAGGGCGCCGGGTCCCCCCCTACAGGCCACGAACGGCAGCACAATAAGGACTTATGGCACCCGTCCGGTGCAGCTACGGTTCGACTCCAGCCAGTTCACGTGGGACTTCACACTGGCCGCCGTAGCCCAACCGCTTCTGGGTGCGAATTTCTTGCGGGCTCACAGCCTACTGGTCGACCTGCCCAGGAAGAGACTGGTTCACGCCGAGACCTTTCAGACATTCCCCCGGGTGCAGCCCAGTTGCCAGCCCCTCACCTCGGCTCCATCACGCTGTCCGACAACGACTTCACCAGGGTCCTGGCGGATTTCCCATCGGTTCTGGCACCGCAGTTCACGGCAGCCATGCCCCGACACGGTGTACAGCACCACATCCTGACCCAGGGACCACCCCTCCATGCCCACGCTCGGCGGCTTCCCCCGGACAAGCTCCGACTGGTGAAGGAGGAGTTCAAGCGGATGGAGGAATTGGGGATCATTCGGCGGTCCGACAGCCCATGGGCCTCTCCCCTGCACATGGTGCCCAAGGCGACAGGGGGCTGGAGACCGTGCGGCGACTACCGCAGGCTGAACGAGGCTACAACCCCGGACCGCTACCCTGTGCCGCACATTCAGGACTTTGCAGCAAACCTGCACGGCGCGCGGATCTTCTCCAAGGTAGACCTCATCCGCGGATACCATCAAATCCCGATGCATCCGGACGACGTCCCCAAAACGGTTCTCATCACCCCGTTCAGCCTTTTTGAGTTCCTCCGCATGCTGTTTCGGCCTGAAGAATGCCGCACAGACATTCCAGCGGTTGATGGACGCGGTGGGACGCGACCTGGACTTCGCATTCTTCTATTTGGACGACATCCTCATAGCCAGCAGCAGTCGTCAGGAGCATCTGTCCCACCTCCGACAACTCTTTGCCCGGCTGAGTGACTACGGTCTAACGATCAACCTGGCCAAATGCCAGTTCGGGCTCGACACCATTGACTTCCTGGGCCACAGGATTACCACAGACGGGGCAACCCCTCTGCCCGCTAAGGTAGATGCGGACCGCCATTTCCCCCGACCCACCACGGTCAAAGGCCTCCAGGAATTCGTAGGTATGGTCAATTTCTACCACCGCTTCCTCCCTTCAGCTGCCCGGATCATGCGCCTTGTCCTGTCCGGTCCGGGCAAGGACATTACCTGGGACGAGGTGTCCGCCGCCGCTTTCATTCAAACAAAGGAGGCCTTGGCGAATGCCACGATGCTAGTGCACCCCAGAATGGACGTCCCTACCGCCCTCACGGTGGACGCATCTAACACGGCAGTCGGTGGGGTACTGGAGCAGCTCATCGCGGGCCGCTGGCAACCCCTGGCGTTTTTCAGCAAACACCTGCGGCCACCCGAGCTCAAATACAGTGCTTTCGACCGGGAACTGTTGGCGCTATACCTGGCAATCCGGCATTTCAGGTACTTCTTAGAAGGTAGGCCTTTCACCGCGTTCACGGACCACAAACCGCTTACCTTTACATTCACAAAGGTGTCCGATCCCTGGTCGTCCCGCCAGCAGCGCCATCTGTCCTACATCTCTGAATACACGACGGACGTCCGGCACGTCTCGGGTACGGACAATGTCGTGGCGGATGCGCTCTCTCGCCCTAACATTCACGCCCTTTCCCAAGGGGTAGACTTTGAGGCACTGGCTGAGGCACAGCTGGCAGATGAGGAGATCCCGTGTTACAGAACCGCAGTCTCCGGTTTGCAGCTCCAGGACCTCCCCGTAGGCCCAGGTGAGAGGACCCTACTCTGTGATGTCGCCACTGGCCAGCCCCGTCCCGTCGTCCCGGCACCTTGGCGACAACGCGTTTTCGACTCCATTCATAACTTGGCCCACCCCTCCATCCGCACTACCGTCCGGATGGTCTCCAGCAGGTTCGTTTGGCACGGACTCCGCAAGCAGGTCCGTGACTAGGCCAGAACGTGCATGCACTGCCAGACGGCCAAGGTGCAGCGACACACCAAGGCCCCGCCGCAGCAGTTCCACCCCACCCACCGGCGTTTCGACCACATTCATGTGGATATCGTGGGCCCCCTGCCAGTGTCACGCGGGGCGCGGCACCTCCTCACTATCGTGGACAGGTTCACAAGATAGCCAGAGGCGGTCCCACTCACCGACACCACCTCTGAATCTTGCGCCCGGGCGCTGATCGCCACCTGGGTTTCCCGCTTTGGTGTCCCGGCCCACATTACCTCCGACAGAGGCGCCCAGTTCACCTCCAGCCTCTGGTCAGCGATGGCCAACCTGTTGGGGACTCAGCTGCACCACACCACTGCCTACCACCCACAGTCGAACGGACTGGTGGAGCGTTTCCACCGCCACCTGAAGTCGGCTCTCATGGCGCGCCTGCGAGGAGCTAACTGGGCGGACGAGCTTCCCTGGGTCCTACTCGGCATCCGCACGGCGCCCAAAGACGATCTGCACGCTTCGTCGGCCGAGTTGGTGTACGGCGCGCCCCTGGTCGTTCCCGGGGAGTTCATACCAGCCCCAAGGGGGCGAGAGGAAGAACCCGCAGCGGTCCTGGGCAGACTACGCGAGAGACTCGGTGCCCTGGCCCCCATACCCACTTCGCAGCATGGGCAGCACCCGACCTGCGTACCCAAAGATCTGCGGAACTGTAAGTTTGTGTTTGTACGCCGGGGCGGGCATCGGCCACCGCTGCAACGGCCCTACAAGGGGCCGTTTACGGTGATCAGAAACGACGGGTCCATGTTCGTGCTGGACGTTGGGGGGAGAGAGGAGGTTTTCACAGTGGACCGACTCAAACCGGCCCATGTGGACTTGGCGCAACCGGTCGAGTTTCCGGCACCGCGGCGCAGAGGCCGACCTCCCAAACAGGGCCCGGCCCAGACTGTGGACATTGGGGGGTCTACCGCCGGTTCTGGGGGGGGGGGGGGTTATGTGGCGACCCAATCACTAGCACACTCGAACCGGCTGACAATTAGCCAGAGCCAGAGACAAAGGTAGATAGCCTCAAGGAGTTTCAGTTACGTGCCTCTCGAAGTATCGAGTGGGGGAGACAGGCTTTAAAGCAAGACTGTGTTTTTGAAATAAACTGATTCTGTGGTTGCAGTTTATCAACTCCATGTCGTAATTTCAGCGCTGCGCGTAGCACCCCGCTACAATGTTTCAATAAGATCGCCTCTCATTCTTCGGAACTCCAATGAATAGAGTCCCAATCTACTCAACCTCTCATCATACATCAACCCACCCATCCCCGGAATTAACCTAGTGAACCTTCTCTGCACTGCCTCGAGAGCCAGTATGTCCTTTCTTAAATATGGACACCAGAACTGCACGCAGTACTCCAGGTGTGGTCTCACCAATACCCGGTACAACTGCAGTAAGACCTCCCTGTTCTTATACTCCATCCCCCTAGCAATAAAAGCCAGCATTCCATTGGCCTTCTTGACCACCTGCTGCACTTGCATACTAACTTTTTGTGTTTCCTGCATCAGGACCCCCAGATCCCTTTGCACAGAACCCCTTTCCAGTTTCTCTCCATTTAGATAATAACTTGCTCTATTATTTTTCCTGCTAAAGTGCAAGACCTCACACTTGTCAGTATTATATTTCATCTGCCAAATGTCTGCCCAATCACTCAGCCCATCTATGTCCCCCTGCAGGGTTTCAATGTCCTCCGCACTCATTACACTCCCTCCCATCTTTGTGTCATCAGCAAACTTCGATACGTTGCACTTAGTCCCTTTCTCCAAATCATTAATATAGATTGTAAAGAGTTGGGGTCCCAACACCGACCCCTGCGGAACACCACGAGTCACCAACTGCCAGTCTGAGAATAAACCATTTATCCCGACTCTCTGTTTTCTGTTAGAAAGCCAATCCTCCACCCATGCCAGAATATTATCCCCAATCCCATGATTTTTTACTTTAAGTAATAATCTTTGGTGTGGCACCTTGTCAAATGCCTTTTGGAAGTCCAAATACACCACATCCACTGGTTCCCCTTTATCTACCCTATATGTTATGTCCTCAAAGAACTCCAACAAATTTGTCAAACATGACTTCCCTTTTGTAAAGCCATGCTGACTTTGTCCTATTAAGCTATGTTTATCCAAATGCCCTGTTACTGTTTCCTTAATTATCGATTCCAACATTTTGCCAACCACAGATGTTAGGCTATCTGGCCTATAATTCCCAGCCTTCTGTCTATTGCCCTTTTTAAATAAAGGAGTTACATTAGCATTTTTCCAATCTGCCGGGACCATTGCCGAGTCCAGCGAGTTTTGAAAAATTATCACTAATGCATCCACAATCCCGACCGCCACTTCCCTTAAGACCCTAGGATGCAAGCCATCCGGACCAGGGGATTTATCCACCTTCAGTCCCATTAATTTATCAAGTACCATTTCCTTGGTGATTTGAATCGTAGTTAGCTTCTCTCCCCCTACAGCCCCGTTTATCCAGTGTTGGGATATTTTGAGTGTCCTCTACTGTAAAAACTGATACAAAATATTTGTTCAGCGTTTCCGCCATCTCCATGTCCCCTACCATTAATTTCCCGGTCTCATCTTCTAGGGGACCAATATTTACTTTAGCCACCCTTTTTCTTTTTACGTAACTATAAAAACTCTTACTATCTGCTTTTATGTTTTTCGCCAATTTACTTTTATAATCTATCTTCCCCTTCTTAATCAATCTTTTTGTTATTTGCTGCTGATCTTTAAAAGCTCCTCGATCTTCAATCTTCCCACTAGATTTAGCTACCTTATATAACTTTCCTTTTAGTCGTATACTTTGCTTTATTTCTTTACTTAGCCACGGATAACTATTTTTTCTTTTACACCCTTTTTTCTTCAGTGGAATATATTTTTCTTGATAGTTGTAAAATAACTCCTTAAATATACACCACTGATCAAGTACCGATCTATCCTTTAATCTATTTTCCCAATCCATCTTAAGCAATTCCGCTCTCATACCATCATAGTCTCCTTTATTTAAGCTCAGTACGCTTGTTTGAGATCCAACCCTCTCATCCTCTAATTGAATATGGAATTCGACCATGTTATGGTCACTCATTCCAAGGGGATCCTTTACTAGGACATTTTTTATTAGTCCTGTCTCATTACACAGGACCAGATCTAAGACTGCTTGCCTCCTTGTCGGCTCAGTAACGTATTGTTCAAGGAACCCATCCCGAATACACTCAATAAACTCTTCTTCAAGGCTGCCGTGTCCGACTTGATTAGTCCAGTCAATATGAAAGTTAAAATCTCCCATAATTATAGCTGTTCCCTTATTACAAGCCCCAACTATTTCCTGATTTATGCTCCGACCAACTGAGTTACAGCTGTTTGGAGGCCTATAGACTACTCCCACCACTGCTTTTTTCCCTTTATTATTTCTTATTTCTACCCAAATTGTTTCGTTATCCTGATCCTTTGAGCCAATATCATTTCGCTTTATTGCAGTGATTTCTTGCTTTATTAACATAGCCACCCCACCTCCTTTTCCTTCTTGCCTGTCTCTCCTAATTGTCGAATACCCTTGTATGTTTAATTCCCAGTCCTGGTCACCCTGCAGCCATGTTTCCGTAATTGCCACAATATCATAACCATACGTAATTATTTGTACCGTCAACTCATCAATTTTATTCCTAATACTACGTGCATTCAAATAAAGGACTTTCAAATATGTTTGACACTTATTTCCTACCTTTTCCTTTTGTACAACTTTACGCTTATCTCCGTACATTCTTTCCCCTCCTGACACTCTCTGTCTTTTTATTCCTCCACTTTTACCTACATCCATTACCTTCTCCATTGTCTTTTTAATTATTTGCTCTCTAGAATCCTCCCCCCCACTAGTTAGTTTAAAGACCTCTCTGCAGCCCTAGTTATATGATTCGCCAGGACACTAACCCCAGCCCGGTTCAGGTGAAGCCCGTCCCTGCGGAACAGTTCTCTCCTGTCCCAGTACTGGTGCTAGTGTCCCAAGAAGCAAAACCCACTTCTCCCACACCAGTCTTTGAGCCACGTGTTTAACTCTCTAATTTTATTTAACCTAGCCAAATTTGCTCGTGGGTCAGGTAATATTCCAGAGATTATTACCCTTGAGGTTCTGTTTTTTAATTTGACCCCTAGCTGCTCATATTCCTGTAACAGAACCTTCTTCCTTGTCCTATCTATGTCATTAGTAGCAACGTGTACTAAGACAACTGGATCCTCCCCCTCCCACTGCAAGTTTCTCTCCAGCCCAGAAGAGATGTCCTTAACCCTGGCACCAGGCAGGCAACATAGCCTTCGGGACTCTCGCTCTCGGTTGCAGAGAACCCTATCTATCCCCCTGACGATACTGTCCCCTATTACTACAACATTTCTATTGACTCCCCCCTCTGGAATGGCCCCCCACTCCACGGTGCTATGGGCAGGTTGCTCATCCTCCCCACAGTCCCCGCTCCTGCCCTCACAAGGAGTTAAAGCCTCGAATCTGTTGGACAAGAGCAAGGCCTGCATCTCCTCCAGCCCTACCTCCTGGATTCCCCTACCTGCCTCACTCATAGCCACACCATCCTGTGCTTGACTGCAATCTACATTAGTTAATCTATTAGGTGTGGCTATCTCCTGGTACACAGAGTCCAGGTAACTCTCCCCCTCCCTGATGTGTCGCAGTGTCTGGGAAACGACCAGGGTTCAATTCCCACTGCTCTTTGTAAGGAGTTTGTATGTTCTCCACATGAATGCATTGGTTTCCTCCGGGTGAGAATTTCAAAGATGTACAGGACAGTAAGCATTAGTAAGTTGTGGGCATGCTATGTTGGCGCCGGACTGCCCACAGCAAAATCCTCGGACGCCGTTGATCGTTGACGGAAACTATGCTTTTCTCTGTATGTTTCAGCATACATAGGACAAATAAAGCTGATCATAAAAATCTGATTACACTACTACTCTTGCGTTCACGGGTTCTGGGTACCTGAAGGTGTGTAATGTTCCTGTCGATATTCATCATGGATGTCTCACAGTTTTCAGAGATATACTTGTAGTCCTCTGGAGCCATCTCCTCATCCACTGCATTCACACACGGTATTGGGACATTCTCATACCCTCTTGCAATGTCCCTGAGAAGGAGCGGGTTGGGAAAAGGACAGAAGATAGTCAGCTCTTACCCAGAATCAGAATCAGGTGACAATAGGCCACAAAATTTGTTGTATTATTGCAGGAGTACAGTGCAATACATAAAAAAACCTGTAAGTTACAACAAGGAATACCTTACAATTAATATAGTGCAAAAAGAGAGGAAAATAGTGACGTAGAGTTCACGGTGAGGGAATTTCTTTAACCAGAGGCTGGTGAAATTGTGGAATTCATCGCCACAGATGGCCAAGTCATTGAGTATATTTAACGTGGAGGTTGATAGATTCTTGATTTGGAAGGGCATTGAATGGCCTAACCCTCTGTCTTATGGTCATGGTTTCATGAACCACAAAGAAACCCACGCGTTCTGTCTGTTAGGGCACGCACCTACGGACAGCCGATGCTTTGGGCCGAAACCCTTCGGCAAGACATTGAAGAGTTTCCGCCCGATATGCGTTTTTTGATAAGATGCTCCCTGGCCTGCCATGTTCACATGTGTTGCTCAGATTTCCAGACCTGCAGAGTTTCACCTGTCTGCACCCAGAAACCTGAAACTACTCAACCTTTCCATGGCTGATCTCTCGATGAGAACTGTTGTGTGTTCCCCCAGCTTTCCCTGCAAAGCCTGGTCTAAGAATTTCACTCCCTTTCCCATTGACCTGCAAAGAATATTATAAACCTCAAATTATCACTGAACCAATCAGAAGACAGAATTGATCTGGAATTCTTCAGATTTGCCCTCCTTCAGTCTACAGACAGGATTTGATCTGGAATTCTGTTTGCCCTCCGTCAGTCTACAGACAGGATTTGATCTGGAATTCTGTTTGCCCTCCTTCAGTCTACAGACAGGATTTGATCTGGAATTCTGTTTGCCCTCCTTCAGTTTAACGGACAGGATTTGATCTGGAATTGTTTGCTCTCCTTCAGTCTAACGGACAGGATGTGATCTGGAATTCTGTTTGCCCTCCTTCAGTCTAACGGACAGGATTTGATCTGGAATTCTGTTTGCCCTCCTTCAGTCTAACGGACAGGATTTGATCTGGAATTCTGTTTGCCCTCCTTCAGTCTAACGGACAGGATTTGATCTGGAATTCTGTTTGCCCTCCTTCAGTCTACAGACAGGATTTGATCTGGAATTCTGTTTGCCCTCCTTCAGTCTAACGGACAGGATTTGATCTGGAATTCTGTTTGCTCTCCTTCAGTCTAACGGACAGGATGTGATCTGGAATTCTGTTTGCCCTCCTTCAGTCTAACGGACAGGATTTGATCTGGAATTCTGTTTGCCCTCCTTCAGTCTAACGGACAGGATTCGATCTGGAATTCTGTTTGCCCTCCTTCAGTCTACAGACAGGATTTGATCTGGAAATCTGTTTGCCCTCCTTCAGTCTAACGGACAGGATTTGATCTGGAATTCTGTTTGCCCTCCTTCAGTCTACAGGCAGTATTCGATCTGGAATTCTGTTTGCCCTCCTTCAGTCTAACGGACTGTATTTGATCTGGAATTCTGTTTGCCCTCCTTCAGTCTAACGGACAGGATTCGATCTGGAATTCTGTTTGCCCTCCTTCTGTCTACAGGCAGTATTCGATCTGGAATTCAGTTTGCCCCCCTTCAGTCTACAGACAGGATTCAATCTGGAATTCTGTTTGCCCCCCTTCAGTCTACAGGCAGGATTTGATCTGGAATTCTGTTTGCCCCCCTTCAGTCTAACAGACAGGATTCAAGCTGAAATTCTGTTTGCCCTCCTTCAGTCTAACGGACAGGATTTGATCTGGAATTCAGTTTGCCCCCCTTCAGTCTACAGACAGGATTCGATCTGGAATTCTGTTTGCCACCCTTCAGTCTAACGGACAGGATTTGATCTGGAATTCAGTTTGCCCCCCTTCAGTCTACAGACAGGTTTCGATCTGGAATTCTGTTTGCCCTCCTTCAGTCTAACGGACAGGATTCGATCTGGAATTCTGTTTGCCCTCCTTCAGTCTAACGGACAGGATTTGATCTGGAATTCTGTTTGCCCTCCTTCCAGCCTACAGACAGGATTTGATCTGGAATTCTGTTTGCCCTCATTCCAGCCTACAGACAGGATTTGATCTGGAATTCAGTTTGCCCTCCTTCAGTCTAACGGACAGGATTCGATCTGGAATTTTGTTTGCCCCCCTTCAGTCTACAGACAGGATTTGATCTGGAATTCTGTTTGCCCTCCTTCAGTCTACAGACAGGATTCGATCTGGAATTCTGTTTGCCCTCCTTCAGTCTACAGACAGGATTCGATCTGGAATTCTGTTTGCCCTCCTTCAGTCTACAGACAGGATTTGATCTGGAATTCAGTTTGCCCCCCTTCAGTCTACAGACAGGATTCGATCTGGAATTCTGTTTGCCCCCTTCAGTCTAACGGACAGGATTTGATCTGGAATTCTGTTTGCCCTCCTTCAGTCTAACGGACAGGATTCGATCTGGAATTCTGTTTGCCCTCCTTCAGTCTAACGGACAGGATTTGATCTGGAATTCTGTTTGCCCTCCTTCCAGCCTACAGACAGGATTTGATCTGGAATTCTGTTTGCCCTCATTCCAGCCTACAGACAGGATTTGATCTGGAATTCAGTTTGCCCTCCTTCAGTCTAACGGACAGGATTCGATCTGGAATTTTGTTTGCCCCCCTTCAGTCTACAGACAGGATTTGATCTGGAATTCTGTTTGCCCTCCTTCAGTCTACAGACAGGATTCGATCTGGAATTCTGTTTGCCCTCCTTCAGTCTACAGACAGGATTCGATCTGGAATTCTGTTTGCCCTCCTTCAGTCTACAGACAGGATTCGATCTGGAATTCTGTTTGCCCTCCTTCAGTCTACAGACAGGATTCGATCTGGAATTCTGTTTGCCCTCCTTCAGTCTACAGACAGGATTTGATCTGGAATTCTGTTTGCCCTCCTTCAGTCTAACGGACGGGATTTGATCTGGAATTCTGTTTGCCCTCCTTCAGTCTAACGGACAGGATTTGATCTGGAATTCTGTTTGCCCCCCTTCAGTCTAACGGACAGGATTTGATCTGGAATTCAGTTTGCCCCCCTTCAGTCTACAGACAGGTTTCGATCTGGAATTCTGTTTGCCCTCCTTCAGTCTAACGGACAGGATTCGATCTGGAATTCTGTTTGCCCTCCTTCAGTCTAACGGACAGGATTTGATCTGGAATTCTGTTTGCCCTCCTTCCAGCCTACAGACAGGATTTGATCTGGAATTCTGTTTGCCCTCATTCCAGCCTACAGACAGGATTTGATCTGGAATTCTGTTTGCCCTCCTTCAGTCTACAGACAGGATTCGATCTGGAATTCTGTTTGCCCTCCTTCAGTCTAACAGACAGGATTTGATCTGGAATTCTGTTTGCCCTCCTTCAGTCTAACGGACAGGATTTGATCTGGAATTCTGTTTGCTCTCCTTCAGTCTACAGACAGGATTTGATCTGGAATTCTGTTTTCCCTCCTTCAGTCTACAGAGAGGATTTGATCTGGAATTCTGTTTGCCCTCCTTCAGTCTAACGGATAGGATTCGATCTGGAATTCTGTTTGCCCTCCTTCAGTCTACAGACAGGATTCGATCTGGAATTCTGTTTGCCCTCCTTCAGTCTAACGGACAGGATTCGATCTGGAATTCTGTTTGCCCTCCTTCAGTCTACAGACAGGATTTGATCTGGAATTCTGTTTGCCCTCCTTCAGTCTAACGGACAGGATTCGATCTGGAATTCTGTTTGCCCTCCTTCAGTCTAACGGACAGGATTCGATCTGGAATTTTGTTTGCCCCCCTTCAGTCTACAGACAGGATTTGATCTGGAATTCTGTTTGCCCTCCTTCAGTCTACAGACAGGATTCGATCTGGAATTCTGTTTGCCCTCCTTCAGTCTACAGACAGGATTCGATCTGGAATTCTGTTTGCCCTCCTTCAGTCTACAGACAGGATTCGATCTGGAATTCTGTTTGCCCTCCTTCAGTCTACAGACAGGATTCGATCTGGAATTCTGTTTGCCCTCCTTCAGTCTACAGACAGGATTTGATCTGGAATTCTGTTTGCCCTCCTTCAGTCTAACGGACGGGATTTGATCTGGAATTCTGTTTGCCCTCCTTCAGTCTAACGGACAGGATTTGATCTGGAATTCTGTTTGCCCTCCTTCCAGTCTAACCCATGTCACATTCCCCCAGAAGCACTCCCATGGCCCCACCACAGCTCTTGACTAACTGAGGCAATCAAACATGGAAGCAGAATGAGTCTGCGTCACCTTCCTTAGCACATACGGCAGTGCAGGTTGTGCCAAACCAATTACACTAGTAATCAAATAGCTGAATAAACAATCCCTCCTGCCTACACAATGTTCACATCCCTCCATTTACCTCACCTTTAAGTGCCTCTCTAAACGTCTAACATATTTGCCTCATCACCATCCTGAGTGAAACACAAGTTGCCCCTCATACCCCCTTCCATGTGAAATGCATGCCCTCCAGCATTAGGCAGTTCAACCCTGGGATAAGGAAACTTCTGTCTAGTCCATCTTTACCTCTCATGATCTTATAAACCTCTATCAGATCTCTCCTCAGCACCTGTCACTCCAGGGAAAACAATCCAATTTTGTGCAACTTCTTAACCAGGCAGCATCCTGGTAAACCTCTTCTGCACCCTCTCCAAAGCCTCAACGCCCTTCATATAATGGGGTGATCAGAACTGTATGCAATGTGGTGTAACTAGCGTTTTATAAAGCTGTAACTTCCTAACTTCGAGGGAAGCAGTAGAGGTAACTCATTAAATATATTTAAAACAGTTAGGTAGATATTTTCACAGCAGGGAAATTCTGGGGCAAGGGCAGATAGGCAAAGTCCAGGAAAGCACCAGATCCTTTTTCAGGTGAGGGAGGAATTTCTTTAGGTGGTGAATCTGTGGAATTCATTGTCACAGAAGACTGTAGAGGCCACGACATTGGAGTATATTTAAACTGGAGGTTGATAGGTTCTTGATTAATCAGGGTGTCAAAGGTTACAGGGAGAAAGTAGGGGAAAGGTGCTGAAATGGTGCAGACTCGATGGGCCAAATGGCCTACTACTGCTCCTATGTCTTCCCAGGATGTTTCCCTGCTCCCTACATGTGTTCCAGTTGCTGACTCACCTGCTGACGATCCTCTCGGTGCGCACCGCTCGATTAATTATGCCTTGCTTGAGCCTCTTGTTGAGCTGCAGGGCAAACCAGACCTGCGAGTTGATGACACAGCAGTCCAATGGGCTGTCCCCCTCACGGTTCTTCACCTCGATGTCTGCGCCGCGCGAAAGGAAGAGTCTGCAAAACAGAAGCCAAGCGTTAATGACCCAGCTCTGAAGGGCACACTCCGAGCCAGTCCTGGATCTTCCTCTCTCCCATGGGGATAGAATTCCTCAAGCCTGATCCACCCTGTACCCCAAGTCTGTCACCTCACACTCCTGCACACTGGAAATTACACTACTGTGTCCTGTCCATCACCTCACACTCCTGCACACTGGAAATTACACTACTGTGTCCTGTCCGTCACCTCACACTCCTGCACACTGGAGATTACACTACTGTGTCCTGTCCGTCACCTCACACTCCTGCACACTGGAGATTACACTACTGTGTCCTGTCCGTCACCTCACACTCCTGCACACTGGAGATTACACTACTGTGCCCAAGTCCGTCACCTCACACTCCTGCACACTGGAAATTACACTACTGTGTCCTGTCCGTCACCTCACACTCCTGCACACTGGAAATTACACTACTGTGTCCTGTCCGTCACCTCACACTCCTGCACACTGGAGATTACACTACTGTGCCCAAGTCCGTCACTTCACACTCCTGCACACTGGAGATTACACTACTGTGCCCAAGTCCGTCACCTCACACTCCTGCACACTGGAGATTACACTACTGTGTCCTGTCCATCACCTCACACTCCTGCACACTGGAGATTACACTACTGCGTCCTGTCCGTCACCTCACACTCCTGCACACTGGAGATTACACTACTGTGCCCAAGTCCGTCACCTCACACTCCTGCACACTGGAAATTACACTACTGTGTCCTGTCCGTCACCTCACACTCCTGCACACTGGAAATTACACTACTGTGTCCTGTCCGTCACCTCACACTCCTGCACACTGGAGATTACACTACTGTGTCCTGTCCGTCACCTCACACTCCTGCACACTGGAGATTACACTACTGTGTCCTGTCCGTCACCTCACACTCCTGCACACTGGAGATTACACTACTGTGCCCAAGTCCGTCACCTCACACTCCTGCACACTGGATATTACACTGCTGTGTCCTAAATCGTCACCTCACACTCCTGCACACTGGAGATTACACTACTGTGCCCCAAGTCCGTCACCTCACACTCCTGCACACTGGTTACACTACTGTGCCCCAAGTCCGTCACCTCACTCCTGCACACTGGAAATTACACTGCTGTGTCCTAAATCGTCACCTCACACTCCTGCACACTGGAGATTACACTACTGTGTCCTGTCCACCACCTCATACTCTTGGACACTGGAGATTACACTACTGTGCCCAAGTCCGTCACCTCACACTTCTGCACACTGGTTACACTACTGTGCCCCAAATCTGTCACCTCACACTCCTGCACACTGGAGATTACACTACTGTGTCCTGTCCGTCACCTCACACTCCTGCACACTGGAGATTACACTACTGTGTCCTGTCCATCACCTCACACTCCTGCACACTGGAGATTACACTACTGTGTCCTGTCCACCACCTCATACTCTTGGACACTGGAGATTACACTACTGTGCCCAAGTCCGTCACCTCACACTTCTGCACACTGGTTACACTACTGTGCCCCAAATCTGTCACCTCACACTCCTGCACACTGGAGATTACACTACTGTGTCCTGTCCGTCACCTCACACTCCTGCACACTGGAAATTACACTACTGTGTCCTAAATCATCACCTCACACTCCTGCACACGGGAGATTACACTACTGTGCCCCAAGTCCGTCACCTCACTCCTGCACACTGGAAATTACACTGCTGTGTCCTAAATCGTCACCTCACACTCCTGCACACTGGAGATTACACTACTGTGTCCTGTCCACCACCTCATACTCTTGGACACTGGAGATTACACTACTGTGCCCAAGTCCGTCACCTCACACTTCTGCACACTGGTTACACTACTGTGCCCCAAATCTGTCACCTCACACTCCTGCACACTGGAGATTACACTACTGTGTCCTGTCCGTCACCTCACACTCCTGCACACTGGAAATTACACTACTGTGTCCTAAATCATCACCTCACACTCCTGCACACTGGAGATTACACTACTGTGCCCCAAGTCCGTCACCTCACTCCTGCGCACTGGAGATTACACTACTGTGTCCTGTCCGTCACCTCACACTCCTGCACACTGGAGATTACACTACTGTGTCCTGTCCATCACCTCACACTCCTGCACACTGGAGATTACACTACTGTGTCCTGTCCGTCACCTCACACTCCTGCACACTGGAGATTACACTACTGTGTCCTGTCCGTCACCTCACACTCCTGCACACTGGAGATTTCACTACTGTGTCCTGTCCGTCACCTCACACTCCTGCACACTGGAGATTACACTACTGTGCCCCAAGTCCGTCACCTCACTCCTGCACACTGGAAATTACACTGCTGTGTCCTAAATCGTCACCTCACACTCCTGCACACTGGAGATTACACTACTGTGTCCTGTCCACCACCTCATACTCTTGGACACTGGAGATTACACTACTGTGCCCAAGTCCGTCACCTCACACTTCTGCACACTGGTTACACTACTGTGCCCCAAATCTGTCACCTCACACTCCTGCACACTGGAGATTACACTACTGTGTCCTGTCCGTCACCTCACACTCCTGCACACTGGAAATTACACTACTGTGTCCTAAATCATCACCTCACACTCCTGCACACTGGAGATTACACTACTGTGCCCCAAGTCCGTCACCTCACTCCTGCGCACTGGAGATTACACTACTGTGTCCTGTCCGTCACCTCACACTCCTGCACACTGGAGATTACACTACTGTGTCCTGTCCGTCACCTCACACTCCTGCACACTGGAGATTTCACTACTGTGTCCTGTCCGTCACCTCACACTCCTGCACACTGGAGATTACACTACTGTGTCCTGTCCGTCACCTCACACTCCTGCACACTGGAGATTACACTACTGTGTCCTGTCCGTCACCTCACACTCCTGCACACTGGAGATTACACTACTGTGTCCTGTCCGTCACCTCACACTCCTGCACACTGGAGATTTCACTACTGTGTCCTGTCCGTCACCTCACACTCCTGCACACTGGAGATTTCACTACTGTGTCCTGTCCGTCACCTCACACTCCTGCACACTGGAGATTACACTACTGTGTCCTGTCTGTCACCTCACACTCCTGCACACTGGAGATTACACTACTGTGTCCTGTCCATCACCTCACACTCCTGCACACTGGAAATTACACTACTGTGCCCCAAGTCCATCACCTCACACTCCTGCACACTGGAAATGGACTCGCCTGAGGTTATACTAACATGAGCTTTTGACTCTGAAGATGTACAAGATGATAAGAGGCATATTTTTGAAGTGATTGGAGGAAACTACAGAGGTGGAGGTGTTTACAGAGAGTGGTGGGCGTGTGTTCTCCTGCCGGGGGTGGTGGTGCAGATTGATTCACTGAGGCCATTGAAGAAACTCTTAGGTAGACACATGGATGAAATAGAAGCTGAGGGCTGTATCGGAGGGAAGGCTTAGATTGATCCAGAGTATGATAAAAGGTTCTGGTTTACAGGGAAACTTTAAAAAGGTTAGGACTTAATTTCCTGGAGCATAGGAGAATGAGGGGAGATTTGATAGAGGTATACAAAATTATGAGAGATATTGATCAGATAAATGTAAGCAGGCCTGTTCCATTGAGGTTGGGTGAGATTCGAACTAGAGGACATATATTAAGGGTAAAAGGTGAAACATTTAAGGAGAACCTGATGGGGTACTTCTTACCTCAGAGGGCGATGTGAGCGTGGAACAAGCTGCCAGCGGAAGTGGTCGATCTCAACATTTAAGAGAAGTTTGGATAAGTACATGGATTGGAGGTATATGAAGGGCTATGGTGCGGGTTGAGACAGATGGGGCAAGGCAGAACAACAGTTCAGAACACTCCAGCATGGACTGGATGAGCCAAAGAGCTTATTTCTGTGCTGTTGTGCTCTATGAATCTACACTCAATAGCCCCTTTATTAGGTACACCTGTACACCTGCTCGTCATCGCAAATATCTAGTCAGACCATCATGTGGCAGCAACTCCAAACATCGAAGTATGTAGACATGGTCAAAAAGTTCAATTGTTTCTCAGACCAAACATCAGAATGGGGAAGAAATTTGACCCAAGTGACTTTGACCATGGAATGATTGTTGGTGCCAGATGGGGTGATTTGAGTATCCCTGAAACTGCTGATGTCCTGGGATTTTCATGACAACAGTCCTTAGAGTTTTCAGCATCTAGTGCAATAAACAAACAAACAAAAATCCAGTAAGTGGCTGTTGTATGTGTGAAATTGCCTTGTTAATGAGAGGGGTCAGTGGAGAATGGTCAGACTGGTTTGAGCTGACAGAAGGGCAACAGCAACTCAGATAACTACATGCTACAATACAGGTGCGTAGAAGAGCATCTCTGAACACACAACGTTCAAACCTCGATGTGGATGGGCTACTGCAGGAGAAGACAACACCAGGTTTCACTCCTGTATGTAATAAAGTGGCCACTGAGTAATTTGAGAATGTGGGTGAACCTCTGCAGGGGAGCTGCAGTGCCCTCTTGTGGTACTGCATAAAATAGCAGAAGAGTGAAGCAATGCTAGTTCAGGACTCCTCCCTGATCAAAACTGATAAATAACTCAGATCATGGAACAGTACAGGCCCTTTGACCGGTGAAACAGGATGTTTATCCTGATCAAAACTGATAAATGCTGTACTCAGATCATTGAACAGTACAGGCCCTTTGACCCACAATACCAGCGGTGAGTGTACAGAGCAAGGAATGAATAGGTAAAGGTCAACAGGTTATGTAAGGTGAGTGACAGAGAAATAGTTAGTTGATAAACTGTAACAGAATAGGCATTTCCATTAGCAGAGACCCTTCGGCTCATCTTCTCCACCGTTACATCATGGCTGATTTATTATCCTTCTCAACCCCATTCTAATAACATGACCTTCACAGCCCTCTGTGGAAATGAATTCCACAGATTCACCACTCATTGACTAAAGAAATCTCTTCCCTCTGGTCTGAGCCTATGCCCTCTGGTCCTAGACAAATAACCTCTCCACATCCACTCTTTCAATATTTGTCAGGTTCCAATGAGATGCCCCATCCACCCCCATTCTTCGAAACTCCAGTGAGTACAGGCTCAGAGTCATCAAACTCTCCTCATATGTTAACCTGTTAATTCTTGGAATCATTCTCATGAACCTCCTCTGGACACTCCAAAGCTGCTCACCAGTGCCTTATAAAGCCTTAACATTACACCTTTGTTTTCATACTCTCAAAATGAATACTAATGTTGCATTTGGTTTCCTTATGACTCAAGCTGCAAGTTAATCTATCAGGAATCCTGCATGGGGACTCCCAAATCCATTTGCACCTCAGAGTTTTTAATCTTCTCCCCGTTTAGAAATGGTCCAAGTCTTTAATCCCTCTACCACAGTGCTGAACTGTAACAGAATGGGGTTCAGAGGAATTTCAACGAGCCCTGCCAGTAATGGCACACCCTGAGGTCAAATTTCTGTTTCCAGGAGATGTATACATACATGACACAGTCGTAGAAATTCTCACGAGCCGCGATGTGCAAGGGTGTGTCACCATGCATGTTCACTGCCTGCAGGTCACACCGAGCATTCAGGAGCACCTCGGCGATGTCCGACGAACCAGCAAAGGCTGCCCAGTGCAAACAGATATTTTCCTCCTGTGAGAGAGCAGGGAATAGGGTAAATAGGGTATTGTAGAGTACAGTGAACACCAGCAGATATACAGCAGTTACAGAGAACATACATTACAGGCTCTTCAGCCCACAATGTTGTGTGATTTAACCCTTCCCTCATACCTCAACCTCCATTTTTCTGTCATCCCTGTGCTTAAGTCTTTTCAACGTTCCTAATATATCTGCCTCTACCACCACCCTGACACGTATCCACCACTCTCCGTGTAAAACAGAAACCTACCTCTGAAATCGCGCACACGAAGAAATCTGCAGGTGCTGGAAATTCAAACAATACATACAAAATGCTGGTGGAGCACAGCAGGCCAGGCAGCATCTATAAGGAGAAGCACTGTCGCTGCCTCCTGCCCGCATGCTGCGCCCGTTGACTTCATTAACTTTGCCTCCAACTTTCACCCTGCCCTCAAATTTACCTGGTCCATTTCCGACTCCACCCTCCCATTTCTTGATCTTTCTATCTCCATCTCTGGAGACGGCCTATCTACTGATATCTACTATAAGCCTACAGACTCTCACAGCTACCTGGACTATTCCTCTTCCCACCCTGTCTCTTGCAAAAATGCCATCCCCTTCTCACAGTTCCTCCGTCTCCGCCGCATCTGCTCTCAGGATGAGGCTTTTCATTCCAGGACGAAGGAGATGTCTTCCTGTTTTAAACAAAGGGGCTTCCCTTCTTCCATCAACTCTGCTCTCAAACGCATCTCTCCCATTTCCCGCACATCTGCCCTCACCCCATCCGCCCGCCACCCCACTCGGGATAGGGTTCCCCTTGTCCTCACCTACCACCCCACCGGCCTCCAGGTCCAACGTATAATTCTCCGTAACTTCCGCCACCTCCAACGGGATCCCACTACCAAGCACATCTTTCCCTCCCCCCCTTTCTGCTTTCCACAGGGATCGCTCCTGTTGCTGCCTCCTGCACGCATGCTGAGCTCGTTGACTTCATTAACTTTGCCTCCAACTTTCACCCTGCCCTCAAATTTACCTGGTCCATTTCCGACACTTCCCTCCCCTTTCTTGATCTTTCTGTCTCCATCTCTGGAGACGGCCTATCTACTGATATCTACTATAAGCCTACAGACCCTCACAGCTACCTGGACTATTCCTCTTCCTACCCTGTCTCTTGCAAAAAATCGCTGAACACCTACGCTCGGTCCACCAGAGAAAGCAGGATCTCCCAGTGGCCACACATTTTAATTCCACGTCCCATTCCCATTCTGATATGTCTATCCATGGCCTCCTCTACTGTCAAAATGAATCCAAACTCAGGTTGGAGGAACAACACCTTATATATCAGCTGGGTAGCCTCCAACCTGATGGCATGAACATTGACTTCTCTAACTTCCGTTAATGCCCCTCCTCCCCTTCTTACCCCATCCCTGACATACTTAGCTATTTGCCTGTTCTCCATCTCCCTCTGGTGCTCCCCTCCCTCCTTCTTTCTCCCGAGGCCTCCCGTCCCACAATCCTTTCCGTTCTCCAGCTCTGTATCACTTTCGCCAATCACCTTTCCAGCTCTTAGCTTCATCCCACCCCCCCAGTCTTCTCCTATCATTTCGCATTTCCCCCTCCCCCCACTACTTTCAAATCTCTTACTATCTTTCCTTTCAGTTAGTCCTGACGAAGGGTCTCGGCCCGAAACGTCGACAGTGCTTCTCCTTTTAGATGCTGCCTGGCCTGCTGTGTTCCACCAGCATTTTGTGTCTGAAATCGCACTTACACTTTCTTCCAATCACTGTAAAATTATGCCCCCTTGTATTAGCCATTCCCATCCTGGGAAAAAGTCTCTCACTAACCACTTGACATATGCCTGTTATGAACTTGTACACAATCAAGTTGCCTCATGTTCCTTCACTCCAAAGAGGAAAGCCCTAGCTCGTAAAACCTACGTATCCTGATAAGACATGCTCTCTAATCCAGTTAGCATCCTGGTATCACCTCTCCAGCATCTCTAAATCTTCTGGATCCTTTCTGTAACGAGATAACCATTAGAAACAGTTTCCAGTACTCTCCCATTGAAAGACATTCAGCAAATACACCTGTAGCTCCTACACCATCAGCATCCCAAGCCACCTACATTGGGGGACATCGACAGAGACTCACACGCTATTGGGATGAGGGAGGAAACTGGAAACCCAAAGGCCAGAGGAAATGTGCAAACACTGCACAGAAATCACTGTGCAAGCCAGCTGTACTACCATCAAGCCGGGCCTCATAATGGTTGGGTGTTTCTTCACCATTCCTATGCACACACGTGTAATAATTATACAGTGCAGTTACTAAGCACATTTAGAGAGAGCAGTTATGCGGTACGGTTAGACGGTGTTACACGGTGGGATTAGAGAGAGCAGTTATGCGGTACGGTTAGACGGTGTTACACGGTGGGATTAGAGAGAGCAGTTATGCGGTACGGTTAGACGGTGTTACACGGTGGGATTAGAGAGAGCAGTTATGCGGTACGGTTAGACGGTGTTACACGGTGGGATTAGAGAGAGCAGTTATGCGGTACGGTTAGACGGTGTTACACGGTGGGATTAGAGAGAGCAGTTATGCGGTACAGTTAGACTGTGTTACACGGTGGGATTAGAGAGAGCAGTTATGCGGTACGGTTAGACGGTGTTACACGGTGGGATTGTGGAACACAGCTGCTCAGTGGGATAAGAGATCACTGTTATGCAGAGAATCACAAAGCAGAAGCCGGCATGGTGACTTCTTGGAGTGTTCAAGGTCATCGACAATCTCTCATTGCTACCATCAGAATATACCCTCTTCTCATTGCTAACATCAGGACACGCCCTCATTGCTACCATCAGAACACACCCTCTTCTCATTGCTACCATCAGGACACGCCCTCTTCTCATTGCTACCATCAGGACACGCCCTCTTCTCATTGCTACCATCAGGACACGCCCTCTTCTCATTGCTACCATCAGAACACACCCTCTTCTCATTGCTACCATCAGGACATGCCCTCTTCTCATTGCTACCATCAGGACACGCCCTCTTCTCATTGCTACCATCAGGACACGCCCTCTTCTCATTGCTACCATCAGGACACGCCCTCTTCTCATTGCTACCATCAAGACACACCCTCTTCTCATTGCTACCATCAGAGAGGAGGGAGAGGAATAGAAAACTCACACTCAATGCTTCAGGCACAGTTTCTTTCCCTCCACCATCAGATTTCTGACTGGACATTGAGCCCATGAACACTACTTCAACATTTTGCTCCATTTTTGCACTAAAACTGCATATCAGAGGATTTGTCCTGGGCCCAGCATGTCAATGCAATTATGAAGATAGCACCGAGGTGCCACTATTTGCTTATAAGCTGGTGAAGATTCGACATGACATCAAACACTTTGACAAACTTCCATAAACGTGTGGGAGAATATATTGACTGGTATGACGACCCTCAATGGAAAATCCTACAAAAGGTAGTGGATGCGGCTTAGAACACCACAAGTAAAGCCTCCCCGGCACTGAGCAGATCTGTCACAAGATTGTAGCACGCACCATCGGGGACCCCCACCAGCCAGGCCGTGCTCTCCTCTCTCTGCTGCCATCAGGCAGAAGGTACAGGAGCCTCAGGATTCCCATCACCAGGTTCAGGAACAGTTACTACTCCTCAACCAGCAGGTTTATGACCCAGTGCGGATAACTTCACTCACCCCATCAGTGAACTGCTCCCACCAACTATGTGTTCACTTTCAAGGACTCTTCATCTCATGTTCTCAGTACTTACTGCTCATGTGTTTACTATTATTACTTTTTCTTTATGTGTATTTACAGTTTGTTATCTTTTGCACATTGGTTGTTCGTTCTGCTGGCTGCGGTCTTTCACTGATTCTATTGTGTTTCTTGTATTTACTGTGAATGCCCGCAAGGAAATGAATCTGAGGGTTGTATATGGTGACATATATGTATTTTGATAATAAATTTACTTGGAATTTGAACTATTTATTTATTTTTATAATTTCTAATTGTAACTTATATCTCGCTGTTGACAATATGCCGGTGATAATAAACGTGGGTGTGAGACCAGACACTGGTTTGCTGGTCTGTTTCTGGTCTGGCCCTGTTTCCAGAGCTCACTTACATTGTCCTTCAAGGCGACACTTGCTCCTCGATCCAGTAACAGCTTGATGATCTCGATGTGCTTGTGCTCAGCTGCCCAAATGACTGGAGTCCATCCTCCACTATCCTGCACAAAAGGAAGGGACAATAAACAGACGAGGAACATTGGGGTCTTTCTTCCACCCATCAGACATACTCACCAGCAGCACTGAGAACGTAGGGCTCTTTGAATTGTCAATGATCCCTTCCATCCACCATCAAGCAGGAGGGGCTGTAGCATTAGGACGAACTGTTAGGATGGGAAACAGCTTCTTCCTCAGGCCGTGATCCCACTGAACTCCCTGCCAACACCCAGGTCTCATCATGTATGAAGTGCCAGTAGCACTGTACTGTTTACTTTTGACTTCTGTCATAAATGCACCTTATTGTTTGTTAATTTGTTTGTGGTAATATTGCTATACGTTGCATGTGTGAGTTATATGTACTGTATTGTGCACCTTGGTTCAGAGCAATGTGGTTTCATTTGGCGGTATGTGTACAGTTGAATGACAATAAAATGACCCTCAACTTGACCATTATCCCAGTTCCCAGCCTGGCGTTCAGCAAGGGAAACATTAACCCATCGGGTTGCAGGGAACAGGAGTACCAGGCAGTGAAAGTCTGCAACTGGCTCAACTGGCCTGAGGCCAAAGTAAACTGTAGTGAACAAGACGCTGCTGGAACTCAGCAGGTCAGACAGAGTCAATGGAGAGGAACGAACAGCGGTCACTGGGAGAACAGACAAACTCCTTGCAGAAAGGGGTGGGAGCTGAACCCTGATTGGTGATTGCAGGTGCTATAACGAACCCTGATTGGTGACTGACCAGGTGCTATAACGCGATTGTGCTTTACGGCGAATGATGAATGCTTGGTTCTGTAGCACGGAGGAAAGGGGGAGGCAGAGAAAGGGGATGGGTAGGAGGAGGTGGGGATGGGAAATGGGAGATTGTGAGGGGGAGGGGGAGGGGAAGGGGAAGTGGGTAGGGGAGAGAAGAGGGGGAGGGGCAGAGGGAGGGGAGAGAGAGAGAGAGGCAGAAGGGGAGGGAAGGGGGAAAGGGGGAGGGGGAAGGGGAGAGGGGAGGAGGAAGGGGAGAGGGAGCCTGTCGTTGGGAGATAAAGGGGATCCCCTGCAGGGTTGGTGCCAGACAGTAAATGTCTGTAACAGCCTCAAATGGCCCAAGTCACAAACTATAGTGAACTCATTCCTGGCTCCTAGCCTAACATAGCCAGCCAGAAATGTAACAGATAACTGGGCGACTGGCAGAAGGCAAGGAGTAGTAATACAGGAGCTTTTCTGGCTGACTGCCAGTGACAAGTGGTGTGCTGCAGGGGTCAGTGTTGGGACTGCTACTTTCCACATTGTATGTTAATAACTTGGGCGATGCAATTGATCAAGTTTACAGACGATACAAAGATACGTGGAGAGGCAGGTCGTGTTGAGGAAACAAGATGCCTGCAGAAGGACTTGTCCAGATTAGGAGAATAGATAAAGAAATGGCAGATGGAAACCAGAGGTCAGCGAAGTCTGGAGGTCAAAACCTGAAGATCGAAGACCAAATCAGCGAGTCTGGAGGTCGAGGCACGACGGTAAGATCACCCGGATTGGTGTGTCCAGAGTATCCTGACTGGCTGCATCACTGCCTGGTACGGGAACTGTACCTCCCTTAATCGCAGGATTCCTCCTGTAATCCACAACAAGCTCCTTTGTTTTTGCAACATTGAGGGAGAGGTTGTTTTTTTGACATCACTGTGTCAGAGAGATGGCTTCTTCCCTGTAGGCCTCATTATTGCTTGGGATAAGGACAATCAATGTAGTGTCGTCAGCAAATATAATTAGCATATTGGAGCTGTGGATGGCGATACAGTCATGGGTATACAGGGAGTAAAGGAGGGGACTCAGTACGCAGCCCTGAGGGAGCCCACTCTCACAACCTGCTGGCGATTTGACAGGAAGTCCAGGATCCAGCTGCATAAGGTAGGGTCAAGGCCAAGGTCTCTGAGCTTCTTGTTGAGCCTGGATGGAACTATATGGTGTTGAATGCTGAACTGTAGTCCAAGAACAGCAATCTAACATAAGTACCCTTCTTCTCCAGATGTGTAAGGACAGTGTGTAGAGCAGTGGCTATTGCGTCATCTGTCAATTGGTTGTGTCGACAGGCAAATTGTAGGGGGTCCAGTGTGGGTGGTAGCAAGCTGCAGATGTAGTCCTTGACCAGCCTCTCAAAGCATTTGCTTATTATTGAGGTGAGTGTGACAGGACGCCATTTGTTCAGGCATGTTACCTTGGTCTTTTTTGGTACAGGGACAATGGTGGATAATTTGAAGCTATTCGTTGTGAATCTTGACTCAGTCTTCTCCTTATACTGTTGTTTCGCAGTCCTGGTAGCTTTGCGCAGATATAGCTGCTTTTCTTGAGCTCCAGTTGATCTCCAGCGACATAAGCTCGATGTCGCTTTCTAAGTGTTGCTCGCACGGAACTATTCAGCCTAACAAGTCAGCTCCACCATCCCTGATCCAGGATCAACCCCATACACCTGCCTTCGCACCATATCATTTGATACCCTGACCAATCTGGAAACGATCAACTTCTGCCTTAAATATACGCATGGCCTTGGACTCCACTACAATCTGTGGCAGAACATTCCACAGATTTACCAGTCTCTGCCTAAGAAAACCCTCCTTACCTCTTTTTTAAATTTTGAGGCTGTGCCCTTTGGTTCTGGCCACCCCACCACCCACCACAGGAAACATCCTCTCCACATCCACCCATATCCTTTCAACATCCGGTAGGTTTCAATGAACATGTCTACAATGTTCAGCAGAACAACAACAAACAACGGCAGCAAAACAAGTCCTTTGCCTCCTTCCCAGCATCACACACACAGTACACATTCCACCCCTCACCCCGGCCGTACACGGCTCTCTTTACCTGTGTGTTCAGGTCCACTTGCCCGGTCGCCAGCAGGAACTGCACCATCTGTATGCTCCCGTTCTTGGCAGCATGGTGCAGGCACGAGGAAGCATCTAATTCCTGGGAAGCAAAGGGACAAACGAGACAACAGTTTAAACACACCCACTTTGGCGAGGTGCAGCACCACTGGTTCTAGATGGTGGTCTGACCCACCGTCACAAAGTAGAAACAAACCGGATTCTGCACTCCCTGCAAACCGAAGATGCTCTAAGAGGACCACAACCTTGTTGCCAGAAAACCCTGGTTGAACTCAACGTTGGACTGCATTAGTGACTCCAGGTCAAGATTTTTCCCTCGGGGTTTACTCCCGAAGCCTTCCCCATGAGTGGATCTAGCCCCAAGGCAGTGGAAGTTTGAGATCAGAGTTTTCCTTCTACTAGATGAGCTGTCAACCATGGCTGACAAGTCCCATCTGCCCAAAATGACTGGTTTTAAGGTGCCAGTATCTCACCTTTGCCTCTTCTGTCAGTAGAAAGGGTTCAGCTGGGCTTAGTACTTAAGCCACACATGAAGGTCAGGAGCTGGGCTGGATTGTCAGAGGCTATTTCAGACGCACATCACTGAGGGCTTTTAATAGGTTATGGGAAGTCATTCCCATTACCACCCAAAACCCAACCCCTGGCCCCCACTGGCCATGATAACCTTATGGAAGTACTAAGGGCCAATTGCTTTACTAACTTCAAAGTACTATTGGGTGTTAGCTTGGAGTTTCCATTGACTAATAACACGTGTATTGTGAATGGCAATTGATCTTGCATGTGAGGAATTCAAACATTTTACCGACCACCACCTTGGCCCCAGAGGAACGCTGTCTCATTCCGCTGATTTCATGTATGGTTTGATTGACAATTAAACTTGATTTGAATTGGTCAATATCAGTAACTGCTGGTCAATTTTGTATAAAAATGGCAATTTTCTGTTTTGGCTTCGGAAACAAGGGCCATGCTGTTCACCTGGTGCACAAGTAAAATAAAGTACAGTTGAGGAATGAGTGCGCGAGTTCATAGGCCAGTTAACCGGCAACAACACCTGAGCATTTGTTGATCTCTCTAAAGTTGTGTGGAACTGCCTGCCCACCTCCCAACACCTCCCCCGTGCACTGTCACCTTGTGAAACACGCTTGCCCCGTGCTTGGCCAGTAACTTCACAACTTCATAATGGTTGTTCATGATGGCTTCCATCAGCGGAGTCCTTTGAAGCTTGTCACACACGTCGACGATCGCACCAGCCTTCCAGAGAGAGGGAAGGAGTGAGAGAGGGAGGGATGGGAGGGGGGTAGAGAGGGAGGGATGGGAGGGGGGTAGAGAGGGGGGAGGGAGGATGAAGGGGAGAGGAAGGGGAGGGGAGGGGGAGAGAGGTGGAGAAAGAGGGAGAGAGATGTGAGAGGAATAGAGGGAGGGAGAGAGGGTGTAAAGAGGGGAGGGGAGAGAGAGAGGGGAGGGGAGAGAAAGAGAAGAGAGACGGGAGACGGGGGAGAGAGGAAGAAGGGAGGGGAGAGTGGGGGAGAGGGGAGGGGCGAGGAGGAGAGAGGGGAGGGGCGGGGAGAGGGAGAGGGAAAAAAGACAAATAGACACACAAGGGGGAGTAGGAGGGAGGTGGGAGATCAGAATTCAGGTGTTAGTTAAACCCTCTCACTGTACACAATCTGCACTGCTGGGATCACTGTCTGTGTGGCACGGGTTGGTGACCCAAGGGTTTATGCAAGAGCTTATACCCGTGATCAGCTCTGTCATGGGATCCTGAGCTACAAACTTGCTCCACCCAAGTTCCTCCTGAACCAAGCATTTGGTTGCCCCACACATCTGCATCATAGAGTCAGCAGCAAGTTCCCCTCAAAGGCAGAATGAAATTATTGGAATACAACTTCCACATAATCCAACATTATTTTTACTAGGCGATATTGAAGGGATAAAATCGAAATCCAAATTGAATAAACATCAGAAAGAATTCATAAAAATTGCATTGGCAGTAGCCAAAAAGGCTATTGCAGTTACTTGGAAATCGGATTCATACTTAAGTATAGATCGTTGGAAGAATGAAATTTTTAGCTGCATTCCACTTGAAAAAATTACTTATACTTTAAGAGATAAATATGAGATATTTCTGAAAATTTGGCCCCCTTATTTACAAAAGATAGGATTAAATATATAGGTGCTCCGAAGATAAAATTATTGGTTATCTGGGGAAAGAAATAAATATACATATTAAAGCTATTATGAACTCCATGGAGCATGTGGGGATCTTCCGATATCCAGGCATTCTTTCTTTCTTTCTTTTTTCTTCTCTTTTTTTTTCTATAGGGATATGTTTGGGGGGAGGGGTTAAGGGGAGGGGGGAAGGGTTGACAATTTTTTTTCTTTCTGTAACCTATTGAAAATTTAATAAAAATTTTTTTTTTAAAAAGGCAGAATGAAACCCTTGCGGCAGCTCAAAATATTTATCCCTTTTAAAGGCACTCCAAAGGATATCTTTATTCCCTTCAAAAAATTACAGCGCCACTCCTTGTGTCTGTCCAGCAGCCAAAGTTTTCGACATCCACTGCTCTATGAGGTTGAGGAACATTTAAAGGTATGGGTCTGTACTCACTGGAGTTTAGAGGAATGAGGGGGAAATCTTACTGAATGAAACCTATCGAATATTGAAAGGCCAAGATAGAGTGGATATAGAGAGGATGTTTCCTATAGTGGAGGAGTCTAGGACCCGAAGGCACAGCCTCAGAATAGAGGGAAGTCCACTTAAACAGAGATGAGGAGGAATTTCTAGTCTAATGGTGGTGAATCTGTGCAATTTATTGCCACAGACATAGCGCAGGCCAAGTCATTGAGTATATTTTAAATGGATGCTGATAAGTTCTTGATTAGTCAGGGAGTCAAAGGTTATGAGAAGGTAGGGGAATGGGGTTGAAAGGGAAAATAAATCAGCCATGGTGGAATGGTAGAGCAGACGGGACGAGCGGAATGGTTCCGATGTGAGCCTGGAAACTGAAGAGGACGTCAGCTTCTCCCTCTCAAGCACATTAGACCGTGGCTGTTCATTCATCTAAAAACTTGTTACCTTTTAGGGGCACATATGTCAGTGGTAACTGGATTGAGAGTAAAATCTCCATTTTTTTTTAAGCAAATTCAATACGAAGGGACAAGGTGAAAAGCTGGGACCAGCAGGAGTCAGGGTGTGTCTGTGACTGATGCCCTGGTAAACTGTATCGTACCGATTGCGAGAATTGGCAAGAGCGCAGGCTGCTGTTTGATGGCCCGGTGAGTCAATTGGGCCTCCTATATGTGGAGGCTTCCTCTTTATGCAGACTTTTGACTGTGCATGTTTTCGTTCCAGTGGGCCCAGGTTGTCACGCCCACACAGTAAGTTGTCCAGTGTGTGACCCTAAGGGCTTATAAGGCATTGGTCAGACCATTTGAAGTACGTACTGCGAGCAGTTTTAGGCCTCTTTTCTAAGAGATGTGCTGGCATTGGAGAGGGTCCAGAGAAGAGTCACAAGAATTATCCCAGGAATGAAAGGGTTAATATACAAGGAGCATTTGATGGGTCTGGGTCTGTACTTGCCAGTTGCGAAGAATGAAGAGGATCTCATTGAAGCGTATTAAATATTGAAAGGTCTGGATAGAGTGGCTGTGAGAAGATGTTTCCAATAGTGGGGGAGTCTAGGACAAGAGGGCGGTGAATCTGTGTAATTCATTGTCACAGACAGCTGTGGAGGCAAAGTCACTGAGTATACTTAGAGCAGAGGTTGATAGGTTCTTGATTAGTCACCATGTCAAAGGTTACGGGGAGAAGGCAGGAGAACGGGGTTGAGAAGGAAAATAAGCCAGCCACGATGGAATGGCGGACCAGACTAATTGACCTAATGGTGCAATGGTCATATGGCGTATCGTGGCTAACAGGAATCAGTAAATATGTTCAATCCTACTGCTCCACTGTCATTCTTGCTCCACGCATACGTTAACAGTGAATACGAGACATCTTGGTCCCAGCTCTCAGCTCCTACCTGCAGCAGGATGTGACAGATCTCTAGGTAGCCTTTCTGAGCTGCTGCGTGCAGTGGCATCCTCCGGCTGTGCTGGTCGTTCTGGAAGTTCGGATCATGGTCGTCGACTGGAAAGGGTGTGTGGACAAGGGACACAGAAGAAGGGCAAAGATTAGTTCAGCAGAGATTGCAATCTGAGGGGGCGGAGTGGGTGGTGCTCTCACCTCACTCCTGTCAGACAGGTGGGGTAAAGGACACCCACCAAAGGTTCTCCTGTACCAAGTTATTTCCCTTCCTCTCCAGCCTGGTGCCAAAGCCTATTGCAAATTTCTACAGATGTACCATGAAGAGCATCCTGCATCACCACCTGGTATAGAGGGGCCAATGCACTGGACTGGAATAAGCTGCACATGGTTGTAAACTCAGCCAGCTCCACCATGGGCACCTCGCACCATCCAGGACATCTTTAAAAGATGATGCCTCAAAAAGATGGCACCCATCACCCAGCACATGCTTTCTTCTCCTTACCGCCACTAAGGAGGAAGCCGAAAGGATTCATTCTGGAGTCACTTCATCAACTAAGATGAGAAAGCAGAGTCTTCTGGAAACCTGGCGCAGGGATTAACGTAATAGTATTACAGTGTTAGCAACCCAGGTTCAATTCCTGCTACTACCTCCAGGTGCTCCAGTTTCCACCCACAGTCAAAGACATACTGGTTGGTAGGTTCATTGGTCTCATGGGCGTAACTGGACAGAGAGGGCTTCTTGGAGCAGAAAGGCCTGTTAATGTGCTGTATCTCTAAATTTAGCTTTCCAACTGATACTTCGTGGCTGGATTAGTCAATCACTGGGAGTGGGCCATTCAGACTCTGTCCCATTGAAACTACAGAGGGGAAGACAATAGATGAATGCTCCTGCTATTGTTAGAATATCCCTGTCATGTAATGCACAGTTCACAGACCTGTTGTGTCAGATGTAAGGGTGTATCCCTGTCACATAACGCACAGTTCACAGATCTGTTGTGTCAGATGTAAGGGTGTATCCCTGTCACATAATGCACAGTTCACAGACCTGTTGTGTCATTTAACCTGGTCAGTTGTATCCTGGTGGAGCCATCCCACAACACTGTAACACAAAGGGTACATTCTGGGTGCTCGAGTTTGTACTCAGGAGCTTGTAGAAGAGATACCAGCACTGAATATCCAAAGGGATTTGCTAGTTGGGATGTGCTACCATTGTAAAAACGTACTTCTGTAAATTTACCTAGGTACATTCAGAATCAGCTTTAACATCACTGACATATGTCGTGAAACTAGTTGGTCTGCGGCAGCAGTACATTTATCTGAGTATGTTCAGAATGTCAAGTGCTGTAGGTGATCACAGCAAATGAAACTAGTTAAATATTTATTGTCATCTGAGATTCCACCCTCCACCCCCCGGCCATTCTTCTAAACTCAGTGAGTACAGGCCCAGAGCCGTCAAAACACTCCTCATACATTAACCTTATAATTCTTGTGAACCTACTCTGGAGCCGATCCAATATCAGCGCATCACTTCAGCTCAGCGCAGTCTGACCAAAGCCTCAGCATCGCATCGTTGCTCTTATATTCTAATTCTCTTGAAATGAATGATAACATTAGAACCATAGAACACTACGGCACAGTACAGGCCCTTCAGCCCTCCACGTTGTGCCGACCCATATAATCCTTAAAAGAAAGTACTAAACCCACACTACCCAATAACCCTCCATTTTTCTTTCTTCCATTTGCCTGTCCAAGAGGCTCTTAAATACCCCTAATGTTTTAGCCTCCACCACCATCCCTGGCAAGCCATTCCAGGCACTCACAACCCTCTGTGTAAAAAACTTACCCCTGATGTCTCCCTTAAACTTTCCTCCCTTAATTTTGTACCTATGCCCTCTGGTGTTTGCTATTGGTGCCCTGGGAAACAGGCACTGGCTATCCACCCTATCTATGCCTCTCATAATCTTGTAGACCTCTATCAAGTCCCCTCTCATTCTTCTGCGCTTCAAAGAGAAAAGTCCCAGCTCTGCTAACCTTGCTTCATATGACTTGTTCTCCAAACCAGGCAACATCCTGGTAAATCTCCTCTGCACCCTCTCCATAGCTTCCACATCCTTCCTATAATGAGGTGACCAGAATTGAACACGATACTCTAATTGCGGTCTCACCAGAGATTTGTAGAGTTGCAACATGACCTCTCTACTCTTGAACTCCCCCATTAATGAAGCCTAGCATCCCATAGGCCTTCTTAACTACCCTATCAACCTGTGCAGCGACCTTGAGGGATGTATGGATTTGAACCCCAAGGTCCCTTTGTTCATCCACACTCTTAAGTAGCTGACCATTAATCCTGTACTCAGTCTTCTGGTTTGTCCTTCCAAAATGCATCACCTCACACTTGTCCGGATTGAACTCCATCTGCCATTTTTCTGCCCAACTCTGCAGCCTGTCTATATCCTCTTGTAACCATCGACAACCTACAGCTCCATCCACAACTCCTCCAATCTTCATGTCATCTGCAAACTTACTCACCCATCCTACTGCCTCTGCATCCAGGTCGTTTATAAAAATCACAAATAGCAGGGGTCCCAGGACGGATCCCTGCGGCACTCCACTAGTCACCGATCTCCAGGCAGAATACTTTCCTTCCACAACTACCCTCTGCTTTCTTCCTTTAAACCAATTTTTTATCCAAACAGCCAAGGTTCCACTTCTCCCATGCCTCATGACTTTCTGGATGAGTCTCTCATGAGGTACCTTGCCAAATGCTTTGCTAAAGTCCACGTAGACCACATCCACTGCCCTACCCTCATCAATTTCTTTTGTTACCTCTTCAAAAAACTCAATCAGGATTGTGAGGCACGATCTTCCCTTCACAAAGCCATGTTGACTATCCATGAGTAGACTGTACTTCTCCAAATGCTCGTAGATCCTATCCTTAAGAATCCTTTCCAGTAGTTTGCATACCACCGACATAAGACTCACCGGACTATAGTTCCCAGGTTTCTCCCTATTACCTTTTTTAAACAAAGGAACTACATTTGCCATTCTCCAGTCCTCCGGCACTTCCCTGCAGCCAAAGACAATTCAAAAATCATAGCTAATGCTCCTGCGATCTCTTCTCTCAATTCCCACAACAACCTGGGGTATATCATATCCGGCCCTGGGGACTTATCAATCTTACTCTTTTTAAGAAGATCCAGCACTACTTCTTCCTTAATCTCCACATTGTCCAGCACACAGGCCCGCTCTACTTAGACCTCATCCTGATCAAGATCCTTTTCACTTATGAATACTATAGCAAAGTATTCATTTAGGACCACCCCAACCTCCTCCACTTCCAGGCACATGTTGCCCTCTTTATCCTTTAGTGGTCCGACCTTTGTTCTCATCATCCTCCTATTCTTCACATATGCGTAGAATGCCTTGGAGTTCTCCTTAATCCTACATGCCAAGGCCTTCTCATGCCCCCTTCGAGCTCTCCTAAGTCCTTTCTTTAGCACCTTCCTGGCTACCCTATATGTCTCATAAGCCCCTCCTACTTCTTGCTTCTTATATCTAACATATGCTTCCTTTGACAAGTTGCCTCACATGTTTCGTCAGCCATGGTTCCCTTTTCCTACCATTTTTTCCTTGCCTCAGTGGGACAAACCTATCCTGAACCCAGCTCAAGTGGTCCCTAAACTTCTCCCACATTACTTCTGTGCTTTCCCCTTTGAACATCTGTTTCCAATTTACTCTCGCTAGTTCCTGCCTCATCCCTTCAAAGTTAGCCCTTCCCCACTTAAGCACTTTACCATTTCGTCTGATTTTATCCCTTTCCGTAGCTATGCTGAAGCTAAGGGAGTTGTGGTCACTCTCACCAAAATGCTCCCCCACCAAGAGGTCTGTCACCTGACCAGGTTCATTACCCAGAACTAGATCCAGTATGGCCTCTCCTCTCGTCGGCCAGTCCACATACTGTGTTAGGAATCCTTCCTAAACACACCTGACAAATTCAGCCACATCTATCCCCTTGCACTCAGGAGGTGTCAGTCAATATGAGGGAAGTTGAAATCACCCATAACTACTACCCTGTATTTCCTGCACCATTCTAAAATCTGCCTGCTTATCTGCTCCTTGGTGTCCCGAGGGCTATTTGGGGGCCTATAGACTACTCCCAGCACAGTGATTGATCCCTTCCTATTTCTGACTTCCACCCAGACTGACTCCGTGGACACTCCTTCTGCAGCGTCCTCCCTTTCTATAGCCGTGATACTATCCCTGACCAGCAATGCCACTCCCCCCACTTTTCTACCTCCCACCCTATTCCTTTTAAATCACCTGAACCCGGGGACCTGCATCATCGTAACCTGCCCTTCCTCCAATCAAGTTTCAGTAATGGCCACAACATCGTAGTTCCATGTACTAATCCATGCTATAAATTCATCCTCCTTGTTCCTAATACTCCTAGCATTGAAATAGACACATTTCAACCCCTTTAACTGGCTACAATTATGTTCTGTCCCCTGCCTGTCCTTCCTCATCAACTCAGAACTCTTAGCATCATGCCCTTATCCTTCTACCTCAATCCCTGCACTCACATTCTGATTCCCAACCCGCTGCCAAACTAGTTTAAACCCTCCCCAACAGCTCTATCAAACCTGCCCACCAGGATATTGGTCCCCCTGGAATTCAAGTGCAACCCGTCCTTTTTGTACAGGTCACACACGCCCCAAAAGAGGTCCCAATGATCCAGAAATCTGAATCCCTGCCCCCTGCTCCAATCCCTCAGCCACGCGTTTATCCTCCTCCTCATTCTATTACTATTCTCACTGTCGTGTGGCACAGGCAATAATCCTGAGATTACTACCTTTGAGTTCCTGCTTTTCAACTTCCTTCCTAACTCCCTGTAGTCTTCTTTCAGGACCTCTTCCCTTTTCCTACCTATGTCATTGGTACCAATATGTACCACGACCTCTGGCTGTTCTCCCTCCCACCGCAGGGTATCTTGGACACAATCAGAAACATCCTGGACCCTGTCACCTGGGAGGCAAACTACCATCCGAGTTTCTTTCCTGCATCCACAGAATCGCCTGTCTGAACCCCTGACTACAGAGTTCCCTATCACTACTGCCTTCCTCTTCCCCTCCCTACCCTTCTGAGCCACAGGGCCAGACTCTGTGCCAGAGGCACGGCCACTGTCGCTTCCCCCAGGTAGGCTGTCCCCCGTAAAAAACATTGTATTTGCCTTCCTCACCACCAATTCAGCCTGCAAGTTAATCTTCAGGAAATCCTACACGAGGACTCCGAAGTCCCTTTGCACCTCTGATTTCTGACTATTCTCCCCATTTAGAAAATAGTTGAACTGCTGAAGACCAGTTATGTTGAAGTATTAAGCAAGTGACTTTCTCCTGCACTCTCTGTTGCTGTGTGAAAGAAGATAATTATATTTCCCACTTACCCACCACCCCACCACAGTTCCCCACTGACTGCGAGCAAACAAGACACTCACTCAACATCAGCAGCACCTTCTGCAGCTCGCCTTGCTTGGCCGACAGGTATAACTGGCGAGGGTGAAATCGCAGCTTCTTACGCCTGGGGGTAGGAGAGAGGGAGCATGAAGAGGTTAAACAATGAGAGTAAATCATACAAATAGCAATGCCAGAGTACAGAGAAAACCATCAGCAATGGCTCCTGAGGGACTAGATCGGTTTGTGGTCATTACATCACCGTTAGCACAACACTATTACACTGCAGTGCGTTCTGGAGTTCAGAGTTCAATTCTCACACTCTCTGTAAGGAGTTTGTACATTCTCCTCGTGACTGCATGGGTATCCTCCGGGTGCTCCGGTTTCCTCCCACAGTCCAGAGACCGTGTCATTGTAAACTGACCAGTGTTAAATAGTCGGTTTGCTGGGCAGTGCGACTCATTGGGCAGGGTGGGCCTGTCCTGCATTGCATCTCTAAATAAATAAATCTACTGCCTACCTCCCCCCCTCCATCAACCGTCCTGAACAGAAATGAGGAAGGAAGGGCTGAGTGACTTAATTCTGCTCCTATGTCCCATGGTCTTATGGTAATATTTTGTTTTATGTGCCGTGTGTGTGTATATATATATATATATATATATAGATATATAAGGTCCCGAGGATCATTGTTTAGTTTGGTTGTATAAGTGTACAGTCAGATGGCAATAAACTTCAACTTAAATTTTGTCCTGAAAACCTCTCTCACCTTACACTCGAGTCTGAACCTTTAGAACCCTTCTTACTCCTTCCATAAGACCTCAGCTAATTTATTTTCCTACTCATCCCCATTCTCCTGCCTTTGACACCATCACTAATCAGGAGCCGATCAATCTCAATATACCCAATGTCTTGGCTTCCATAGCCACCTGTGGCAATGAATTCCGCAGATCCACCACCCTTTAATGTAAGAAATTCCTCATCGCTCTTCTGTCCTGGTCCAACCACCTTGATGTCAAAGCCACGAAAGTTCATCAATGCCTCTAGCTCCTCAAGAGGCTAAAAAATAGGGCATGTCCCCTTTTTATTCATGCACCATGTCTTGGTAAGGCAACTGCTCTGTATGCGACCAAAGGAAACGGCAGAGTTGCAGACACAGTCCAGCACGTAACAGAAACCAGCTTCCTCTCCATGGACTTCCCTCCGCCTCAGTAAAGCAGCCAACATAATCAAAGACCCCACCCACTCCAGACATTCTCTCTTCTCCCCTTCTCATCAGGTATATATACAAAAGCCTAAAAGCACGTACCATCAGTCTCAAGGACAGCGTCCAGCCCACTGTTATTAGACTCCTGAATGGCCCTTTGGAACGATAAAATGGATTCTTAACCCTGCAATTTACCTGGTTAAGATTTTGCAGCTTTATCATTGACCTGTACCGCACTTCTTCGGTAGTTTTTACACATGGTTATTGTCTTACCTTGTTCTACTTCAAGTAATGATGTGAACTTTGCAAACAATGTGCAAGACAAGCTTTTCACAGCATCTTGCTGTGTGACCATAATAAACCAATACCGTCAAGGTGCATGAGGTGTCCAGAGAGGGGTAGCAGCTCTGGTGAAGGGGCTTGTCGCAGCCGTTCTTGGGCAACTCACTTACCTTTGGCCCCCACCGGACACTCAGTTCTCACCTGTGGCTCCAAGTAGCTGCTTGCATGTGACAGCAGCCACACCCCTTCGGTACACCACTTCAAAAGGCGGGCGAAACCAGGTGAGGGTAGCTAGAGGCCCTCATATCCCGGTCAATTAGGCACATGCCAGCCCCAGTATGTGAAATCTGCTCTAGCGGACTGGGTGGATGAGATCTACTGGGAGATCCAGTGACCAGAAAGGTGGTTCAGCAATGCTTCATGAAGAGTGAATGGCATGGTAAGGCACAGAGAAAGCCATGGCCATCCACGGCAACCACTGGACCCAGACTTCCAGAGCTGAGAGTGGAATGGCTCTCCACTTTAAAAACTCTCCCGCACAGCTTTGCTGTCATCATTGGCTATGATGGGCAACCACCATCAACACCGTCACTCTGAGATCTCGCCCACTCACCTTTCCGACTGCTGCAAGGCCAGTCCTTTCTCCAGCGCTTCGCGGCCAGGTCCAGGAGGGAGTCCAACGGCCGACAACACTTTGCCGGAGGACAGGGTGATGGATGGTCCTGAGCTATCGATGCTGTCCACTGGGGGCTCCAGGCTCGACCTCTTTGCCTCTCCATTCCCACTCATCCTGGCGCTTTGGCAGCAGAAAGGAAAGAGAAAGACAGGCTGACTCTGTAGTGAATCTCTGGAATTCATTGCCACAAACAGGTGTCATTGGGTATACTTAAAGTGGAGGCTGATAAGTTCTTGATTAATCAGCTATGACAGAGTGGTGGAACAGACTCGACGGGCCAAATAGCCTAGTTCTGCTCCTATGTCTTATGGTCTAAGTCCAGACCTCGAGGCAGTGATTAACCTCTGGGCTAGGAGTGAAGGAGCAGAGAGAGCTCAGAGTGTTGGAGGACTTTACAGAGACAGGGAAGGGACAAACCTGCAGAGGGATGTGGAGTGTCAGCATCATAGGACCATAGAAAACCTACTGCACCATACAGGCCCTTCGGCCCACAAAGTTGTGCCGAACATGTCCCTACTTTAGAAATTACTAGGGTTACCCATAGTTCTCTATTTTCGAAGCTCCATGTACCTATCCAAGAGTCTCTTAAAAGACCCTATCGTATCCGCCTCCACCACTGTTACCGGCAGCCCATTCCACGCACTGCATAAAAAACTTACGCCGGTAAGATGGCGATTGTTTAGTTGCTCCAAACTTTTGCTCCGTTATACTTCCTATCTTTGCACTATATGTCACCCTTTTTAAACCTTAGTTAGTTGTTTTATTAGTTCTCTTTTACCTGCCTGCGAACACATCTATCTCATAATGGCTACCAAAGGTACTAAAATCGGGAAAAAAGAAACTTCCGCGGCTCAGTTGGCTGAGATTCTCACTATTTTGGAACAACATCGACAAGATACTTTAATGGATATTAAAACTGAATTTAGAACTTCTTTCAACCAGCTGGATTCCAAATTGGATCAGATTAATGCCAGAGTGGATGACCATGCTGAACATTTATCTCACATCGACCTAACTTCTGAAGATTTAAAACTCCGTGTTCAACATCTTGAAACTTTCTGCTCCAACCTAGCAGAGAAGAACAGTAAACTTACTTCCAAAATGGTGGATCTTGAAAATCGGAGCAGACATTGCAACCTACGAATTCTTGGTTTGCCGGAGGCCACCGAAAAGGGCTCTTCCGTTGAATTTTTCTCTTCTTTTCTCTGTGAGATTTTCGGGAAAGAATTTCTTCCGACCCCACCTGAGCTTGAAAGGGCTCACAGGATTTATGTTCCTCGCGCAATTTTGGGTTCCCGTCCACGGCCAGTTATTTTATGCTTTCATCGATACCAGGTGAAAAACCGTTTGATTATGGAGGCACGCCGCAGAGGTACTTTTGCTTTTCAAAATACGGTCATTCGTTTTGTGGAAGATTATGCCCCCCAGGTTCTGAAGATGCGTGCTGAGTTTAAAGGTGTAATGTAAGTGCTTTTTGATCGTGGATTCAGACCTTCTCTTCGAAATCCAGCCGATCTTCGAATTACGCTTACTACTGGAGAATATAAGTGGTTTAAATCAGTGAAGGAGGCTGAGTTGTTTGTTGGAAGTCTTCTAGCTATCTTGTCTTCTTCAGAACCGGTCTGACCTTCTAAAATGGTTGATAAGTACTTTTCAAAGTAAAGTTCTTTTTTCCGAACTCAGACTTTAGTCGAATAACTCAGACATTAACTATTGAGATCCTAAGGGCTCTAGTTAATTTCTCCCTGGACTCGGTGCGTTTTTCCTTAATAGATGATTTAAGTTTAATGTTTCCCTATGGACTTTTAGATTTTACTCGTGTAATTTATTTTACTTCTGTATAACTTTATCTATAGAGAACTACAATTGATCTTAATTTGTTTTGGAGGCTTGGAGTTTTTTATTGAAGGCCTCCCTGTTGGTTGATTTATAGTATAAGATTTGCTTTTTTTTTCTGTAAACGGCTGATAAGTACTCTCTTTAAATTTATAATTTCCCCCTTCCCCCCCTTAAAAAATTTTTTTTCTTTCAATCTTTCATAATTTCTCGCAGGTAGGTTAGTTTTAGTTTTCTTTACTGATTTTTTTTGTATTAAGTTTTATATCTTTTCTGTTGAAGTTGTTCCTATTTGTAATTCTGCTCTCTAGTGCATAAATCAGCTATTATTTGCTGTATTATATATACGGAACTTTTGTTAACGATACGGAACTGGAAGTCATTTTTGGGTTAATTTTTTTTGTAGAGCTAGCTGCTTTTCTGGGTAGCCGTCTAGTTTTGGGTCGCGAGGGTGGGGTGGGTTCTCCAGTTCCAACACTATTCACGGTTTTTTTTGTTTTCCCTTGTTATTCAGGACATGTCTCTGTTCTGATTCTACTGATTTATGTTTACATTTTTGCTCCCAGACTGTTACTGTACTATTTGATTTTTTTTATATGCCTGCTACCTTCTATGCACTAACAATTGATAATGGTTAATACACTTAAATTTGTGAGCTGGAATGTAAAGGGATTGAATCATCCTGTTAAAAGAAGGAAGGTCTTCTCTCATATTAAACAACTCAAAGCTGACATTGCTTTCCTTCAAGAAACTCATATTCGTAGTTTTGATAATTCTTGGCTTTTGTCAAAGTGGGTGGGTCAGCATTTTCATTCATCCTTTGCCGCCAAAGCTGGGGGGGGTTTCCATCCTTATTAATTCAAATATTCCTTTTGAACTCCATAATAAGATATCTGATACAAATGGCTGTTTTATTATTGTTTCTGGTAAATTATATAATACTAAAGTTGTACTAGCAAACCTGTATGCTCCCAATTTTGATGATGTTAATTTTTTTGAACGTTTTTTCTCCTCACTACCAGATTTAAACTCATATTCCCTTATACTGGGTGGCGATTTTAATTGTTGGTTAGATCCTAATTTGGATCGATCGTCCTCTGTTACTAGATCACCTACTAAATCTGCTTTAGCTATTCACTCTTTTCTTTCTATTTATGGTATCTCAGATATAGCTTGGCAGCTTCAAGGAAACCGCATTAACAGATGCGGCGTCGTTCATCTCCGGTCCAAAAACGTTTGGACCATCAGGGTCACCAATTGTAGCGGTGTGCTACACGCAGCGCTAAAATAACGACACGGAGTCGGTAAACTGCAGTCAGAAAATAAGTTTATTCCAACTTCACAGTCTTGCTTTAAAGCCTGTCTCCCCCACCGGATACCTCGAGAGGCACGTACTGAAACCCCCTCAGGCTTTCTTCCTTTGTGCCTGCACTCTGGCTAATTGTCAGCCAGTTCGAGTGTGCTAGTAATTGGGTCGCCACAGTATCTCAGATATATGGCGTATCCTTCATCCTACCAAGAGAGATTATTCTTTTTTTTCACATGTTCACCATACCTTTACTAGAATTGACTATTTTTTACTTGATAATCAACTTATTCCATTTGTCTATTCTTGTGATTATCAGAGTATACTGATTTCTGATCATGCCCCAATTACTTTGTCTTTAAACTTTCCTAGTCTCCCTCAAAGGAATAAACACTGACCTTTTAACTTGACTTTATTATCGGATGATGATTTTCTAAAATTTATTAAGGATCAGATAACTTTTTATTTTAACACCAATACATCATCTGAAATGTCATCCCAGATGAGTGGTCAAATAATCTTATATACAGCAAATCTTAATAGAAAGTCCCGTATAGATTGATTAGACCTAATTAATCAGATCAAAGAATTAGATCAATTGTATGCTCAAACTAAGAATCCTGAAATATACAAGAAGCGTGTAGAACTTCAAACTAAATTTAATCTTCTGTCTACTCAACCTGTTGAACGCCAACTTCTTGAAAGTAAGAGTCGCTTTTATATTTATAGTGATAAATCTGGTAAATTTCTAGTTAATCAGCTGAGGCGTTCTGAAGCTAAACAACATATTACAAAGATCCGGAAGGAAAATGGGGATTTTACATCTGATCACTTAGAAATCAATGACGTATTTAAAAATTTTTACTCTCGGCTTTATTCCTCTGAATCTCTGAATGAGAATATTTCTGTTGATCTTTTCTTAAATAATCTGAATATTCCTTCGCTTTCATCTGATTTTTAAAGACAAACTTAATGAGCCTATATCATCAGAAGAAATATCTTTTGCAATTTCTGCATTGTCTTCAGGAAAATCTCCTGGACCTGATGGGTTCCCCGTAGAATTTTATAAATCATTTTCTTCACTTCTTTCTCCTCAGTTACTCTCAGTACTATCTGACTCGTTTAATTATGGTAAATTGCCACCCTCTTTTAATGAGGCATCTATTATTCTTTTATTAAAAAAGGGTAAAGACCCAACAGAATGTTCCTCGTACAGGCCGATTTCTTTGCTTAATGTTGATGTTAAAATCTTGGCCAAAGTTTTGGCTCATAGATTGGAAACTGTTATTCCCTCTATTATTTCTGATGATCAAACTGGTTTTATTAAAAACCGTCTTCTTTTTTTTAATATTCAGCGTTTATTTAACATTTTATATTCACCTTCAACTGGGATTCCTGAATGCGTTATTTCCCTCGATGCGGAGAAAGCATTTGATCATATAGAATGGAACTACCTCTTTGCAGTTTTAGAAAAATTTGACTTTGGTCAAAGTTTTATCTCTTGGATCAAATTGCTGTATCTATGTCCCACTACCTCTGTTTTGACTAATTTTCAGCAATCCCAGTTATTTAACCTCAAACGTGGCACCCGTCAAGGATGCCCTTTAAGTCCCTTTCTCTTTGATTTGGCTATAGAACCTTTGGCGATAGCATTCCAAAGCTGTCCTGAACTGACTGGGATCTGGAAGGGGTGGGGGGTGGTGTTGAGCATAAAGTTTCTCTTTATGCTGATGACTTATTACTTTTTCTTTCAAATCCATCCACATCCTTACCTCCAATGTTTTCACTTCTTGATCAGTTTAGCCAGTTTTCTGGCTATAAACTTAATTTACATAAGAGTGAACTTTTCCCAATTAATAAAGAAGCACAAGAATTAGCATTTCATGACCTCCCTTTTAAAGTAGTTCATAATCAATTTACTTATCTTGGGATTACAGTTACAAGGAAGTTTAAAGATCTTTTTCGTGAAAATTTTGCCAATCTTTTATATACTACAAAGCAGAGTCTATCACAATGGTCACCTCTATCTATGTCCTTGGTAGGTCATATTAATGTTATTAAAATGTATGTTCTCCATAAATTTTTATATTTATTTCAATCAATCCCAATTTTTATTCCTAAAACCTTTTTTGATTCCTTAGACTATTATTTTGTCATATCTGTGGAAGAATAAGCGTTCTAGAATTAATAAAGTTTATCTTCAAAAATCTAAAAAAGAGGGTGGCATGGCCTTACCTAACTTTTGTTTATATTATTGGGCAGCTAACATACGTTGTACTACCTTTTGGTCTTTTTTTCATAGCCAACCTGCGTGCCCTAATTGGGTGGCAATGGAGTTGAGTTCCACTAAAGATTTATCTATTTCTGCACTTCTTGGCTCTGTACTCCCTAGTAGTTTGTCTAGACTAATTGTTAATCCTCTTGTTAGACACACTTTGCGAATATGGGCTCAGTTTAGGAAATTTTATGGTTTTTATGGTTTTTCCCTTTCTAGTCCTATCTTACATAATCACCTTTTTTTACCTACTATGTATGATTCAACATTCTATGATTGGTATAGGAAGGGCATTAGACATTTTGAAGATCTTTTTATCGATAATCGCTTCGCATCTTTTCAACAGCTCTCTGCTAAGTTCAATCTGCCTAATGCCCATTTTTTTAGATATCTCCAAATTAGACACTTTATTAATCCTTTAATTCCTAACTTCCCTGAAATGCCCGAGAAAAATGTTATGGATTTCTTACTTTCTATTAATCCACTGGGTAAAGGTTTAATATCATTTATTCGTGATAAATTAGCATTCTTACGGCGTGCCCCTGTGGATAAAATTAGAATGGCTTGGGAGCATGATTTGAATATCTCTTTATCAGATGAGATTTGGGACTCAATTCTCAAATCGGTTAATTCAACCTCTCTTTGTGCTCGCCATTGCCTTTTACAGTTTAAGATTGTTCATACAGCCCATATGTCTAAATTTAAATTATCTCGATTTTACCCTAATATTAGTCTTTGTGATAAATGCAAAAGGGGTGAGGCTTCTCTTATTCATATATATTGGTCCTGTCCTGACTTAGAGAAATTTTGGAAAGACATTTTTATAACTTTATCCTGTATTCTGAATCACCACTTAGAACCTAACCCTTTAACTGCTCTGTTTGGTTTTTTGGGTGAGACAGATATACGTTTGAGTTCGACTAAGTGTCGAATATTATCTTTTGCTTCTCTCCTGGCTAGACGTTTAATCCTCCTTAGATGGAGAGATGTTACTCCGCCCACGCATGCTCAATGGCTTAATGATATTATAGACAATAGACAATAGGTGCAGAAGTAGACCATTTGGCCCTTCGAGCCTGCACCGCCATTTTGAGATCATGGCTGATCAACTACTATCAATACCCGGTTCCTGCCTTGTCCCCATATCCCTTGGTTCCCCTATCCATAAGATACCTATCTAGCTCCTTCTTGAAAGCATCCAGAGAATTGGCCTCCACTACCTTCCGAGGCAGTGCATTCCAGACCCCCACAACTCTCTGGGAGAAAAAGTTTTTCCTTAACTCTGTCCTAAATGACCTACCCCTTATTCTCAAACCATGCCCTCTGGTACAGGACTCTCCCAGCATCTGGAACATATTTCCTGCCTCTATCTTGTCCAATCCCTTAATAATCTTATATGTTGCAATCAGATCCCCTCTCAATCTCCTTAATTCCAGCGTGTACAAGCCCAGTCTCTCTAACCTCTCTGCGTAAGACAGTCCCGACATCCCAGGAATTAACCTCGTGAATCTACGCTGCACTTCCTCTACAGCCAGGATGTCCTTCCTTAACCCTGGAGACCAAAACTGTACACAATACTCCAGGTGTGGTCTCACCAGGGCTCTGTACAAATGCAAGAGGATTTCCTTGCTCTTGTACTCAATTCCCTTTGTAATAAAGGCCAACATTCCATTAGCTTTCTTCACTGCCTGCTGCACTTGCTCATCCACCTTCAGTGACTGATGAACAAGGACTCCTAGATCTCTTTGTATCTCTCCCTTACCTAACTCTACACTGTTCAGATAATAATCTGCCTTCCTGTTCTTACTCCCAAAGTGGATAACCTCACACTTATTCACATTAAACGTCATCTGCCAAGTATCTGCCCACTCACCCAGCCTATCCAAGTCACCCTGAATTCTCCTAACATCCTCATCACATGTCACACTGCCACCCAGCTTAGTATCATCTGCAAATTTGCTGATGTTATTCTCAATGCCTTCATCTAAATTGTTGACGTAAATTGTAAACAGCTGTGGTCCCAATACCGAACCCTGTGGCACCCCACTAGTCACCACCTGCCATTCCGAGAAACACCCATTCACCGCTACCCTTTGCTTTCTATCTGCCAACCAGTTTTCTATCCATGTCAATGTCTTCCCCCGATGCCCTGAGCTTTGATTTTACCCACCAATCTCCTATGTGGGACCTTATCAAATGCCTTCTGAAAATCGAGGTACACTACATCCACTGGATCTCCCTTGTCTAACTTCCTGGTTACATCCTCGAAAAACTCCAATAGATTAGTCAAGCATTTACCCTTGGTAAATCCATGCTGGCTCAGCCCAATCTTATCACTGCTATCTAGATATGCCACTATTTCATCCTTAATAATGGACTCTAGCATCTTCCCCACCACCGATGTCAGGCTGACAGGTCGATAGTTCTCTGTTTTCTCCCTCCCTCCTTTCTTAAAAAGTGGGATAACATTAGCCATTCTCCAATCCTCAGGAACTGATCCTGAATCTAAGGAACATTGGAAAATGATTACCAATGCATCCGCAATTTCCAGGGCCACCTCCTTTAGTGCCCTAGGATGCAGACCATCTGGACCTGGGGATTTGTCAGCCTTCAGTCCCATCAGTCTACTCATCACCGTTTCCTTCCTAATGTCAATCTGTTTAATTTCCTCTGTTACCCTATGTCCTTGGCCCATCCATACATCTGGGAGATTGCTTGTGTCTTCCTTAGTGAAAACAGATCTAAAGTACTCATTAAATTCTTCTGCCATTTCTCTGTTTCCCATAACAATTTCACCCAATTCATTCTTCAAGGGCCCAACATTGTTCTTAACTATCTTCTTTCTCTTCACATACCTAAAAAAGCTTTTGCTATCTTCCTTTATATTCCTGGCTAGCTTGCGTTCGTACCTCATTTTTTCTCCCCGTATTGTCTTTTTAGTTAAGTTCTGTTGTTCCTTAAAAACTTCCCAATCATCTGTCCTCCCACTCACCTTAGCTCTGTCATACTTACTTTTTTTTAATGCTATGCAATCTCTGACTTCCTTTGTCAACCACTGTGGCCCTTTTCCCCCCTTTGAATCCTTCCTTCTCTGGGGAATGAACTGATTTTGCACCTTGTGCATTATTCCCAAGAATACCTGCCATTGCTGTTCCACTGCCTTTTCTGCTAGGATATCCGTCCAGTTAACTTTGGCCAGCTCCTCCCTTATGGCTCCATAGTTTCCCCTGTTCAACTGCAACACTGACACCTCCGAGCTGCCCTTATCCTTCTCAAATTGCAGATAAAAACTTATCATATTATGATCACTACCTCCTAATGGCTCCTTTACTGCAAGATCACTTATCAAATCTTGTTCATTACATAACACTAAACCCAGAAGAGTCTTGTCCCTGGTCGGCTCTCATACAAGCTGTTCCAAGAATGCATCCCGTAGGCACTCTACAAACTCCCTATCCTGTGGTCCAGCACCAACCTGATTCTCCCAGTTCACCTGCATGTTGAAATCCCCCATAACTACTGCAACATTACCTTTGTCACATGCCAATGTTAACTCCCTATTCAACTTGCACCCAATATCCAAGCTACTGTTTGGTGGCCTGTAGACAACACCCATTTGGGTCCTTTTGCCCTTACTGTTCCTCAGTTCTATCCACACAGACTCTACTTCTCCTGACCTTATGTCCCCCCTTGCAAAGGACTGAATCTCATTCCTCACCAACAGGGCCACCCCACCCTCTTTGCCCACATTTCTGTCCCTACGATAGCACGTATACCCTCGTACATTCATTTCCCAGGTCTGATCTCCCTGCAGCCATGTCTCCGTTATCCCAACAACATCATAGTTACCCATTCGCACCTGAGCTTCAAGCTCATCCGCCTTATTTCTGACACTTCGTGCATTCAGATATAGAATTTTTAGCCCATTTCTCCTCTCTCTGTTTAAATTGCTGCCTATTGTGTCCTGTTTAGACCTTGAAAAAATTCATTATTCAATTCTTAATTCGGATATAAAGTTTCATAAGGTCTGGGGACCTTTTATTGAGTACTTTCATAACCTTCCTCTTAATTAAGGTTTTTTTTTCAGTCCCTTACTTTCAGCTCTTTTTTTTTGGTAGTAGGCATTATTATCTTCTGTTTTCAAGTGTATTTACAGTTTTGGGGGTTTGAATGTCCTGATTTATATTCTCTATATTGTGTTGTGGTTGGTCTGGAGTTTTTTTGCTGTGGGGCTTGGGGAGGATACTAACCTTACATGACTTCAATTTGGGTGCTTTCTCAATTATCTTTTTTGTATTATATTATTATTGTATGTTTATTTTTGCACTGTATTAATTTTTTTATTTTGGTTTGGGGGTTTTTCTTACCTGTAGTATTGTAGAAAATGCATAAAAAAACCAATTTAAAAAAAACTTACCCCTGACCTACTCCCAAGCACCTTAAACTTGTGCCCTCTCATGGCAGCCATTTCAGCCCTGGGTAAAAGCCTCTGACTATCCACATCGTATATACTTCTATCAGGTCACCTCTCATCTTCCGTCACTCCAAAGAGAAAAGGTCGAGTTCACTCAACTTGTTCTCATAAGGCATGCTCCCCAATCCAGACAACATCCTTGTAAATCTCCTCTGCACCCTTCCTATGGCTTCCACATGGGGTCTGGATTACTCCAAGTGGGGTCTGACCAGGTCCTATATAGCTGCAACATTACCTCTCGGCTGTTAAACTCAATCTCACGGTTGATGAAGATGCATTCTTAACCACAAGGTCAGCCTGCGCAGCAGCTTTGAGTGTCCTATGGACTTGGACCCCAAGATCCCTCTGATCCTCCACACTGCCAAGAATCTTACCATTAATACTATATTCTGCCATCGCATTTGACCTACCAAAATGAACCACCTCACACTTATCTGGGTTGAACTCCATCTGCCACTTCTCAGCCCAGTTTTGCATCCTATCAATGTCCCGCTGTAATCTCTGACAGCCCTCCACACTATCCACAACACCTCCAACCTTTGTGTCATCAGCAAACTTACTAACCCATCCCTCCACTTACTCATCCAGGTCATTTATAAAAATCACCAAGAGAAGGGGGGCCCAGAACAGATCCCTGAGGCACACCACTGGTCACCAACCTCCATGCAGAATATGACCTGTCTACAACCATTCTTTGCCTTCTGTGGGCAAGCCAATTCTGGATCCAAAAAGCTATGTCTCCTTGGATCCCATGCTTCCTTACTTCCTCAATAAAACTTGCATGGGGTACCTTATAAAATGCCTTGCTGAAATCCATATACACTACATCTACTGTTCTACCTTCATCAATGTGTTTAGTCACATCCTCAAAAAATTCAATCAGGCTCGTAAGGCACGGCCTGCCTTTGACAAAGCCATGCTGACTATTCCTAATCATATTATGCCTCTCTAAATGTTTATAAATCCTGCCTCTCAGGATCTTTTCCATTACCTTACCAACCACTCAAGTAAGACTCACTGGTCTATAATTTTCTGGGCTATCTCTACTCCCTTTCTGAATAAAGGAACAACAACTGCAACCCTCCAATCATTGCCAGAGGCTCAACAATCTCCTCCCTTGACTCCCACAGTATCCTGTGGTACATCTCATCTGGTCTCAGGGACTTACCCAACTTGATGCTTTCCAAAAGCTTTAGCAATCGTCTTTCTTAATGTCTATATGCTCAAGCTTTTCATCCGCTGTAAGTCATCCCTACAATCACCAAGATCTTTTTCCATAGTGAATACTGAAGCAAAGCATATTTCTGCTCTCTCCACCAGTTCCATACACACTTTTCCACTGTCACACTTGATTGGTCTTATTCTCTCAAATCTTATTGTCTTGCTCTTCACATACTTGATTTGGGGTTTTCCTTAATCTTGCTAGCCAAGGCCTTCTCATGGCCCCTTCTGGCTCTCCTAATTTCATTCTTAAGGTCCTTCCTGCTAGCCTTATAATCTTGACTAGATTTTGAACAGCCTTTGCACACCAAGGTTCCTATACCCTATCATCCTTTCCTTATGTCATTGGAACATGCCTCTGCAGAACACCAAATATCGCCTGAACATTTGCCACATTTCTGCCGTACATTTCCCTGAGAACATCTCTTCCCAATTAGGCTTCCAAGTTCCTGCCTGATAGCTTCATATTTTCCCTTACTCCAATTAAACGTTTCCCTAACTTGTCTGTTCTCAACCTTCTCCAATGCTATGGTAAAGGAGATAGAATTGTGATCACTATCTCCAAAGTGCTCTCCCACTGAGACTTGACACCTGACCAGGTTCATTTCCCAACACCAGATCCAGTACAAATCTTGTAGGTTTATCTACATAATGTGTCAGGAAACCTTCCTGAACACACCTAAACAAACTCCATCCCATCAAAACTCCTTGCTCTTGGGAGATGCCAATCAATATTTGGGAAATTAGTATCTCCCACCACTCCATTATTATTTTACCCTTACCTTCACAAGCATTCCAGAGCCTGCTGCAGTGAAGCATCCCCACAGCATGATGCACTCACCACCATGCTTCACGGTAGGGATGGTGTGATTTTGAGGATGTGCGGTGTTTGGCTGATGCCAAACATAGCATTTAGTCTGATGGCCAAAAAGCTCAATTTTGGTTTCATCAGACCAGAGAACCTTCTTCCAGATGACTTCAGAGCCTTCTGACAAACTCTAGACAAGATTTCATGTGAGTTTTTTCATTAGTGGCTTTATCTTTGCCACTCTCCCACGAAGCTGCGACTGGTGAAGCACTGGGCAACAGGCATATGGGGTCTCTCCCATATCAGCCACCGAAACTTGTAAATCCTCCAAAATTGTCACAGGTCTCTTGGTGGCCTCCCTCACTAGTCCCCTTCTTGCACTCAGTTTTTGAGGACCTTGGAAAAATTACAGTTTGAGCCGTATTTCTTGGTGACTGCCTTCACTGAACTCCAAGGGATATTCATGACCTGGAACTTTTCTTGCATCCATCTCCTGAATTGTGCTTTTCAATCACTTTTTCACAAAGTGGCTTGAAGTGTTCCCTTGTCTTCATGGTGTAGTTTTTGCCAGGATACTGGCTCACCAGCAGATGGACCTTCCAGACACACCAGTAGATGTACTTTAACTAAAATCAATTGACACACCTAGACTGCGCACGGGTCTTCAAAAACATATCTCCATTTAAGTAATTATGTGACTTCTAAAACCAATTGGCTGCACCAGCTATGATTTGGTGTGTCAAAGGGGGTGAATACTTATGCAATTATTTTTTGTTTCAAATTTGCAATTAATTTAGAGAAATTTGTAGAGATCTGTTTTCACTTTGACATGGACTGTTTCTGCTGATCAGTGTCAAAAAAGCTGAATTAAATCCACTGTGATTCAATGTTGTAAACAGTAAAACATGAAAACCTCCGGGGGGGGGGGGGGAATATTTTTTATAGGGACAGTGTGATGGTGTCAGAAGCATTGTGACATTTACCGGCTGCCCCCAGCACATCCTCGGGCCACGTTGGTCGTTGACAGAAACTAGGCATTTCACTATTTCGATGTATGTATGACAAATAAAGCTAATTTTTAATCTTTATGTTCTTGTGCGAAGCGAGATCACTAACACAGTGTGGACAGCTCTGTACCCCCAATTTCGTGAGTCTTAGCATTCAGTATCCTAACATATGTACAAAGGACACCTCAGCTGCCCCCACCCACCATGCTCACCTGGCGTGTGTGGTGTCTGCTCTGCCATTCATCAGATGGTCCTGGCTGCGGGGGGCGGGTGCAGGCACCATGGTGGAGGTGTCAGCTTTGGCCACGGTGATCTCCTGGGCCTCAGAGGCATCCTCGCCACAGTGCGGGCAGAAGATCATGCCATTGAGCTGGGATACGCAGTTCTTGTGGAAGCGGTGGGTGATCCGGAAGTCAGGGTGGCACTCCAGGAAGGATCCCTGTGGATAAACGCGGAATTAATCACAGCCAGACGACAGCAGCATGAGTCAGAAACAGCAGCTTCCCCTGCACCTGGGAAGGGGCAGCACCCTCATGCCCAGTAACTGTAACTGCAACCCTACATGGTGCATTCTGTTACTGCTCAACTTCTGACTTAAGAGACACGGTAATGTGGCCGTTGGCGCAAAGCTTTACAACACCAGTGATCACTGAAGAGGATTCAATTCCCACCATGGTCTGTAACGAGCTTGTACTACATTCACTGCTCTATCTTCATCAATGTGTTTTGTTACATCCTCAAATAATTTAATCAGGTTCGTAAGGCACAACCTGCTCTTCACAAAGCCATGCTGACTATCCTTAATCAGATGATGTCTCTCCAAATGCTCATAAATCCTGCCTCTCAGGATCTTCTCCACCACTGAAGCTTACTCACAGATCTATAATTTCCTGGGTTATCACTACTCCTGTTCTTGGACAGGGGAACAATGTTTACAATCTTCCAATCCTCTGGTACTTCTCCTGTCCCTATTGATGATGCAATGATCATTGCCAGAGAATCCACAATCTCCTCCCTCGCTTCCCACATCAGCCTGGGGTATATCTCATCCAGTTCTGGCAAATTATCTAACTTAATACCTTTCAAAAGCTCCAGCACATACTCTTCCTTAATGTCTATACACTCAAGAGTTTCAGTCTGTTGTAAGTCATCCCCCAATTGCCAAAGTCCTTTTCTCTGAATACTGAAGCAAGGTATTCATTAAGTTCCTCCACTACCTTGTCTGGCTCTAAGCACATACTTCCACTCTCGCTTCTGATTGGTCCTATTCTCACACGACTCATCCTCTTGCTCTCCACATACTTGTAGAATGCCTTGGGGATTTTCTTAATCCTGCTCACGGCCTCTTCTAGCTCTCCTAATTTCATTCTTAAGCTCCTTCCTGGCACCCTTGTAATGTTACGGACCTCGAACAGTACATAGTTTCTTGAACCTTCTGTAAGCTTTTCTTTTCTTCTCAACTAGATGTTCTACATCATTTGTACAACATGGTTTTGTCACCTTACCATCCTTTCCTTGCCTCAATGGACACCATGTAAATGTTCCCTGAACATTTTCTACATTTTTGCCCTGCATTTCCCTAAGAAGATATGCTCCCAAGTTCCTGCCTAATAACATATTTCGCCCATCCCAATTAAATGTTAACCCAAATTGTCTGTTCCCATCCCTCTCCAGTGCCGTGGTAAAGGAGATAAGAGTTGTAATCACTACCTCCAAAATGCTCTCCCACTGAGAGATCTGACACCTGACCAAGTTCATTTCACAATACCAGATCAAGTACAGCCTCTCCTCTAGTTGGCTTATCTACATATTGCATCAGAAACCTTCCTGAACACACCTAACAAACTGCACCCCATCTAAACTCCTTGCTCTAAAGAGATGCCAGTCAATATTTGGGAAGTTAAAATCACCCAACAACCCTATTATTATTGCACCGTTCCAGAATCTCTCTCCCTATCTGCTCCTTGATATCTCTGTTACTATTGGGAGGTCTATAAAAAACACCCAGTAGAGTTATTGCCCCCTTCCTGTTTCTGACTTCCACCCACAATAACTCAATAGACAATCCCTCCATGACTTCTTCCTTTTCTGCAGCTGTGATACTATCCCTGATCAGCAGTGTCACGCTCCCACCTCTTTTGCCTCCCTCCGTGCCCATTTTGAAACATCTAAAGCCTGGCACAGTCAGCAGCCTTTACTGCCCCGAGACATCCAAGTCTCTGTAATGGCCACAACATCAGTTCTACATTCTACATATTTATTCACACTCTAAGTTCATCCATCTTGCTTATGATACCCCTTGCATTAAAATAGACAAGTCAAACCATCTGGCTGAGTGCATCTTTGCTCTGTCATCTGCCTATCCTTCCTCATAAACTTCCTACAAGCTGTCACTACTTGTGCGCCAAACGCCCCATCCTCTGCCTCTTCACTTTGGTTCCCACCCCCCTGCAAATCGAGCTTAAGCCCTCTCCAACAGCATTAGGAAATCTCCTTCCCAGGATATTGGCTCCCGTCCAGTTCAGGTGCAACCCGCTCCACTTAAACAGGTGACCCCTTCCCCAGAAAAGGTTCCAATGATCCAAGAACCTGCACCATCTCAGCCACTCATTCATCTGCGCTATCTTCCTGTTCTGACCTTCACTAGCTCGTGGCACCAGGAGTAATCTATGATTACCACCTTGGAGGTCCTGCTCTTCAGCCTCCTTCCTAACTCCCTAAACTTACTGCGCAGGAGCCCTACCCCTCTCCTGCATATATCATTGGTACCAATATGTACCACCACTGGCTGCTCACCCTCCTCTTCAAGAATATCCAAAGGGGTATACTGAGGTGTTATTGAGGGGAAAGGCGCTGACTTCCTTCTCCCTTTACCTCTCTCGGTGTTCACCCACCTACTCCCCAGATTCTGCACTCTGGGTGTAACCATCTGCTCAAAAGTCATATCTATCAATTGCACTGCCTCTGGATGATCCTAAATACATCCAGTTCCAGCTCCTAATGTGGTCTTTCTTGAGCAGGAGTTGCCTGCACTTCCTGGTTCCATGAATTCCCACTTCCTGCAGGAGGAGCATTCCACTGGCAAATCTGCCACCCCACCTCCACTGTACAATGATAATAAGTTTACTTTGAACTGTGACTGGGCTGGGCAATGCGGCTCGTTGGGCAGGAGGGCCTCTTCTGCGTAAATGCATAAATTAATAATAATAGATCCATTGCATCGGGAAGCGGGGAGCTAGGCACTGCAATTCAGACCCACCTACTTTGTGCTCATGTCAGATTGAGGTGCGGAGGCGCCTGGCTGCACAGGTTGGAACTTACCGTGGTACAGAAGTAGCCGCAGCCTGGACAGCAGTGGTGTTTGACCATGCGAGCTCGGTGCACCTCACACAGTACCATCAGGGGCACCCGGCTGGAGGGACGCATCGTCTCACACTTGGTGATACTGTTACTGCAGCCACTCAGCTGGGGGAAGCAACAGGGAATAAGTCACAGCCACCAGTGACCAACAATCCACCATGGCCCATCCACTAGCTTCCAAATTCACTCTATCAACCTCTGAATCCATCCTCCAGACTCCAAATCCATCCTGTGGCCCCTTAGCCCCCTCCTCAGGCCAGTTAAACATGTCCTCTTTCCCAAAACACCTCTCTCCAGTGCCAACACTCCTACCAAACCCCCTGCTCCAACCCGCCATTTGAACCACCTCCCTCCACCCTGATCTATAAAGCCCTCTCTTCAACCACCACTCTCCCCTAAAAACCTCTCCCTTAACCTGAAGGAGAATCCCTCTACTCTACCCCCTCGTCCGAGCACAACTCTCAGGAAATTCTACACAAACTCTTGCCACCAGACGAGTGATGCTCCATTCAGAGGGACACCCTGCAATCTCCCAACACCATCCCTCACCCCATCCTCCTCCCCCAAACTGACATACCCTGGGAATTTAAACACAGCTCTTCAGGAACATTACCCATCAAACTTCATTCCCACAGTCCCTTGACCTTCTGGAAGCCCATTCCCATATTCCTTTAAATCCCAGATCCCTTTAAATTTAACTTGGACTCTCCTCTCTGACCTCGGGCTTCCCAAACTCATTCCCCTGTATCTCCAGCTCGCTCCATAGCCCACCATCAACAAGGAGCATCACAATCCCACTAAAGGAAGACCACTATCCCAATAAATCCAGCCACCACCCACCTGCCCGTCTGTGCTCTCTGTGGCCATGCAGGTGTTGTTGGAGAGCTCGGTTATGCGGTCGATCTTGGGTGCCTCCATCCGGCAGCTGCAAAGGGGTAGCTCCTCAAACTTATCTGTCTCCATTGAGCTGGCGTCATTGGATATTCCTGCAGCGGGAGTGGGGGTGAAAGGGAGAGTTAGATCTTATCTGCTTCCATGGAGCTGGTGTCATTGGATACCCGTGCAGGGGGTGTGGAGGTGAAAGGGAGAGTTAGATCTTATCTGCTTCCATGGAGCTGGTGTCATTGGATACCCGTGCAGGGGGTGTGGAGGTGAAAGGGAGAGTTAGATCACAAGGAGCACCACAATCTCACAAAAGGAAGGCCACCATCCCAATAAATCCAATTTCTAAATTCAAAGTAAAATTTATTATCACTGTTCCCATATGTTCGAAGTTCAAAGTAAATTTATTGTCAAAGTACATATATGTCACCACATACAACGCTGAGATTCATTTTCTTGTGGGCACACTCAGTAAATACCATAGAATAACAAAACACAATAGAATCAATGAAAGACTCCAGAGTCTTGAATGAACAGAATGAACAAACAACCAATATGCAAAACACAACAAACTGCAAATACAAAAGAGAAATTATATATAAACAAACAAATAAATAAACAATAAATATTGAGAACATGAAATAAAAAAGTCCTTGGTTGAGGGATAATAACTGTTCCTGAACCTGGTGGCGCCTGTACCTTCATCCTGATGGCAGCAGGGGAAAGATATGTAACATATATTGTACTACTGTCAGATTCATTTTCTTGAAGGCAATACAGGAAACATAACAGAATCCATGAAAAACTATACATAAACACAGACTGACAAACAACCAATGTGCAAATAATCCTGAGAACATGTGTTGTAAAGAGTCCTTGAATGTGAGTCTGTAGGTTGTAGAATCAGCTCAGAACTGTGCTGAGTGGAGTTATCCATGCCGATTCAGGAGCCTGATGGTTTTAGGGTAAGAAATGTTCCTGGCCTGGTGCTGAAACCTAAGGCTCCTGCCCAACAAACTGAATTGAATTGACTTTATTTCTTACACGAGGAGTAAAAATCTTTACATTACGTTCCATCTAAATGTGTAATGTGCAATCATAGTAATTTATAATAATTTATAATAAATAGAACAGTCAATGTAACATAGAAATACACTCAAATCAGCATGAGTTAATCGGTCTGATGACCTGGTGGAAGAAGCTGTCCCGGAGCCTGTTGGTCCTGGCTTTAATGCTACAGTACCATTTCCTGGATGGCAGCAGCTGGAATAGATTGTGGTTGGGGCTTCTCGGGTCCCCAGTAATCCTTTGGGCCCTTTTCTCACACCTGTCTTTGTAAATATCCTGAATCCTGTGAAGTTCACAACTACAGATGCACTGGGCTGTCTGCACCACTCTCTGCAGAATCCTGTGATTAAGGGAGGTACAGTTCCCATACCAGGCAGTGATGCAGCCAGTCAGGATGCTCTCAATTGTGCCCCTGTAGAAAGATCTTAGGATCTGGGGGCCCATACCAAACTTCCTCAATCGTCTGAGTTGAAAGAAGCGCTGTTGTGCCTTTTTCACCATACAGCTGGTGTGCGCAGACCACATGCTTAAAGCTGTTTACCCTCTCAACTCCAGATTCATTGATGTCAATAAGGGTTAGCATGTCTCCATTCCTCCTGTAATCCACAACCAGTCCCTTTGCAAGAAGAGAGAATGGCCTGGATGGGAGCGGTCTTTGATGATGGATGGTGCTTTCTTGTTGCATTGGTGTTTGTACATGTGCTCAGTGGTGGTGAGAGCTTTTCTTGTGATGGACTGGGCTGCATCCACCACTTCTTGCAGATTCTTTTTGTCCTTGGGTATTGGTGTTTCCATACCAGGCTGTGATGCATCAGTGGGGATACTTCCCACTTTGCATCTATAAAGGTTTGCCAATGTCGTTGGTGACATGCTGAATCTATACAAACTTCTGACAAAGTATTCACACTGCTGTGACTTCTTTGTATTGGCACTTATGTACTCTGGCTGTGGGACAGGACAGATTCAGACCAACATTGTTGGGTGAAGACAATGTTCAGGGAAGATTTAATTACGGAATAAGAAGCAAATGGTGAGGTTATGGTGAGGTTGTATAAGGCATTGGTGAGGCCGAATTTGGAGTATTGTGTGCAGTTTTGGTCACCAAATTACAGGAAGGATATTAATAAGGTTGAAAGAGTGCAGAGAAAGTTTACAAGGATGTTGAGAAACTGAGTTACAGAGAAAGGTTGAAGAGGTTAGGACTTTATTCCCTGAAGCGTAAAAGAATGAGGGGAGACTTGATAGAGGTATATAAAATTATGATGGGTATAGATAGAGTGAATGCAAGCAGGCTTTTTCCACTGAGGCTAGAGGAGAAAAAAAACAGAGGACATGGGTTAAGGGTGAAGGGGGAAAAGTTTAAAGGGAACATGGGGGGGGGGGCTTCTTCACACAGAGAGTGGTGGGAGTGTGGAATGAGCTGCCAGATGAAGTGGTAAATGCCTCCTCACTTTTAACATTAAAGAAAAACTTGGACAGGTACATGGATGAGAGGTGTATGGAGGGATATGGGCCAGATGCAGGTCAGCGGGACTAGGCAGAAAAATGGTTAGGCACAGCCAAGAAGGGCCAAAAGGCCTGTTTCTGTGCTGTAATGTTCTATGGTTCTAAATGTTTCTACAGGTACACGTTGAGTACCCCTTATCCGAATCCGAAATGCTTGAGGCCAGAAGTGAATCGGATTGATTTCTTTCAGATCTTGGAATATATAATGAGATAGCTTGGGATCACCATCATTTCCGACTTGGAATTTATGTTCTACTGGTAAGTGTCTTTGTCTTACACTTGTTCATTACACATATGTACTTAACAGCAAAAATTATTATATGCCTTTAATAAGGTATATTTAATAAGGTGTGCAGGGTATAAACGCAGCACAGCAGCAACAGGAGTATACCTGAATCAGCTGTAGAGCAACAACAAACCACAGCAGTTTTCAGCCTCCCCCCCCCCCCCAACCAATGTCGTGTTTTGATTAAAAGGTACACTGTATTTGTATTTTACTTGCTTTAGGTTGAATGTAGGTATGAAAACAATCAGCAATGTAGTCTTCTCATGGTGTCAGATTTCCATTATCAATGATCTTTGCAAACTCACAATTGGCAGACACTTTATTTTTAAAAGTTTAAATATTTTTTTAAATTTAAAATTTTCTGCATCCAGAAGTTCACAATACCTTCAGCTCGTCTTGATAGACCTTTCCTTGTTTCATGCTCAGCATAATGCTAAGTGCCACATGTTCACTGATGAGTACACTCTTTTAATACATGGTCGAGATCCTCATTGCTCATTTTCTTTTCTATTTTTCATTAACTTCTGTTTATTACATATGTGAGGTCACTTCTCTGACCTGCCTGTGGTGTGCAGAGACTTGTGCATTGCCTGGAACCTTCTCAACACCTTCTGGAATTTTCCATTTCTGACATCACATCAGTGCTAAAAAAAATTCGGATTTCAGAGGTTTTTGGATTTTAGAATTTCAGATAAGGGATCCTCAATGTGCATCTCCACCAAGAGGACCACACCTTGTTGTGATTTGGAGATCTGTGTGCCTCAGCAACCTGGAGAACTATGCCGGCTGGAGTCAGGGCATAATGATTTGCCTCTTGATAGGGTCACCCACATCAAAGAAGTCAAAGGATAGAGGTCAGACTAAGCCTGGTCCAGCAGTCCTCCAGGTTCCAGGGTTCAGCTCAGGACCAACAATCCTGACTGGTCAAACAAAACAGAAACAGCAATGAAGGATGTTTCTTCATCATTCTACCATCCAGTAACACTCACAATGAAGTGCTTTGAGAAGTTGGTTCCAGCTAGAATGCAGCTCAGCGTTCAACACATTCGTCCTACAGGTCTGATCAGAAAGCTCCCAAACTTTGGCCTCTATTCCAATCTCTGCAATTGGATCTTCGACTTCCTCATCAGAAGACCACACCTCTGCCTACACCTCACTGACAATCAACACTGGTGCACCTCAAAGATGTGTGCTTAGTCCACTGCTCTGATCTGTGGCTCGGCACAGCTTAAATTCCATCTATAAATTTGCTGACAACACAATTATTGCTGGCAGTATTTCAGATAGTGACAAGAAGGCATACAGGAGTGAGGTATATCACAGTGGTGTCACAGCAACAACCTTGCACTCAACGTTAGTAAGACCAAGTTAGTAAGAACTGATTGTGGACCTCAAAAGGGTAAGGTAAGGGAACACACACCAGTCCTTGGTAAAAGGATCAGAAGTGGAAAGAGTGAGCAATTTCAAATTCCTGGGTGTCACCATCTCTGAAGAACTATCCTGGACTCAATATACCGATGCAGTTGCAAAGAAGGCACAGAAGAGGAGATTTGGTATGTCACCAAAATCACTCATAAATTTCTACAAATGTACTGTGGAGAGCATACTAACTGGTTGGATCACCGCCTGGTAAGGGGGAGGGGGACACTGCACAAATTAAAATAAGCTCCATCATGGGCACTAGCCTCCGTAGAATCCAGGATATCTTCAAAGTGTGAAGCTTTAAAAAGGCGGCATCTGTCATTAAGGACCCCCAATCACCCAGGACACGTCCTCTTATCATTGTTACTGCCAGGGAAAAGGTGCAGAAGCTTGATGGCACACACAGCAATTCATGAACAGCTTCCTCCCCTCTGCCATCAGATTTCCGACTGGACCCTTGAACACTACCTCACTATTTCTTTTGCACTACTTATTTAACTTTTTAATATTCACTGGAATTCAGAGTCTTTATTAGTATGTATTGCAAAGTACTGCTTCCACACCACAACCAATTTCACGACATATGCCAGTGATAAAAACCCAATTCTGATTCTATATGTGAGTGTACTGACAGTATTCTTGAGCCTTCACCCGGCACTTGCAGTAGTGAAAGAAGCGAGGAAGCTTCCGGCATGGTGAAGGGAGCCCCGAACACTGCCAGAGAATTTTAGAATTTATTTCAATCATACATCCATCCCACAACATGAGGGAGGAAACTCTTTGCTTCATTGCTGCCCTAAACGTCAACAGCAAAGTGGGCAGTTTCTAGGGTAGAATAGTTGGTAACCAAAGATCACTGACTAAAAGGATCGGCAAATGACTCAGCAGGAAGGGGAAGGATTAATCTTAATCTATTTAATTAGTTATTTGGAGATGTCGCTCATTATATCCAAGCAATTAATTAACTTGCTAAGCCATACATCCTTGTGAAAAAAAATCTGTGCAGATGGATTCAATGATAAGCTTCAAAAGGAAATGAGTAAGAAATAAAGGAAAATAATAAGCAGAGTGATGGTATGAAAGGTGACAATCTGCGCCATCTTAGACTGCAAATAAAACACGATGGAGAGAGGGAAAGTGGAAAGGACAGGAGAGAAAAGGCAAGGAATAGTGGTAAAGAGCACAAAGGAAATGCAAAAAAGAGAAATTTATTACTCAGAGCATTTACGCATCTTCCAAGATCAGATTCAAATTTATCATTCACATGAACATACAGTGAAATGCATTATTTGCGTCAACAACTAACAGAACCCAAAGATTTGCTAGGGTCTGCCCACAAGTGTTGCTACACATTCCTGCGCCAACATAGCAAGTTCACAATGTTCGGCAGAACAACACAGAACACATCAAGCAACAAAACAACAGCAACACAAGTCTCTCTCCTCATCCATGATGAAAATCTGTGAAATTTGTTGCCTCAGAGGGCTGTGGTGGCCAAGTCCGAGATTAATAGATTCTTGATTGGTAAGGGGGTTAAGGATTAGGAGAATGGAGTTGAAAAAAAAGAAATTAAACATGATTGAACTGCAATGCAAACTCCATGAGCCAAATGGTCTAATGATCTTATAGGAGCAGAATTAGACCATTTGGCCCATCAAGACAGTTGTACCATTCCATAATGACTGATGTACTTCCTCACAACTCCATTCTCCTGGCTTCTCCCCAAAACCTTTGAAGCCCTTACTAATCAAGAACCTATCAACCTGCATTTTAAATATACTCAATGACGGCCTCCACACCATCTGTGACAAAGAATTCCAGAGATTCACCACCAATAGGCTAAAGAAATTCCTCCTCATCTCTGTTCTAAAGGGATGATCTCCTATTCTGAGGGTGTGTCCTCTGGTCCTAGATTCTCCCACTATAGGAAACATCCTCTCCACATCCACTCTATCTATGTCCTCTGGTCCTAGACTCCCCCACTATAGGAAACATCCTCTTCACATCCACTCTATCTGTGTCCTCTGGTCCTAGACTCCCCCACTATAGGAAACATCCTCTCCACATCCACTCTATCTGTGTCCTCTGGTCCTAGACTCCCCCACTATAGGAAACATCCTCTCCACACCCACTCTATCATGGCCTTTCAATATCCAACAGGTTTCAATGAAATTCCCCCCCTCCCCCATTTTTCACACACACTCCTCTACCTTCGGCTTTATGAGGTGGAACGCATGTAGAGAGGAGGTGTGGAGGAGTAAGAGAAGAGAGGGGTTGGCTGTAGAGAAGGGACAGAAGGCAGAAAAGAAGAGGCAAGCACAAACAAAGAGATACCCTACAGACAAATAAGACTTTCAGAGGGAACAGAGAGGGAAAGAAAGATGAAAATGGGAGAGAAGTGAAAGGAAGGGAAGAGTGGAAAATGAAGAATGTGGAAGAAATAGAGATGTTGCAGAGGGAGATGAGGGGGCTGGGGAAGGACAACTGCTCACCAGTGTGCTGGTTTAGAGCCCAATTACTTGATTGTTGTTCTACATATAAACAACATCAGAAGGCCCCCACCACTGAGGATATGCTCTCCTCCCACTCCTTCCCCAACACCGAACTGTTCCCACAACTTATGGACTCACAGAGCATTGTAGCAGGAAAGCACCATTCATCACCAGAGGCCCCCACCACCCAGGCCATGTTCTCTTCTTGCTACTGCCATCAGGAAGAAGGTACAGGAGCCTCAGGACTCACACCACTAGGTTCCGGAACAGTTATTACCCCTCAACCAGCAGGAACCACCATCCAGGCCATGCTCTCGTCTCACTGCTGCCATCAGGAAGAAGGTACAGGAGCCTCAGGACTCACACCACTAGGTTCAGGAATAGTTATTACCCCTCAACCATCAGGCTCTTGAACCAAAAGGGATAACTTCACTCACCCCAACAGTGAACAGTTCCCACAACCTGTGGACTCAGTATCAAAGACTGTTCATCTCTTGTTCTCAATATTTATTGCTTATTTATTTATTATTTGCAGAGTTTGTTGTCTTTTGCACATTGGTTGTTTATCCATTCTGTTGGGTGTGGTCTTTCATTAATTCAATTGTGTTTCTTTGTATTTACTGTGAATACCCGCAAGAAAACGAATTGCAGGGTTGTATATGGTGACAAGTAAGTACTTAGATAATAAAGTTACTTTGAACGTTGAAATCTCCCCTCATTCTCCTACACTCCAGGGAATAAAGTTCTAAGCTATTCAATCTTTCCTCATAACTCCAGATCATCCAATTTTATTTAGTCTACTCTACTCTAGTTTAATAATAATCTAATGTAATCTCTTTCTATCAATTCAACAGCATCTATGGAAGGCAATGTCTCAGGCCAAGACCCTTCATCAGCACTGGAAAGGAAGGGGGCAGAAGCCAGAATAAGGTGTTGGGGGGGGGAGAAGGTGTGCAAGTTGACAGTTTGACCCCCCCCAACCAAATGGTCTTGAATGCTGCCATTTTGAGTCAATCCAATCCATCCTCTTCGATCCAAAGGGACAAGGAGGGGTTTTTAGACAGTCTCAACCTTTTCCTTTCATTACTGATTTATTTTGTTATTTATAGAAATTTTTATGACTCTGCACTGTACTGCTGCTGCAGAAGAAAATTCACATCATATAAGTCACCGATAATAAACTTGAGTAACAAACACAAAATGCCCCTCTTCCGCTCTCTCCCATGGTTCACTGTCATCTTCTAATAGATTCCTCCTCCTTCAGTTCTTTACCTCTTCCATCTATCACCTCCCAGCATTTCAATTCATCCCCACTTACCCATCCACCTTCCCCCTCACTTGGTCTCACCAATCAGCTGCCCCCTCTTATTCTGGCATCGTTCCCCAATCCTTCCCAGTCCTGGGGAAGGGTCTCAGCTGGACCTGCTGAGTTCCGCCTGTATTCTGTGTGTGTTGCACTGGATTTATGGAATCTGCAGAATCTCTGGGGTTGGTTGATAATAAACCAGATTCTGATACCTGTGGGTTGTGGAGAAAGGCTGCTGTCATTGGGAAGATCCAAGGAGCCCAGAGGGACCTCCGTGTACTCGCTCTGTGCCTGGTTACCTCCTCCCGTTGAATTCATTGCTGAAGAGGAAGACACGATCTTCAGTTGAAGGTGGTCAGCAGTGTTGGAATAGACTATTTAACTGTTATTTCTTTGCAGTTTAACAAATAATTACCTGCTCAACTTTTTTTAAAAGTACTTACATAAATTTAACTGTTTAGTATGCTTCCTAGTAGCCACAGTATAAACATATACTGGATCCATTGGTACGATTCTGGAAAGTTCTGGAAGTTTCTCTGGCATTGCATTATTCGAACAGGGGTATCTGAGTGGCTGACTCTTATCTGCAATTCTGAATGGAATGTTTCTCTTCTCATTATCACTATTTGTACTGTGTCGTATGACATAGCTGATCATGGTCGTTGACCGTGATTGCTCTTGGCAAACTTTTCTATAGAGGTGGTTTGCCTTTGCCTTCTTCTGGACAGTGTCTTTACAAGCCGGGTGGCCCCAGCCATTATCAATACTCTTCAGAGATTGTCTGCCTGGCATCACTGGTCACATAACCAGGACTTGTAATATACATTAGCTGCTTGTACGACTATCCGCCGCCTGCCCCTACGGCTTCGCGTGACCCTGACTGGGGGGGGGGCACACCTTGCCCAAGGGTAACCTGTAGGCTAGTGGAGAGAAAGAGTGCCTTACACCTCCTTTGGAAGAGACGTATCTCCACCCCAACACTTCATATCTATGTGCGTAAAAGAGCTGACCATGCAGTAGTGCCATCTTCTCTTTATCTCTCGTCACTTAATAGACCACTATCACTGTCTATTTTTCAGCTTTCCTTGCTTTCTTATTAACACTATAATAAAATGATCATGCTTTGTGCCTCTTTCTTGACTTCCAAAAGAACCTTGGATTGGAAACATCAGAACCCAGTAGCCTCAGTCTCTAAATGTTCCCAAGGCACCCACCACTCTCTGTGTAAAAAGCGCCTCTGACATCCCCCTCTATTTTCCTCCTGTCACCTTAAAATTAATGATCCTCGTATTAGCCATTTCCACCCTAGGAAAGTCTCTGGCTGTCCATTCCATCCATGGCTCTTATTGTGTACACCTCTATCGTCAACTCTTGTCTGCCTTCTCTCCTAAGAGCAAAGTCCTAGCTTGTTCAACCTATCCTCACAAGACATGCTCTCTAACCCAGGCAGCATCCTGGTGAATCTCCTCTGCACCCTCTCTAATCCAGACAGCATCCTGGTGAATCTCCTCTGCACTCTCTCTAATCCAGACAGCATCCTGGTGAATCTCCTCTGCACCCTCTCTAATCCAGGCAGCATCCTGGTGAATCTCCTCTGCACCCTCTCTAATCCAGACAGCATCCTGGTGAATCTCCTCTGCACTCTCTCTAATCCAGATAGCCTCCTGGTAAATCTCCTCTGCACCCTCTCTAACCCAGGCAGCATCCTGGTGAATCTCCTCTGCACCCTCTCTAATCCAGACAGCATCCTGGTGAATCTCCTCTGCACCCTCTCTAATCCAGACAGCATCCTGGTGAATCTCCTCTGCACTCTCTCTAATCCAGATAGCCTCCTGGTGAATCTCCTCTGCACCCTCTCTAATCCAGACAGCATCCTGGTGAATCTCCTCTGCACTCTCTCTAATCCAGATAGCCTCCTGGTGAATCTCCTCTGCACCCTCTCTAATCCAGACAGCATCCTGGTGAATCTCCTCTGCACCCTCTCTAATCCAGACAGCATCCTGGTGAATCTCCTCTGCACTCTCTCTAATCCAGATAGCCTCCTGGTGAATCTCCTCTGCACCCTCTCTAATCCAGACAGCATCCTGGTGAATCTCCTCTGCACTCTCTCTAATCCAGATAGCCTCCTGGTGAATCTCCTCTGCACCCTCTCTAATCCAGACAGCATCCTGGTGAATCTCCTCTGCACCCTCTCTAATCCAGACAGCATCCTGGTGAATCTCCTCTGCACTCTCTCTAATCCAGATAGCCTCCTGGTGAATCTCCTCTGCACTCTCTCTAATCCAGATAGCCTCCTGGTGAATCTCCTCTGCACCCTCTCTAATCCAGACAGCATCCTGGTGAATCTCCTCTGCACCCTCTCTAATCCAGACAGCATCCTGGTGAATCTCCTCTGCACTCTCTCTAATCCAGATAGCCTCCTGGTGAATCTCCTCTGCACTCTCTCTAATCCAGACAGCATCGTGGAAAATCTCCTCTGCACCCTCTCTAAAGCTTTCACACCCTTCCTATAATGAGGTGACCAGAGCTGAACACAACATCCCAAGTGTGGTCTAACCAAAGTTTATAGAGCTGCAACATTACCTCACAGACATATACCAATCTGTATAATCAAGCAATCTTTTGCTTAATCCAAGATGAATCCAACAATGGGTGCAAGAAGAGTCTATCGAAGCTGTTGATCATGCTGTCTACATTTGATATGTAAGTCAGTAAGCAAGCCAGGGCGGTATGATATGGAGAGCAATCAGCAGACTCCTCTTCTGATGAATCCAAATGAATGGCAGGGACTGATAATAGTTTGGCACCAGGGCAGTTGCAGGAGTTGTCAGTCCACGTTGAACTCAATGTTGGATTGCATTAGGGACTCCAGCTCTGCATTTTTCCTCGGTGTTTACTTCTGAAGACTTCCCCATGAGTGGGTATAGCCACAAGGCCACTTTCCTTCTCCTAGGTGAGCTACCAAACATGGCTGATAAGCCCCATTTCCTGAAGCGAGTGGTTTTAAGGTGCCGGTAACCTATCTTTGCCCCTTCACCTGTCAGTAGAAACAAATCTGCTTGGCTTAGTGGCTAAGCTACATGCAAAGGCCAGGAGCTGAACTTGGTTGTCAGAGGCCATTTGATACTCACACCACTTGGAGCATTTAAAAGGTAATGGGATCTTATCCCCACTAACCTCCCCGCCCCTTCTTCAGCTTTGACAGCCTTAAGGAACCAAAGACATTCTAAGATCTAGTGAAATGTGCCTTGTCTCTCCTTCGTCTCATTCATATCCCACGTCTCATTCATATCCCAATCAACTTTGATTTATAACCCCTATTTTTGGATTCCTTCCTGTATACCCAGTCCAGGACACCATCACAAATGCTGCCTCAGGGTATGATGCAGCATGGTACCATAGCAATTAGTATAACGTTTTACAGCGCCAGCGACCCAAGTTCCTGGCTTTCCTCCAGATGCTCCACTATTCTCTGGGTGCCCTGCTTTTCTACCACATTCCCAAGACATTCGATTTAGAAAAACATAGAAACATAGAAACACAGAAAACATACAGCATAATACAGGCCTTTCGGCCCACAAAGTTGTGCTGAACATGTCCTTACCTTACAACTACCTAGGCTTTATCCATAGCCCTCTATTTTTCTAAGCTCCACGTAGTCATCCAGAAATCTCTTAAAAGACCCTATCATTTCCACCTCCACTACCACCACTGGCAGCCCATTCCACACACTCACCACTCTCTGCATAAAAAAACTTACCCCTGACATCTCCTCTGTACCTACTTCCAAGCACCTTAAAACTGTGTCCTCTCATGCTAGCCATTTCAGCCCTGGGGAAAAGCCTCTGACTATCCACACGATCAATGCCTCTCATCATCTTATACACCTCTGTCAGGTCACCTCTCATCCTCCGTCGCTCCAAGGAGAAAAGGCCAAGTTCACTCAACCTATTCTCTTAGGGTTAGTAAGTTGTGGACATGCAATGTTGGCACCAGAAGTGTGGCAATACATGCAGCCTGCCCCCAAAACATCCTCAGACTGTGTCGGTCATTGACACAAACATCGCATTTCACTGTGTTTTGATATACATGTGACCAATAAAGCTCATTTTTAAAATCATAGGAACATTCATGATTGGAGTTAAATCCATGAGTAGGAAGTCTTTGTTGCCCCCTTTCAGAAACATCTGAGCTGGGTGAAATGAAAAGCTGACTGGACAACTCGCGAGGCCGCTCATTTCTAATCTGCTGAAGGGGGAGTTAAAGGCAGTAAGTCAATCAATAAGAGGTTTCATGAGCACAAGGAAATGATGCAGCACAGTGCCCAGCAGGGCTCCTGGTTACACACATACGTACCTCCTCCTTTCCCTGGCTTCACGCGGTCTTTGCGCCTGCGTTTCCGGCTGGGTTTCACCCAAGGGCTCTCACTCCTCCACTTTTTCTTCCCCTTTCTCTTCAGACTGGAGCTGGAGCTCTGCAGAGATGAGACTGCAATGAGTGTGGTGAAGAAAAGACAATGTGGACAGTCCAGACGGAACGGGCAGAGTGGGTGGTTAGATCAGTACACGGGTCAGCATGGTCAGTGGGGATGTTGTGATCAGTTTAGTGAACGTGGACATTCCAGACAGAACAGGCAGCGTGGGTGGTTAGATCAATATAGTGCAGGAGCTCTGCAGAGCAGGCAGCAGTCAGTACAGTGAACATAGATGGAGTAGCCGGTGTGGACAGTATAGATGGAACACTATAGATCACTATAGAGCTGGAACTTTATGGAAATAAGAGTCCACGTGGCTAACGTGGACAGTGCAGATGCAACAGAGTGGTGTACCTGGTGTGGACAGTCCAGGCAGAGTGGGTGGTTAGATCAGTACAGGGGGTCAGCATGGTCAGTGTAGTCAATGTGGATGTTGTGATCAGTGTGGGCAATTTAACTAGCTCATAAAATCATAGAGCACTACAGCACAGAAATAGACCATATGGGCCATCTAGTCTGTGCTGAACTGTAATTCTGCCTAGTCCCATCGACCTGCACCTGGACCCTAGCCCTCCATTGCCCTCCCATCCATGTACTCACCAACCTTCTCGTAAATGTTGAAATCAAACCTGCAGCGACCACTTCCACTGGCTCATTCCACACTCTCACCAGCGTCTCAGTGAAAATGATCCATCTCACCCTTCACCTGTGACCTCTAGCTCAGACACTAACGTTGCCCAGCAACAATCCTCTCCCCCCACATTACCCTTCTCCAGAGTAGGTGGAGTCAAATGTCAATAATAATGAAAGAGAGAGAGAGGGACCTGGCGGCACGCAAGTGCAGCAGTTAGCGTAGTACTTTACAGCGCTAGCAACCCCGGTTCAATTCCTACCACAGTTTGTAAAGAGTTTGTACCCCTGTGGGTTTCCCCGAGGCGCTCCATTTTCTTCCCACATTCCAGACACATATGGGTTAGTTGGTTATGTAAGTGTGGGCTCGATGGGCCAGAATGGCCTGCTACCATGCTGTATCTCTAAAATCTCTAAATAAATAAATTGCATCATTTACTTCATCCTAAACACACACCAGTACTCATCGAGGAATCAGAACTGAAAAAGGACGAGCAGTTTCAAGTTCTTAGATATGAACATCTATCCTGGGCCCAGCATATTGATGCAATTACAAAGACTTCATGAGCAGTGTGAGGAGACTGGTACGTCACCAAACACCTATAGACGTACTGTGGAGAGCATTCTAACTGACTGCATCACCGTCCGGCATAGAGGGGCCACTACACAGGATAGAAATAAGCCACAAAAGCTGCAAACTCAGCCATTTCCATCATGGACACTAGCCTCCCGTGCATCACCCATCACCAGGACATGCCCTCTTCTCACTGGTATCAAGGTGGTGGTACAGGAGCCTGAAGACAATTTCTACCCCCTCGCCGTCAGATTTCTGAATGGATAATGAACCCATGTACACTTCCTCAGTAATTTTTTCCCTTTTTGCACTACTTATTTAAATTATTTTTCATATATACTTACTGTAGTTTATAGTTTTTATTATTATATATTGTACTGCTGCCGCAAAACAACATGAGAAGAGATGAGAAGAGGAAGATAGGGAGGGAGGAGGAGTGAAGGAGTGATTTGTGAACTATGTCAGTGACATTAAACCTGACTGTGTTTCTGCCTTTCAGCAGAGAGTGATTTCAGATTCCCCAGTTACTTTAGATAGGGGGTAATGCTTTTAGACTGCTGCACCACCTCCCTGCCCCTTAGACTCAGGTATCTGATACCATGAGGGGAGCTACAACTTTGAGTCAAGCCTGCGTAGCAATGGGCATCACGCTTTACGGTGGCAACAACTGGGGTTCAATTCCCACCGCTGTTTCTGTGCTTCCTCCGTGATTGCTTGGGTTTCCTCTGTGTGCCCCAGATCCCAAAGGTGTATAGGTTAGGGTTAGTAAGTCGGAAGAATGGCTGCCCCAACACATCCTCGGACTGTTGATGCAAGCGACATATTCCACTGTATATTTCAAAGTACATGTGACAAATAAAGTTCGTCTTTAAAAACACCACCAGGAGATATCACGTGCCAGGAACGTACCCTGTCAGAGAGGTTTCCAGAACCCAGTTCCTCCTCGTCGTCCTCCACATCACTAAGTCGGTCCTCTCCTAAGTCGCCCTCGGTCTAGAAAAGGAAACATTGTTAGGTGATGCATCTTTCCCTAGTAAGAGGTGGTTTGCTCAGTGAAAATCACGTCAGACCGTTTTCCCTCAGAAGAACGAAGGGTGGGGGGAGTGAGGAGGGGTAACATGGGGAAGGAGGCACTGACGAAGACAAAAGGAGCAGAAGGGGGAATAGGGGGAATAAGAAGGACAGGATGTGAAAAGGAAAGAAGAGTGAAAGGAAGAGAGCAAGACAGAAGGACAGAGGGAGGATAAAGAAGAAAGAGTAAAATGGAGGGAGTGAGTGAAGGGTGGGTAAAGGGCAAGGAGAGGAGTGGAAGGTGGAAGGGTGAGGGGAGGGGAGGACAGGAGAGGGAGGGGGAAGGAGGGAGAGGGTAAGGCAGGAGGAAGGGATGGAGAGGGGGATGGGGAGAGAGAGGGGGACAGGGAGAGAGAGGAGGGTTGGGGAGGGAGAGGGGATGGGGAGGGAGAGAGAGAGGTCAGGGAAGAGACAAAGAGAGTGGGGGGAAGGTTGACGTCAGAGAAAGACAAGCGAGGAGCAGACAGATGTTGGAATAGAAGTCAGAGAGAGGCAAAGTAGAGAGAAGAGCATCCAGCAAGTGGAGTGTGGGAAAGAATGGAGAGAGGAATAGGAGGGGAGAGTGAGGGAAGCAGGGAGGGTAAATGGGAGGAAGGGGCGGATGGGAAGTGGGAGTGAAAGAGAGGAACAGAGTTGGGGGGAATGAAGGGTAAGGGAGGGAGGTGAATGGGGAGAGTGAGGAACACGGAGGAGAGAGGGAAGCAAGGGGCATGAGGGAGGGAGAGGGAGGAAGGAGATGAGAAGAGGAAGATAGGGAGGGAGGAGGAGTGGTGAGAAGGAGGCATCGAATCGGAGGGTGTCCATTGGGAGGGAGGCATAGGGAAGGATGGGAGTGGGAGGAAGAAGGGAAGAGAGAGGGGGAGGGAAGGCAGAGGGGTACATGGCCAGGGAAGGTAGGGAAGGAAGGGGGAGAGGGGAGGGAGAAAGGGAGGAAATGAGTGAGGGTGGTAAAGGAAGGGGGACAGGGCTGGTGAGGGGAAGGGAGGGAGAGATGTCAGGGGGCAAAGAATTGGGCTCACCTTGCTGGACTTGTCTGAGTCTGCTCTCCCATCCACAGAGTAGCTGTCATAAAAGAGACTGAAGTCATCGCCAACCTCTGCGTCCCAGTCGTCCATGGGTTCCACAGCCCCTCCCTTGTCCTCAGTCTCCCCGTCCTTGGAGAGGTCCAGCATTGGAATGGAACTGGCCCCACTCGTGACTCCCTTCACCTCCTGCAGTTGGCCCCTATTCAGCGCATCGCCCAAACCCTGCAAAAAATTGCACAGACTGTTGGTGATCAGTTTTCCTTATTGCCCCCTCATCAACGGCTGCTCAATATAACAGAATCGAATTTACTGGATAACTTCCCTGCCAGTCCAGCTTGGTCACCTTTCCGCTGGGAATGTTTGTCCAGAGGGCCGGGGGGCTTCAAGTGAACAGCACCAATAGCTGTCGGTGTCGGCTTTGACCCTCAGTAACATCGATGCACATAATCAGGATGCATGACAGCTGGGTATGACAACTACTGTTCCCAGGAACACAAGTAAATGCAGAGCTGTAGACACAGAAACCAGCCTCCCCTCCATGGACTCTTGTCTATACTTTCTTTGACTCAGTAAAGCAACCAGCATCATCAAAGATCCCACCCACCTGGACATTCTCTCTTCTCCCCTCTTCCGCTGGGCACAAAATACAGGCTCAAGGACAGCCTTTACTCTGCAGTTTTAAGAGGACCAAGCATTTCCCTAGAACACTTGACCTCACAGTCTACTTTGTTATGACCTTACAACTTATTGTCTGCCTTTCTCTGTACCTGTAACACTTCATTCTGCACTCTGTTATTGTTTTCCCTTGTACTACTTCACATGATGAATGATTTGTAGGGACAATCAAAAAGCACTGAGGTTGGGTGAGACTAGAGCTAGAGGACATACGTTCAGAGCGAGAGGTGAAACATTTAAGGCAATGTATATCCAGGGAGCATATGGACAGCTACAGCTAACGACTGTAATCGAGTTCAGAGTGTGTTCCCACTTCCACTGGGTAAAACCACACTCCATTATCTGGGTGACGGAATTGATGACTTTGTGACCAAGTTTGTGGACAATCCAAAGACCAGGTAGCATTGAGGAGGCAGGGAGTATGCAGAAGGACTTAAGATGGGTTAGGAGAATGGGCAAAGAAGTAGCAGATGGAATACAGTGTCGGGAAGTGTATGGCACTCTCTTTAGTAGAAGGAATAAATGTGTGGACTATTCAAAACAGGGAGAAAATTCAGAAATCAGAGATGCAAAGAGACTTGGGAATCCTCGTGCAGGGTACCCTAAAGGTAAACTTGCAGTCTAAATCGGTGGTAAAGAATGGATGTGCAATGTTCACATTCATTAAAAGAAGATTAGAATATACAATCAAGGATGTAACACAAAAGCCTTATAAGGAATTGGTCAGACCACTTTAGGAGTATCGTGAGCAGTTTTGGGCCCCTTATAAGAACATAAAAACATAAGAAATAGTAGCAGGAGTAGGCATCCGGCCTGTCGAGCCTGTTCTGCTGTTCACTAAGATCATGGCTGATCTGGCCACGGACTCATCTCCACCTACCTGCCTTTTCCCCGTAACCCTTGAATCCCCTACCATGCAAAGAATTCCCCTACTTATTAAAGAAATGATGTGCTGGCATTAGAGAAGGTTCAGAGGAGGTTCACGACAATGATCCGGAAACTGAAAGGGTTAACGTATGAGAAGCATTTGATGGTTCTGGGCATTTGATGGCCCCCGGAGTTCAGACTGAGGGAGGGGGGGTATCTCACTGAAACCTAACAAATACTGAAAGACAGAGTGGATGAGTCCAGGATGCACTCAGAATAGGACATCCCTTTAGAACAGAGATAAGGAAGAATTTACTTAGCCAGAAGGTGGTGAATCTGTGGAACTCATTGTCACAGATGGTTGTGAAGGCCAAGTCATTGGTTATATTTAAAGTGAAGGTTAATAAGTTAGTAAGGGCACAAAAGGTTAGGGTAATGGGGTTGAGAGAGATAATGAATCAGCCACCAAGGAATGGCGGCGCAGAATGGCCTAATTCCACTGCTAGGTCTTATGGTCCTAAGAAGCATACAACAGTTACCCACCAGAGCCACAGCACCGGCCACTGGGCTACCGTCAACCCTTGCTCCGTGACCTCCCCGGATGGATCCCAGTGGAGTGATCTCCTTGGCCATTTCTTCCTTCAGGAGACTGTTTCCCTTCATGGACTCTGGCCCCAATCTCTCCGGTTTCTGCCTCTTGATGAGTCCTACAGGAGGGCAAAGAGAGAACCCCAACTGAAGGAAGCAAGTGGCACACACCTTCCATTATCAACACAAGAGGTTCTGCAGATAAAAGAACTCTCAAGCACACAACACACAAAATGCTGGAGGAACTCAGCAGGTCAGGTAGCATCTATGGAGGGGAATAAACAGTCAACATTTCAGTCCTATCATGACTAGAAAGGAAGGCTAACTTCCACCTCCTTCTACTTCTTTATCCATTCCCCATACAGTTTCCCTTCTCACCTGCCATCACCTTCCTCTGCTTATTCTGTCTTCCACGGTCCACTGTCCTGTGAGACTAATAAATACCCTGTCACCACCGAAGTCTTGTCACTTCCAGGCAGGCACAGGTATCGATTATAACTAATTATAACAATGGCGGAGTTTGCCACTGAAATGTCAGTTATAACTGATACCTACACTCAGCTGGAAATCCAAGAAGAGCTTATTCATCCCATATGCCAGAAAAGCACTAGATCCTCTCTCGGTCCATTTTTATTTTCGCTAATAACTGTTTAATAAGCTGAAATTAGTAAATATACTTTATCATTTTATGTGGTGTAAGATCTGCTATTTCTTGCCGACCAATGATCGCGCGTGGACAGTATTTACACAGCATCCGCTCAAATCGAGGTTTCTTTAATTGGAACATCACAACATTCCTGCTTGGTTGAACCCCAAATCATTCTGACCCTAGATGTATATTGTTTATAAAAGGAGGCCTTCTCACCACTGAGTCACGTGGCTGTTAGCAAAGGTGAGAGGGTTATAGATAGGTAAGTAAGCAACAAGCAAGCAATATATATCGAGAATGTGAGATGAAGAGTCCTTGAGGTGAGTCCATCGGTTGTGGGAACAGTTGAGTGATGAGGGCGAGTGAAGATTGTTTCAACAGCCTGTTGGCTGAGGGGTAATAACTGTTGCTGAACCTGGAGGTGTGGGTCCTGAAGCTCTTGTACCCCCTTCTGATGGCAGTAGCAAGGTGAAAGCATCACCTGTGTAGTGGGGTTCGACTGATAGATGTCACTTTCCTGCGTGCTCAATGGTTGGGAGGGCCTTACCCGTGATGAACTTGGCCACATCCACTACTTTTTGTAGAACTTTCCATTCAAGGGCATTGGTGCTTCCATACCAGGCTGTGATGAAGCCAGTCAAAATGCTCTCCACCACACATGTAAGTGAATTTGTCAAAGTTTTAGATGTCATGTCTAATTGTCGCAAACTCCTAAGGAAGTAGAGGTGTTGTCATGCCTTCTTTACAATAGCACTTTACCCCCCTTGGAAGTTTTCATGTTTTATTGTTTTACAACATTGAATCACCATAGATTTAATTAACACTAATCAACAGAAAAAGACTTTTGTGTCAATGTGAAAACTGATCTCTTCAAAGTGATCTAAATTAATTACAAATATAAAACCAAAATAATTAATTGCAAAAGCATTCACCCCCATAATATGACACAACAAATCACCACTGGTGCGGCCAATTGGTTTTAGAAGTCACATAATTAGTTAAATGGAGATCACCTGTGTGCAGTCAAGGTGTTTCAACTGGAGTAAAAATACACCTGTATCTGGAAGGCCCAACTGCTGGTGAGTCAGTACCCTGGCAAAAACTACACCATGAAGACAAAAGAACACTCCAAGCAACTCTGTAAAAAGGTTATTGAAAAACACAAGTCAGGAGATGGACACGAGAAAATTTCCAAGTCACTGAATATCCCTTGGAGTACAATTAAGTCAATCATCAATATGGCACAGATGTAAATCTGCCTAGAACAGACCGTGCAAGAAGGAGGGAGGCCACCAAGAGACTTATGACAGCTCTGGAGGAGCTACAAGCTTCAGTGGCTGAGATGGGAGAGACTGCACATACAACAACTGTTGCCCAGATGCTTCACCAGTTGCAACTTTATGGGAGAGTGGCAAAGAGAAAACTACTGTTGAAAAAAGCTCACATGAAATCTTTGCTAGAGTTTGTCAGAAGGAACGTGAGAGTCTCTGAAGTCAGTTGGAAAATTGAGCTTTTTGGCCATCAGACTAAATGCTATGTTTTGCGTAAGCCAAACACTGCACATCCTCAAAAATATCCCATCACTACCGTGAAGCATATTGGTGGCTGCATCATGCTGTGGGGATGCTTCACTGCAGCAGGCCCTGGAAGGCTTCTATGGTAGAGGATAAAATAAATGCAGCAAAATACAGGGAAATCCTGGAGGAAAACCTGATGCAGTCTGCAAGAGAACTGTGACTTGGGAGAAGATTTGTTTTTCAGCAAGACAATGACCCCAAGCATAAAGCCAAAGCTATGCAGGAATGGCTTAAAAACAACAAAGTTAATGTCCTGAAGTGGCCAAGTCAGAGTCCAGATCTCAATCCATTCAGAATTTATGGCTGGATTTGAAAAAGGCTGTTCACTCACGATCCCCATGTATTTTGACAACTTGAACAGTTTTGTAAAGAAGAATGGGGAAAGATTGTAGTGTCCGGATGTGAAAAGCGGATAGAGGCCTATCCACACAGGCTCAAGGGTGTAATTGCTGCCAAGGTTGCATCTACTAAATACTTTTGCAGTCAATTACTTTGTTGTTTATATTTGTAATTAATTTAGATCACTTTGTAGAGATCTGTTTTCACTTTGACACAAAAGAGTATTTTTCTGTTGATCAGAAAAGCCAAATTAAATCCACTGAGATTCAATGTTGCAAAGAAATAAAACATGAATACTTCTGGGGGGGGTGGTGAATATTTTTGTAGGCACTGTACCTGCTGGGCCCAGGTCAGGTTCTCTGAATTGAAAACACCAAGAAAGTTAATGCTGCTGTCCCTCTCCACCTTTGATATTTCAATGAGGACCGCCCCATGGACCTCCTGCTTCCTCCTCCTGGTCTACAATCAGCTCCTCGGACTTGATGACATTGAATAAAAGGTTGATGTTATTTCAATCTCCCGCCACTATGTTGGTTCATCACCACCATTGACTCAGCCTACAACAGTGGTGTCTTCAGCAAAGTTGAATATGGCATTAGAGTTATGTTTAGCCACATTGTCGTAAGTGTAAAACGAGGGGGCTAAGCACACAGTCTTGTGGTGTACCTGGCTGGTGGAGATTGTGGAGGAGATGTTGTTGCTAATCTGAACTGAATGGGGTCTGCAAGTGAGGAAATCAAAAATCCAGTTGCACAAGTAGATACTGAGGCCAAAGTTTTGAAGCTTTTTGATTAGCTTTGACGAGATGATAGTATTGATGCCAAGCTGTGGTTGATAAAGAGCATCCTGGTGTATACATCTTTGCCGTCCAGATAGAAACCTAGAAATCTACGGCACATTACAGGCCCTTCAGCGCACAATGTTGTGCCAACCATGTAACCTTCTCTAGAAGTTGCCTAGAATTTCCCGCCGCATAGTCCTCTATTTTTCTAAGCTCCATGTACCTATCTAAGAGGCTCTTAAAAGACCCTATTGTATCCACTTCTACCACCATCGCTGGTAGTACATTCCATGCACCCACCACTCTGTGTGAAAAACTTAGCTCTGACAACCCCCCTTGTACCTCCTTCCAAGCACCTTAAAACTATATCCCCTCGTTTTAGCCATTACAGCCCTGGAAAAAGCCTCTAGCTATCCACGTGATCAGTGCCCTGCATCATCTTATACACCTCTATCAGGTCATCTCTCATCCCTTTTCACTCCAAGGAGTAAAGGCCAAGTTCATTCAACCTATTCTTATAAGGCATGCTCTCCAAACCAGGCAACATCCTTGTAAACTTCCTCCGCACTCTCTCTACAGTATCCACATCCTTCCTGTAGTGAGGTGACCAGAACTGAACACAGTACTCCAAGTGGGGTCCAACTAAGGTCAAATAGAACTGTAACATGACCTTGTGGTTCTTGAAGTCAGTCCCAAGGCCGCCACACCATACACCTTCTTAACAACATAGTCAACCTGCACAGCAACTTTGAGTCCTATGGACATGGACCCCAAGCTCTCGCTGATCCTCCACACTGCCAAGAGTCTTACCATTAATATTATGTTCTGTTTTCAAATTTGACCTACCGAAATGTAATGTTCCAGAGTTGAGTGAACAGCCAATGAAATGGCAGCTGATGCGGACCCGTTGTGCCAGTAAGCAAACTGGAGCAGATCCAAGTCTCTTCTTAGGTAGGAGTTGACATGATTCATCACCAACCTCTCAAAACACTTCATCACTGTGGATGGAAGTGCCACTGTGCAATAATCATTAGAGCAGGTTACCACGTTCGCTTTAGGCACTGGTATAAATGTAGCCTGCTTGAAGCAGGTGGGCTCCTCACACTGCCAAAGTGACAGGATAAAGGTCTCAGTGTACAGTCCAGCCAGTTGATCAGCACAGGTCTTTGGTACTTGGCCAGGTGCCCCATCTGAGCTCAAGGCTTTCCAGAAATTGTACCTGGACCTCTTGTGGACTTTATTGGTCACCAAACTTGAATGCCTCCGATCTGGCTGTCAGCAGATTGTGGATCTCGTGGTTCATCCATTGCTTCTGGTTGGGGAAGACGCCAAATGATTTTGTGGGACACACTCATCTACAACTATCTTGATAAAGCCCGTGACAACCATGGATGTATTCATTCAGATCCACAGTTGTCCTTGAACAGAGCCCAGCCCACCAACTTGAAGCAATCCTGTAGCCCCTCCTTTGCCTCCAGTGACCACCTCTTTGTTGTGCTGCATGCAGACAGGACGGCCAATTGATCAGATTTCCTGAAATATGCTCTGGGCATGGAAAGGTATGCATTCCTTATCGTAGTATAACAGTGATCTAGTGTGTTGGGGCCTCTGTGCTACACAGGCTAAATGCTGATGGTAATCTGTGCTGAGTCCCTCCAGCATTCTGTGTGGTTTCACACCTTCCAGTGCCTCTGCCCCACTTTGCTGTGGAACCTCCTATAGCCTTGTGACCCATGCACCTGCAGAAGCAAACATTGCTGTGTAGCTGCTGTTGTACCGAGGGAATTGCAGCAGCAAACTGACATACTGTAAGCTCCTGCAAATGATAATATGATCATCTGTTTAGCGACAGGCAAGTACTGGCCCAGGCAGATGTGGAAAGCATTCTGACTGGTTACATCATTGTCTGGTATGGTTTCCAATGCTCAGGATTGAAAAATGCCACAGATGGTTGTTTACTCAGCCAGCTCAATTCCATCACAACCCTCCCCACCACTGAGGACATCCTCAAAAGGTGATGCCTCCAGAAGGCTGCATCCAACATTAAGGACCCTCAGCATTCAGGTTATGCCCTCTTCTCATTGCTACCATCAAGGAGGCAGTACAAGAGTCTGAAGTCCAAACTTAATGTTTCAAGAATAGCTTCTTCCCCACTACCATCAGATTTCTGAATGGACAATGAAGCTATGAACACTACCTCACTATTTTACTCCATCTATTGACTTACTGTAACTTATATTAATTTCTATGTCTTGAACTGTGCTGCTGCAGTAAAACAATTTCGTGACATGTGATAATAAACCTGATTCTGAGATACTTTACCTTCACCTGAGGAGGAAGGCCGGGCACTAGCCTAACACCACAATATAGTGTTCTTTTGGTAAAACACACCTGGGAGTGAGCCTCACCGGGACCGTACCTGTAATCCCTCTGGTTCATTCAGAGAGTAGGAGTACTGTCTGTGGTGTCAGAGGCATGGCAGAGGTCAGTGTGTGCACATACACGCACTAGCACATCCGCACACACACACAACCTTACAGGAAGTTTTCTGAGTGGGTGAGGAAGCCTCGGCAACACCCAGTGAGCAGGGTTCATTGCTGACCCCCGACACTGTTTGTGTGGAGATTGTACCTTCTCCTAGTGCACAGGTTCCCTCCCATGCAGGTTCACGGGTTGCATTAAACTGTCTCTGGCGCAGTTGGCTTTATGAACAGCTAGAGGGAAAATGACTGGCAGAACACGACTGCTCTGCAGGCTGGTATTGACCACTTCAAGGCTATTGAGAAACATGGAATAAACAGGGCTGCGGCTGGGTTTGAAAGGGCCTCTTGCTTTACCTGTCTGTACACCTGGGGTACCTTCGACAGCCCCTCCGCTAGGCAGCAGCTCAAACTCCAGCTGAGTGCTTTGTTGTACAGGACTGCTGTGATCTGAGTCTTTCACTTCCACAAGTTTCACCTGAAGAATCAAAACAAAAATTAAACCAATCCAGAGAAATCTGAACTGATTCACTTTGGAAGGTCAAACTTAATGGCAGAGTATAAGATTACTGGTAGGATCCTTGTGGAGTAACAGAGGGATCTTGGGGTCCATGTCCATAGGAGCCACAGAGTTGCTGCGCAGGATGATAGGAGTATAATGTAGTAGCCTTCATTACACGGGAGATTAGTTTAAGAACCAAGAGCTCTATAAAACCCTGGTTATATCATACTTGAAGTATCGTGTTCTGATGATATTGCCTTATAGAAGGATGTGAAAGCTTCAAAAGAGTGCAAAGATTTACTGTACCAGGATTATGCCTGCTTTAGAGATCATCTCTTATGAGGAGAGGTTGAGCCAGCTCGAGTTTTTCTCTATGGAGCAAAGGAGGATGAGAAGTAACTTGATAGAGGTGTACAAGATAAGAGGCATAGATAGAGTGGACAGTCAAGAGACTTTTTCCCAGGGAGGAAATGGCTAATACCAGGGGCCATAATTTTAAGGTGATTGGAGTAAAGTACAGGGAAGATGTCAGAGGTTGTTTTTATTTTTACAGAGACAGTGGGTGTGTGGAATGTATAGGCAGTCCCCGGGTTACGAACGAGATCCGTTCCTAAGTCTGTCTTTAAGTCAAATTTGTACGCAAGTCAGAACCGGTACACGCGGTTCTTATTTAGCATCAGTTAGTCAAATGTTTGTCCAAAGCAATAACGTTAGCCTATCCTTCGATGCCTTATGCCCGGGTGCACTTTTTTCCTCTTTCGAAATGTAGGTCCTTTCAGGCATAAGCCAGTCTTGTCCACATTAAATATTTGGTCTGGCAAGTAACCTCCCTCAATAATTTTTTTCAACATTTCAGGAAAATCACCTGCAGCACTTACATCAGCACTCGCTGCTTCACCTTGCACTTAAATATTACGTAAATTTGCCCTCACTTTGAAATGACTGAACCAACCCCTACTTGCAACAAATTCTTCATCACAGAGTAAAATAAACATGAGATGAGAATTATCGATCCATAATTCTAACTTGTTTACCGTGTCCTTCAACAGAACAGAAACACTGCGGATTCAGCAGCAGCTGCGGGCGGCGGGTCCTGAGCTCCCTGGATCCTAAAGTCCACCAGCACTGAGACGGGTTAAATGGGACAAGTGCTGACTGGAAAAGGGGGGTCAGGGTGAATCTTGCGAAGAAAAATTTAAGCCAAATACAAAGTTACACACTCAACACAGTGTTAATGGCAACGTAATCTTACTTAAAATGGCGTACGGCGTTCTCCTTCCTCGAGCCGATGAACTTTTAATATAATAGAATTTATGGCAGTCCGTTTGTAAGTATGAGTTGTCCATAAGTTGGACGTTCGTAACCTGGGGAGGCAGTGTACAGCAGGGGTGGTCGTAGAGGCAGATACATTAGGAACATTCAAGAGATAGACATATGACTTACAGATGATTCCACAGGGTAAATGCTGGTAAGTCAATCTAGCAATTGGGGAAACAAGTACAGAATAAGAGGTTTCCTACTTAAGACAGAGATGAAGGGATTTCTTTCCAGATACCATCTAATGTCATGTCCCCTCAGAATCTTATTGCTTCAATAAGATCATGCTTCCAATTGATTAAAGGATTGATAATGAACCTCCAAGCCCGCTCGTCCTCATTAGATATCCTCAGATCTGTTAATCCAAGTTCAAATTTAATTGTCATTCACACAAATACAACCAAACGATACAGGATTCCTCTGGGGACAAGAAGCAAAATATAAAACCAACAGCCACACTTATAGTTACAATAGCAGCAAACACAGTCATTAAAAAAAATACACGTCCCTGAGTGTCATAGCCTGTAGATTAATGGCGTATGGGATGCTTTGGCAAGAACAAGCATGCAGCAGTTCCTCATTTTGCGTTAGTGCAGCCACAGGCAAATGCAATCCAGCTGCTCTTTCTACATCACAGAATTTGTAAACGGGACCAAGGAGTCGGGAAATATCCATCCCCATAGACCCCAGAGCAGTGTCACAGATTATACTGCAGGTTTTCAATGAACGAAGGTGGAGCTCGGTCCCATGTTCATTGTGGGAATTATTATTCAATGGGAACTTCTTCACTCACAGGATTGTGAAAATGTGGAATAAGCTGCCAGTGGAAGTGATGAATGCCGGTTCAAATGCAACATTTAGGAGAAATTTGTATAGGTACATAGTTGGGAGGCGTATGGAGGACAACGATCTAGGTGCAGGACAACAGGATGAGTAGAAATAACACATCGGCACAGACTAGATGGTCCAAAGGGCCTGTTGCTGTGCTGTAGTGCTCTACCACACTGTACGGAGGAGCTGAATCCTCAACTCCCTTGCTTGTTATCTGTGCTACAAACTGAACACCAGAGAGCACAAGGGCTTGGGTTAACATTGTCAATTAGTACCAGCTATTTGTTGGAATGATAAACATCAGGGCTGTGTCCCAGCCAGTTTCGACAGTTAATACACACTTTGCTCACCATTCCCACGTTTCCACTGTGTGACAAGACGAGCATCTCCCTACACTCCTCATGGCGTACCTGGGCAGGGCAGGACTTGAACATGGACTTCCGGGCTCGGTGAAGTTTCGGTTTCTCCGCTGGTGCCTGGGCAGCGTCCTGCCTCTCCGCCAACACCGTGGAGACTTCGCCGCTGCCCTGGCTGGTGCTCTCACCCGGCAAGCTCCTGGCCAGACTCTGAAATAATGCAGATCACCAACTCACAAGGCTGCTCCAGCAGTTGGAGGTACCATTCGGCCCCAAGAGTCTCTGCTAGGATGGTGCAGATGTCTCACTGTGCTCGTTTCCCCACAATCTGAACACCGTTTTCTCTCTCTACTGCTGACCCACTACCCACCTGTTTCCTCCCCCACCACAAATAGTGAGCTACAGACCCTCTTCCCTTTCCACAAAAGATTTTCCTCAAGGCACCTCATTATCCCATTAATTTTGCCCAAGATTTTAAATCTGTGTCTCACAGTCCTTTAATCACACATTACTAAAAAAGTAGTGGATGCAGCCCAGTCCATCACGGGTAAAGCCCGCCCCACCACTGAACTCTCACACTTGATTGGTCTATTTCTCTCACATCTTATCCTCTTGCTCTTCATATACTTGTTGAATGCCTTGGGGTTTTTCCTTAATCCTGTCAGCCAAGGCCTCTCATGGCTCTTTCTGGCTCTGAGTTTCTTTAAGCTCCTTTCTGCTAGCTTTATAATCTTCTAAGATCTTCTAGATCTTTATCATTACCTAGTATTTCGAACTGTAGACAATCCCTCTATGACTTGCTCCTTTTCTGCAGTGCCACCCCCCCACCTCTTTTTCCGAATTTCCCTGTCCTTTCTGAAACATCTAAAGCCTGGCACTCGAAGTAACCATTCCTGTCCCTGAGCCATGCAAGTGTCTATGCTCTTTATTTACTCTTTCACTGATATTGTTTACAGTTACAATTCTATACATCTGTTTGAGTATGACCGCAGGAAAAAGGGATTTATGTACTCAGATAATAAAGTTACTTTGAAATTTGAACTATAATTACTTCCATCAAAGAAACTGCATAGTATGCTTCCTACCGGCCACAGTTGTTCAGTGTATCCCCTGGCGGCTCTTCTATAACACGACCCATGGGAACCAAGCATCAGTGAGATATAAAATAGTCGAATACCCTTGCCCACATCTGACCCCTCCCCCATACCTGGCTGATGCTTCCCGCAAGATGCGACTTCCTGGCCCTGTGAACTTCCAGATATTCCGCAGGACCTGGAACGTTGGTCTCCATCTCCTCAGAAACATCACTGAGAGGCTGGCTGGCCATCTTCATGGCTAACGCCTGTGGGTCAGTCAGAAAGAAGGATCAGGAGGCGGGGTAATTGGCGAGGGGGGAGAAATCGGCAGTGGGGGCAACGGCGGGAGGGGGAATGGATTCAAGTAAACCTCGTGGAGCAGCGAGCTGAACCAGCCCACCCCTCACCTCTGGCCCCAACACCCTGACCTTTTCAAACTGGCCTGGCACTTAGGTCACCCAAGCCTCGAGCCATTTCTTGCTGTCATACAAGGACCCTGCTGCTTCGGTATGCTCTCAGGCCTGGACCCCACCTCCTCAATTCGGCCTGCACCTGACCATTTCAATTCAGCTCAAACTTCAGGTCTTCTCTCACTCCTGGGCCCTGGCTCCACTTCAACCCTGTCTTGCTGCAATGAATCACCTCCAAGTCCATTCCAGCAATGGCCAAACATTGGCTTAATCCCCACTCGTGTCTGAGTCAAGCCGCCTCAATATGACCCGTACACACCACGCCACAACCGTCCTACACCTCGAGATTTCAGTTCACACAGCAATAATGCCTCCAACAGGGAAGTCACAGGCTATTGTTTACCAGAAAAAGTATGATTAAATAAGTAATCATTAGTTTTTTTTGTTTTGTTTGCTGCCAGCAAGTGCTCACTGAGTTTCACCAGTGTCATCTTAAACCAGAAACAGATGTTGAGGCATTGACAAGCATATAGATGATTGTGGGAAGGAAGGGTCAGACTGATCTTGGAGTGGTTTAAAGGGTCGGCATAACACAGTGAGTCCAAGGGCAGGTACTGTGCTATAATGTTTTGTTCTGTGAGGGTGAGAGAGAGAAAAAAAGAGGGAAAGTGACGTAGAGCATAGAACACTACAGAACATTCCACAATGTGTCGGCCTCCTATGGTGTAAAGCCTGGAGAAGTTGGTCTGACTCAGGAAAGTGGGGCACGAACGGGGAGTGACAATGACTTGCAACTCCCTCTTGGACTTTGAGGGCAAGAACAAGAAGAAAGAAGTCCTCTCTACTACTTCCATACTGGGCCTGTACCTGACTGACGCCACCTTTCAGTATCGACTTCCTGGCTCTGTGGATCTCTGGGATCTCGTCCTGAGACAGGGCTGCGTGCACTGCCTCCGCTGGTCCCACAGATGGCTGGCTCATCCGCTCCGTAGACAGAGTCCCCAACTTCTCCACCAAGCTCTGTGGGGAAATTATCACAAGCTCAGATAAATTACACAGAACAGTACAGCACAGAATAGGCCTTACAACCCATAAAGTTGTGCCAACCTTTTAACTTACTCCAAAATCAATCTAACTCTTCCATCCTACATAATCATCTGTTTTTCTTCTATTATCCATGTGCCTATCTAAAAGTCTCTTAAATGTCCCCAACATATTTACCTCTGCCACCACCCCAGCAGTGTGTTCCATGCATCCACCACTCTCTACTTCTGACATCCCCTGATACTTTCCTCCAATCATGCACCCTGGGAATCAGCCACTTCAACCCTGGGAAAAAGACTCTGGCTACCCACTCTATCTCTGAGACTGCCACTCGTCCTCCTTCACTCAAAGAGAAAAGAGTGAGTACTGAAATGTGAGTGTGCATACATACACTTGTGTCGTCACGTAGGTGCACACTGCCGAACTGCACTTCCCTGCAGTGCATCACAAGCCTTTTCAGCTCATAAACATTTCACAATTTTCTTGAACAAAACTGAAGTCTGCCTTTACATAGAGGTAACACAATTTACACAGACTTCCAGTTTTACAGCAGGAGGAGTCAGGCAAGTCAAGTTAGTGAACAGGCAGTTGTTAAAGCAGCCACTTGCAAGCAGGCTTTTTCCACTGAGACTACATCTAGAGGTCATGGGTTAAAAGTAAAAGGTGAAAGGTTTAAGGAGAACACGAGGGGAAACAACTTCACAGGGGGTTGTGCGAGTGTGGGAAGAGCTGCCTATGCAAGTGCTGCATGCAAACCTATCTCAACGTTTAAGAGGAATTTGGATAGGTACATGAATGGTAGGAGTATGGAGGGCTATGGTCACCATGAAGGTCAATGGGAGTAGGCAGCTTAAATGGTTCTGCCCAGACTAGATGGGGTGAAGGGCCCATTTGTGTGCTATAGTTTTCTATGCCTCTATAATACCCTTCCCACTAGTTGCCAGTCTATAAAATAGTCCAAGAACTGTGACTGATTCTACTAATTGCTTAAATATAAACAGATAGATTATTCCAAAATAATCTTGTTCTCTCCAGTCCCCTGATATTCTCTTATGATCTTCTTAGACCTGCCCTTGATAACGCCATGCTGACCATCCCAAATCAGATTCTGTCTCTCCAAATGCTCATAAATCCTGCCTCTCAGGATCTTCTCCAACCCACCACTGAAGTCAGACTCATACCTCACTACAGAACACTTGGAGGAAACCCACACATTTACAGAGAGGATGCACAAACTCCTTACAGGGGTCACTGGAATTGAACACTGAACTCTAAGATGCCGAGCTGAAATAGCGTTGCACTAATTGTTACAATAGCGTGGCATCCTTTATTCTGCCACTTATTTCTGATGCTATTCGCCTCCAAACCCTTCAGTACCTTCTTTCTGATGCTTCGACCCCTTCTGAAATTAGTTCAAACCCCCACTCCTCCCCACAATACCTCATTTTTAGTTGCCTTCTAGGAAACTAAACTTTGATCTAGGAAAAGGAAAACTCTGATCTCAAACCTCCACTGCACCCACTAACAGAGAAGCTTCAGGAGTAAGTTGAGGAAAAGTCCAGAGCTGGAAACGGGGAGCGCGTTGAATGGACAACTTGCTCTCCAAACTGGACTGCCCTGGCTGGTGTACCAGCTTGCATATCGACTGGCAGCGCTGCACAAACAACGTAGACAGCTGGGACTCAACATCCATGGTCAACCCCAACCAATGGAGGGCCTGCCAGTGCTCCCCGAAGAAGCATGATGCTGTCTGTGCCTCTACTCCCATCCATGTTCAGCAGACAGCGTCAGTCACACCTCACTCCATACCTGACTGAAGCTGCCTTTCAGTATCGACTTCCTCGCTCTGTGGCCCTCCTGATTCTCCTCCGGAGGCTGGGCCACATACTCCACATCTGCCATGCCCCCAGGCATCTGGCTCACACACTCGGAAGGTAGGCTCCCCGTCTCTGCTGGTGCCCTCTGCACAAAAATGGATATGAGTCATTGAGCGGCGGCACACTGTAAGACTAGCATCCTTTACAACATACAGCTTGAAGACCTGTATTGTATAGGGTTAATCTTTGCTCCTGTCAAACATCTCACAATGACTGTAGCCTTGAAAGTACTGGGAATGGTTGCAGGAATAGTGGTTACTACTATAGGAATACACCATGAGAATGCAATACTGTGAGAACATGGTGAACACATGGGTGCTACACATCAGGAGTGGAACGATCCTGTGTACTGGTCCACTTACTGCTGTGCAGTGTTTCATGTGAGTGGAGAAAATATAAAAGAAGAGCAGTCAGAGCACTTCGGGGCTTTGCCAACGGGCCAGTCGTGCACAGCTAGCAGAATGGGAGGTGTGCTGCAGTGAAAGGAGCCCACGTGCACCTTGATATGTATTTTACTACTTGTTCGGTTTTGTCCTAATAAACATAGCTTTGGAGTTCTGAGTTTATGTCTTTCTGTCTCATTGAGCCAGATCCAAGAACCTAGTATTTTAATGAAATGGGACTGAAAACAAAATTTAAATGAAGTGAAACCTCTTCTGTCAGTACCGCTCTTCCACACCTACAACAAGGCCTGCCAAAGCCCAGGGATATCCCAGAGTCTGCCTATAGAGCAGCTGGAGAAAAAGGAATTTAGCAAGGAAAGCCAAGGAGATTTGGGTACACCGGGAAAACCAAACAGAAGCAAGTTAATTTGTATCCAGTTGTTGCATTGATTCTGTAAGGTTGTACGCGGGGAGGCTACTTCCTCAGGGGCACAGAAGGCCTTTAGCGGCCAGGGAATGGAAATCTTCTGCTCCTACGGGCTCAGCAGTCAGTGAAGTCCCGTGTCAGTGTGAAACTGACACTCGCAAGTTCACGCACAGTATGCTCCCACAAAGGCTACTGTGATAATGGACAAATAACCTATTTCAGTGATGACGTTACTCCCCTCTAGCATCAGGCAGAAGGTACCAAAGCCTGAAAGCACGAAACAACAGGCTCAAGGATAGCTTCTATCCCACTGTCATGTAACTATTAAACAGATATTTGTAAAATAAGATGAACTTTTGCCCTCATGATCTACCTCATCATGGCCTTACAGAGCTTATTGTCTGCCTGCACTGCACTTTCTTTGTAACTGTAACACCAATTCTGCATTCTGTAACCATTTACCTCTACTCACTTACCTATCACCTCCCCCTGGTATCCTTCCTCCTTCCCTTTCTCCAAGGGTCCACTCTCCTCTCCTATCAGATTCCTTCTTCTCCAGCCCTTTTTCACCTATCACCTCTCAGCTTCTTACTTCATTCCCTCTCCCCCACACCACCCACCTCTGAACTCCAGGAGTGACCTCTCTAAGGAGAGAGGTCAGCAACACAGATGGCTGTCTGTCCATTTGGCAAACACTGCGCACAGACTCTGCAGATACACGATACCTGAGCGGCGCCGGGCCTGGAGATTGACTTCCGCGCCTTGTGCACCCTGGGCTTCTCTTCCTGGGTCTGAGCTGGTGCCAGAGTTGAGAAGGAAGCTGGTACTGGAACTGGAGCTGAACCCGGCGTTGGGGATGGAGCAGGAGCCGGAAGTGGTGCTGGAACAACCTCATCCCCCGCTCGACCGCTTGGCACACTAAGCAGGTTCATAGCCAGACTCTGCATGGAGTTGGGAGACCGGCTGACCCCAGACAGCGTCATCTTGGCACGATTGGTCACTGGAACCTTGGTGGGGGAGGTAGAGATGGTCTTGGCTGCATGTCCTGTGGCAGAAAGGAATCAGAGGCTCCATGATAGCACAGTGCTTAGCGCAACACTATTACAGCTCAAAGTTCAATTCCAACATTGTTCACTTACGTCCTCCCCATGGAATGTGTGGGCTTTCTCCGAGTCCTTCGGTTTCCACCCACAGTCCAAAACTAATTGGTTAACTGGTCATTGTAAATTGTCCAGTGATTAGGTTAGGGTTAATCAGATTGCTGGGACAGCGTGACTCAAGAAGCCTGAACAGCCTACTCCAGAATGTATCACTAAGTTAAATAAACAGCACAGGAAGTAGCCAAACTTACACATGTCTGACCACTCCCCCACCACCTGTGACTGACACCCCATCAGTGACCGACTCCCCATGAACAACCCCCATGCCTGACACCCCATCTGTGACTTACTCCCCATGAACAACCCCCCCACCACCCCGTGATTGACACCCCATCCATTACTGATGCCCATGAACGACCCCCACACCCACCTGCCGTGACTGACCTCCCCAATCCAGTGACCAAACCCCCTGTGACTGACCCTCCCCTCCAAAGAATCTCAGGGTTGTATGTGGTAACATGTATGTACTCTGATAATGAATTTTACTTTGAACTTTAAAGTTAAAGGGGAGGGGTGTTGGGGCAGAGGGGGTACAGTTGCTGGAGAGAGTTTAAAAAGTGCTGAGGGAGGAGGGACCCAAGATGGGAACACAGAAGGAGATTTACCTTTAGGGAGAGGCTGAGTTGAGGTCCCTGTGTCCGATGACTTGGTCTCCAAACCCAAGCAGACCTCAGCAGGTGTGCATGGTCCCTCTCTGCTTCCCAGCTCATCGTCAAGGATGGCTGAGCCCACGGCAGCTTCTGCCTCAGGAGCCTCTGCAGCTGCCTCCTGGCCAGCCCCAGAGTGAGGCACCTCTCTGCTATGCTGTGAGCCAATGTTTCCCATCGAGCCGTTGGTACTGGCTGCAAGGTTCGCCACCTGGCCTAGTCTCCTGGAGGCCAGCTCAGTAGCTTCACCGATCCCTGTAAACGCAAAACCCCAGCATGTTCACTCTCGGGAATACAGAGTGTGTAGCATCCTCTCCACATCATACAATGACACGGAGGATGAGGAACAATAACAAGACAAGAGGAACCGTCACTATAGAATACTAACAGCATTAATATATCCGTTTGTGTTGATGCGTGGCCTAGTGGGCAAGGCATCAGACTAGTAACCTGTGGGTAACCTCTCGAGACCGACGGATGCCACCACCACGTCTGGTATGGAAACACCAAAGCTCAAAATCGGGAAAGCCTACAACCCAGTCCATCGCAGGCAAAGCCCTTCCCACCAATGAGCACATCGACACAGAATGCTGCCACAAAAAAGCAGCATCCATCAGCAAGGACCCCCATCATCCAGGCCACGCTCTCTTCATGCTACTACCAACAGGTAGGAGATACAGCAGCTTTAAGTCCCACACCACCATATAACCATATACCAATTACAGCACGGAAATAGGCCATCTCGGCCCTCTAGTCCGTGCTGAACGCTTACTCTCACCTAGTCCCACCGACCTGCACTCAGCCCATAACCCTCCATTCCTTTCCTGTCCATATACCAATCCGATTTTACTTTAAATGACAATATCGAACCTGCCTCTGCCACTTCTACTGGAAGCTCATTCCACACAGCTACTACTCTCTGAATAAAGAAATTCCCCCTCGTGTTACCCCTGAACTTATTACCATACAGTTATCAGGCTCCTAAACCAACATGGACAACTCCACCTGCCACCCCACCCCTCCCCCATAACTAAACTACTTCTACAACCTATGGACTCGCCTTCAAGGACTCTTCAACTCATGTTCTGGATATCTATTGCTTATTTATTATTATTGTTTGGTTTTTATTGTTTTTGTATTTGCAGCTTGTTGTCTTTTGCACAATGGTTGCCCGTCCTGTGTGCAGTTTTTCAGTGATTCTATGGAGTTTCTTTCTATCTACTGTGAATGCCTACAGGAAAATGAATCTCAGGGTTGTATATGTAATGCATAAGTATTTTGATAGACAATTTACTTTTCCTTTACTGCTACACAACTCGGTCATGGACAGTCCCAAGCCCAGCTAGGAAAGGAGGAGGATTCGGCATGGGGCTAGCAAGCCCACAGGGCCGATCAACCTGCTATCATCCAGCATCACCACCAGTGCAACACGCAACGCTGCTCCACGGAATTTTACTTCGAACTTCGGAATGTAAAGAAGCCAAGTACCGATGTCAGCAAAGCAAAAGCACTGAACGGAAAACAGAAGAGAGAGCAGCCTAAGAGCAGCTCTTCCTTTGTGGAGAGGAGCATCCTATGAATCGGGGAGACTACAGTCTGTCTACATGCAGAGATACTGTAGCAATCTGGCAGTGCTTCTACAGGGTCCCTGTCTGCCTTCATCTTCCAGGCCACCGATCTCCTCAGTTCCCAAGATTAAAGACCTGCCATCCGTGCTCTTCTGTTCATGAACCTGCTCCACAAAGCTTCCACCTTGAACCAACCTGCTGAACCCTCAGTACCCCAATCACTGCAGATCGGAAACATTTCCCCTCGCTGACAACCAACACCTGTGCATTATCCTACTCTCCCTGAACCAGTGATTCGCAACTGCTTTCTGCTCTGGACCACTTTTAACTTTCATTACATATGTGGCCCCCACCCCCAAAGTCTCTGTTAGCTGCTAAAATCAACTGCACTCATATTTATGTTCTAAAATGTTTATTTTTTAACAGGTTATAGGTATTACATGTTAAATACATTACAGATATATATGAAAAATACAACTACTTCAAAGCGCTGAATAGGATACGAGTATACGTTATTTATAACATATATAATATTCTTCCAAACAGCAATGAGAAAGCACTTATTATTGTTACTTTGGGTATTTAGTGAGATCCTTGCAAATGTTGCGAACTAGTAAGTTTTGGAATATCTGGTTGCAACTTGTTTCAAAATAATCAAAGATCGTCCCTTGTCACAACATCAAGACCGTGTAGCTAGGCACCATTCAAACACAGAACATTTCATCACAGTACAGGCCCATCGGCCCATGTTGTGCCAAACTTTTAACCTACTCTAAGATCAATCTAACCCTTATGTCCTTCATAACCTCTATTTTTCTTTCATCCGTATGTTTACCTACAAGTCTCTATAATGTCCGTAATGTATCTGCCTCTACCACTACTGCCAGCAGTGCATTCCACAGCTGTAGAAATTTGCCTTTGCTTACTTAAGCCCATCACCACTACTGGGCATAGGCCACCAACAGAAGCTTGCCATGTCTGTGAGGAAAACCGAACTCTGACATCCCCCTCCAGCAGCACAAAATTATATCCTCTTGTATCAACCATTTCCACCCTGGGAAAAAGTCTCTGGCTATCCACTGGATCTGTGCCTCTTACCATCTTGTACACCTCTATTAAGTCACTTCTTATCCTCCTTCGCTTGAAAAAGAAAAGCCCTTTCTCACTCAACCTATCCTCATAAAACATGCTCTCTAATCCAGTCAGTACCCTGTTAAGTTTCCTCTGCATGCTCTCTAAAGCTTCCAAAACCTTCCTATAATGAGACAACCAGATCTGAACACATTACTCAAAGTCTGGTCTAAACAAGGTTGCGTTGTGCTGCAACATTATCTCACAGCTTTGAACTCAGCTCCCTGTCTAATAAAGACAAACACACCATAAGCCTTCATAACCAAACTATCAACTCGAGGGATCTACGGACATAGATCCATACATCCTCCACACTGTGAAGCACCTTGCTATATCTCTGGTCCCTCCAAGCTGTGCAGGAGGGTGACCGTGCAGTTACTGAACTGCTCCCATGCACACGGCCTTTGTTGCCTCACAAATGGAATTGGACACAGCTAAAGAAGTTTATGAAACATGAAACATCTTTGTTGTTCTGTATTTCATTATACCCTTCATCTGCGATTTTTCAATTTTCATTCTAAATATTCATAGTAGGTATATTACAAAGTAAATTAAAGACCTGCGCAGTTTTCAGTCCTACTGTGAGTGATGGTTGGTCAAACAGCTATAAAAACAATTAGAGGAAATGGTGCCTGAACTCTGCCTTCAAACATGACCTTCCAAAATGAATCACCTCACACTTTTCCAGTTTAGGAATAGCTTCTTCCCCTCCACCATCTGTAATCTGAACTGTCCATGGACCAAAAATACTATCCCATTATTCCCCTTTCACATCATTCATTTTTAATGCAAGTAACAGTATGTTTAATGTCTTACACTCGACTGCTGCCACAAACAACAACTGAAAACAACTACAAGCCATTACCGGCTGGTTGGGTGCAGCATCCTCTCACCTTCCCCAGAACAGACTGGCGCAATTCTACACTGCCATCATAAGACCATAAGACACAGGAGCAGAATTAGGCCATTTGGCCCATCGAGACTGCTCTGCCATTCAATCATGGCTGATCCCTTTTTTCTATGTCGTCCTCAATCCCACATCCCCGCCTTCTCCCCGTAACCTTTGATGCTGTGTCCAATCGAGAACCTATAAAGCTCTGCCTTAAATACACCCAACAGCCTGGCCTCCACAGCTGCCAGTGGTAATAAATTCCACAAATTCACCACCCTCTGGCTAAAGAAATTTCTCCGCATCTCTGTTTTAAATGGATGCCCCTCTATCATGAGGCTGTGCCCTCTTGTCCGAGACTCTCCCACCATGGGAAACATCCTTTCCACATCTACTCTCTCTTTCAACATTCAAAAGATTTCAATGAAATCGCCCCCCCCCCATCCTTCTAAATTCCAGCGAGTACAAATCCAGAGCTATCAAATGTTCCTCACATGATAACCCTTTCATTCCCAGAATGATCCTTGTGAACCTCCTCTAAACAATCTCCAATGCCAGCACGTCTTTTCTTAGACAAGGAACCCAAAGCTGTTCGTAATAGGACTTTTGTACAGGTCATAGCTTCCCTGAAGAGATCCCAATGATCCAAGTAGCTGACGCCCCAGCCCCTGGACAGCTTCTCAGCCACACATCTATCTGCCAAATCATCCTGTTTCTACCCTCACTGGTGTGTGGCACAGGCAGCAATCCAGAAATTACTACCCTGGAGTTCCTGCTTCTCAGAAAACAGGGGGGGGGGGGGGGGAAAGGAAAGATGTTCTTGGTAGTGGGATCCCGTTGGGAGGTGGCGGAAGTTACAGAGAATTATACGTTGGAGCTGGAGGCTGGTGGGGTGGTAGGTGAGGACAAGGGGAACCCTATTCCGAGTGGAGTGGCAAGCGGATGGGGTGAGGGCAGATGTGCGGGAAATGGGAAAGATGCGTTTGAGAGCAGTGTTGATGGTGGAAGAAGGGAAGGCCCTTTGTTTAAAAAAGGAAGACAACTCCTTCATCCTGGAATGACAAGCCTCATCCTGAGAGCAGATGCGGCAGAGACGGAGGAATTGTGAGAAGGGGATAGCATTTTTGCAAGAGACAGGGTGGGAAGAGGAATAGTGCAAGTAGCTGTGAGAGTCTGTAGGCTTATAGTAGATATCAGTAGATAAGCAGGTGTGCTTTTGTAGTCTTTTCCAGCTTCATGCACCTCTGCAATTCTTCTTCTAAGGACTGAAAGTTGTTTTCATCGAGGCATGGTGCACATAAACGGATCTTTCTTGAGAAGAACAGGCTCTGTCAGTAACCTGACTTTGTGCGTCTTTTTTATAGGGCAGGGTATTCACTTCCGATCTCACCTCATGGACTGGATCACTGGATCACCTGATTCCAAATAGCTTTTGTAGAAAGCATTACCCCAGAGGTTCACATGCTTTTTTTGAATTTAGATTGTGATTGTTTAAATGGTGCACTCAGTATTGCTGACAAGTACAATAGTGTTATTAGCTTAGACAGATTGTGTCTGTCTATTATTTTGATCCAGATGAAGATCAGACCACATTTATGCGTAACTAATACAGAAAACCACAAAGGGTTCACAAACGTTTTCTTCCAATGGTACATACAGGTATTTATATACTTATACATACTTTAACCACTAACTTCATTTAAACATAGAAATCCATAGCACAGTACAGGCCTTTTAACCCAAAATGTTGTGCCGACCATGTAACCTACTCGAGAAACTGCTGAGAATTTCCCTACCGCATAGCCCTCTATTTTACTCTATTGATCATGTGGATAGTTAAGAGGCTTTTTCCCAGGGCTAAAATGGCTAACACGAGAGGGCACAGTTTTAAGGTGCTTGAAAGCAGCTACAGAGGAAAGGTAAGTATGTGGAACGGGCTGCCAGCAGTGGCGGTGGAAGTAAATGCAATAGGGTCTTTTAAGAGACTCCTGGATACATGGAGCTTAGAAAAATAGAGGGCTATGGATAACCTGAGGTAATTTCTAAAATATGTACATGTTCAGCACAGCATTGTGGACCAAAGAGCCTGTATTCTGCCTCAGGTTTTCTATGTTAACTAAGCTCCATGTACCTATCTAAGAATCTTTTAAAAGACCCTATTGTGTCCGCCTCTACCACCATCACTGGCAGAGGATTCCAAGTACCCACCAATCTTTCTGTGGAAAACTTACCTACTTCCAAGCACCTGAGAACACTGCTCTCTCAAGTTAGCCATTTCAGCCCTGGGAAAAAGCCTCTGGCTATCCATACGATCAATGCTTCTCATCATCTTATACACCTCTTTCAGATCATCTCTCATCCTCCATTGCTCCAAGGAGAAAAGGCCGAGTGCACTCAACCTGTCCTCATAACGCATGCTCTCCAATCCAGGCAACATCCTCGTAAATTTCCTCTGCACTATCTCTATAGTATCCACATTCTTCCTGTAATGAGGTGACCAGAACTGAACAGAGTACTCCAAGTGGGGTCCAACTAAGATCTCATATACAGTAACTGTAACATTACCTCTTAGCTCTTGAACTCAATCCCATGGTCGATGAAGGCCAACATACCATACGCCTTCTTAATACAGTCAACCTGTGCAGCAGCTTTGAGTGTCCTATCAACAAGATCTTGCTGATCCTCCACACTGCAAAGAGACTTAACACAAATATTATATTCTGTCTTCAAATGTGACCTACCAAAATGAACCACTTCACACTTATCTGGTTTGAACTCCATCTGCCACTTCTCAGCCTGGTTCTGCATCCTCTCAATGTCATGCTATAACGTCTGACAATCCTCCAGACTATCCACAACACCCCAACCTTTCTGTCATCAGCAAACTTACTAACTCACCCTTCTACTTCCTCATCCAGGGTATTCATAAAAATCACAGAGGAGAGGTCCCAGAACAGATTCCTGTGGAACACCACTGGTCATCGACCTTCATGCAGGATATGAACTATCCACAACCACCCTTTACCTTCTGTGGTCAAGCCAATTCTGGATCCACAAAGCAAGGTCTCCTTGGATCCCATGCCTCCTTACTTTCTGAAAGAGCCTTGCAAGGGGAACCTTATCAAATGCCTTACTGAAATCCATATACACTACGTCCACAGCTCTACCTTTTTGACATAATTCTAAATGTTGTTGTTTTTGTTGCACGTCGTACTCAGACCAACACACCACAGCAAATTCCTAATACATGTTCATGTGTATGCTGAAAAAATAAACCCCACTCTGATTCCTTGTATGGTAAGTTTGCCCAGGTCCTTGTCTGAGCAACCCCAGTCACAGCCAAGAAGATCGCATTACCACGGCCATTCCCTTCCTGTGCGATTCTGCAGGGCATAAAATAATCAGCAAGGCCGCGGTTATGTAGAGAATGTAGCCTCACCTATATTTCCTTTTCCGCCAGGACTCGATTCCAGCACGACAATCTCTGGTTCTGTGGCAGGCTGGGCTGTGGCGCTGTGCTCACACTGGGAAGAAAAGGGTTGAAAGGAGTAAAGCAAGAGTGCCCGACAGAAAAGCAATTCCCAACATCCCATCAACCCTGTCCAGCAGTCCAACCATCAGTAAGAGACACTACAACCATATGCTCTACCAGTGTCTCAAAGCCTACACAGTAAATCAGGATATCTCACACAGAAACACTGGGTCTTTTGGGTTGTTGTGGCCAGGGGTGGTAATGGGGATAAGCTGCTACTACAGGTCGACCTTCTATAATCCGGCACCATTGGGACCTGAGGAGTGCCAGATTAGTGAAAATGCTGTATTACAGAAGGATCACATTAAGCAATAGCTAACTGCCTCTTCATACCTTTAAAATGTCATGTAAATCAGTACGTTAGATAATAATGAAACAGAAATATTAAATGAGTAGCAAGTGAAATTTTAATAAAGTAATATACAGTACAGGCACAGATAAAATAAAGGGTACAGGTAAATGTACAGGAATTAACTTATACAGAACAGTTGAGCACTTCCACTTCCAAAGTGAGACGTTTAATATGCCTTCAGGCAAAGTTACATGTCTGCAAGTGTGGGGTTGTCAGGATCATCAACATCTTCATCCTGAAAAATGAGTGAAGCATCAGGAACTGGTGCTGAAACTGGCACAACAGTTTCTCCAAAAACTGTTGATGTTGGTGGCAGCACATCTGGGTGAGCAGAAGCAGAAGTCGGAGAAAGGAGTTCTTCTATACGCCACATTTCACGTGACCACCAAGCAGCCGAGGATTCGGTGCTGGGCTCTTCCCTCTTCACTCACAGTTACTGAGGGAATCCTCATTAGTTTCTTTTCTTCCGCTTAGTAATATGCTTAAATTCGGCGGGTCGCCACATCTGATCTAAGATGGTAGGTAGAAGAGAACAGAGCGCTGGCCAGGCAATGCCAGCAGGCAGGCGAGAAGGCAGACTGACTCAGTGCGCGCAAGCTCCCCCACCGCTGGTGGGTGAGACGAGCGGGTGCCGAGTGGCCGTGCCTCACGCAAATTATATTAATAAATGCAGGAAAACAAGCAGGAATCGCCTGTCTGTGCTTACAAGAGCGTGCCAACACGCAAACAGATCTAGCGCAACCAAAATAATGCGCAGCAGATTGGTACGGTGGCCCAGGAAATTGGAAATTACAATTGCACGGAAAATTTGAAACCGGTGCCAGATTATCGAAGGAACTGAATTACAGGTAGTTGGATTAGTGAAGGTCGACTGTACCAAATAAATGCTCCCAATGGCATGTACCTCAAATAGCCTGTGGCAACCAAGTCCAGCTCCTGGCCTGCACACGTGGCTTAGCTACTATACCCAACAGAACTTTCCATAGACAGGGGAAGTGACAAAGGTGGGCTACTGGCACTGTAAAACCAGTCACTTCAGGGTGCTAGTGCCAAACTGTATCGGTCTCTGCCGTTTGTTTGGATTCATCAGCTGCACGGACAGGGGGAGCCTGCTGCACGAGCAACAGCTTGCCCTCTGCATCGTATTGCCCTGGCTTGCATATCACGCAGACAGCTAGGACACAACATCCATGGCTGACCCCCTCATAACGCAGGAATATTGGCCATTCCACTCGAGAATCTGCTCACCTTTTGTAGATTAGTATTTGACAAGTGTACATCCAAACATCAAGTGAAATGCATCAAATCAGATCAGCGAGGTTTATGATGGGAACAACCTGCACATGTCACTGTGCTTCTGGCACCAATTGCTACGATCGCTGACCCTAACCCATACACCTCCGGGGTCGGAAGGCCAGCTGAGGTTACAATCAGATCAGGATTGACTGGAGGAGCAGGTTCATAACCCAGGATGGCTCTGGGTCTGCACTCACAGCAGTTTAGAAGAACGAGAAGGGATCTCATTGAAACCTGTTAAATATTGAAATATTAAAACTAGATAGAGTGGATGTGTAGAGGATGTTTCCTATAGTGGGGTACTCTGGGACCAGAAGGCACAGTCTCAGAATAGAGGGATGTCCACGTTAGGGAACTGGAGCAGGAGCTGGATGACCTCCGGATCATTCGGGAGAATGAGGAGTTTATAGATAGTAGTTTCAGATAGTAGTTACGCCAAAGGAGCAGCGCACAGGTAATTGAGTTACCGTCAGGCGAGGGAAGGGGAAAGGGCAGGCAGAGCAGCAATCCCCTGTGGCCATTCCCCTCAACAACATGTATACGGATTTGGATACTGTTGGGGGGAGGGGGGGATGGCTTACCTGGGACAAGCTGTGGCAGCCGGTTCTCTGGCACTGAGTCTGGTTCTGCAGTGCAGAAAGGAGGGTGGATAAAGAGGAGAGCGGTAGTGATAGGGGACTCAATAGTTAGAGGTACAGGCTGGAGGTTCTGTGGTCGTGAGACACCCGGATGGTTTGTTGCCTCCCGGGTGCCAGGGTCAGGGATGTCTCTGATCGCATGCACAGCGTTCTGAAGTGGGAGGGTGAGCAGCCAGATGTCATGGTACAGATCGGTATCAATGACGTAGGAAGAAAGAAAGAGGTCCTGAAGACTGAGTATAGAGAGCTTGGTAGGAAGTTAAAAAGCAGGAGCTCGAGGGTGGTAATCTCAGGATTGCTACCTGTGCCACGTGCCAGTGAGGTTAAGTGCAGGATGCTCTGGAGGATGAACACGTGGCTGAGGAACTGGTGTAGGGGAGGGCAGGGTTTCAGATTTCAGGATCATTGGGACCTCTTCTGGGGCAGGTGGGACCTGTACAAGAGAGATGGGTTACACCTGAACTACAGGGGGATCCATATCCTTGCAGGGAGGTTTGCTAGTGCTGTTGGGAAGGGTTTAAACTAAATTTGCAGGGCGATGGGAACCAGAGTGCCAGAGCAGATAGTGGAGCGGGGGTGAAAATAAATGGTTAAAAGTTCATGCAAAGTCAGAAATAGAAGGGTTGTGTGTGGTGGTAATAATCTCCTGAGGTGTGTCTATTTCAATGTGAGGAGTATTGTGGGGAAGGCTGACGAGGTGAGGGCGTGGATTGACACATGGAATTTAACATTATAGCCATTAGAGAAACTTGGCTAGAAACATAGAAAATAGGTGCAGGAGTAGGATATTCGGCCCTTAGAGAAATTTTGAGGGTGCAGAGTTTGTATGTTTCTGTCAGGATTAAAGGTAAAGTGAATAAGAATAAGGAACCTTGGTTTTCGAGGCATATTGGAAATCTGATAAAGAAGAAGAGAGAGATGTATAACATGTATAGGCAACAAGGAGCAAATAAGGTGCTTGAGGAGTATAAAAAGTGCAAGAAAATACTTAAGAAAGAAATCAGGTGGGCTAAAAGAAGACATGAGGTTGCTTTGGCAGTCAAGGTGAAAGATAATCCAAAGAGCTTTTACAGGCATATTAAGAGCAAAAGGACAGTAAGGGATAAAATTTGTCCTCTTGAAGATCAGAGTGGTCGGCTATGTATGGAACCAAAAGAAATGGGGGAGATCTTAAATGGGTTTTTTGCATCTGCATTTACTAAGGAAACTGGCAAGGAGTCAATGTAAATAAGGCAAACAAGTAGTGAGGACATGGAACATACAGATTAAAGAGGAGGAGGTGCTTGCTGTCTTGAGGCAAATCAGAGTAGATAAATCCCCAGGACAGAGTATTCCTCGGACCTTGAAGGAGACTAGTGTTGAAATTGCAGGGGCCCTGGCAGATATATTTAAAATGTCGGTATCTACAGGTGAGGTGCCAGAGGACTGGAGGATAGCTCATGTTGTTCCGTTGTTTAAAAAAGGCTCTAAAAGGAATCCGGAAAATTAAAGGCCGGTAAGTTTGACGTCAGTAGTAGGTAAATTATTGGAAGAAATACAGGTGTCCCCTGCTTTACGAAAGTTCGCTTTACGCCACTTCACTTTTACGAGAGATCTACATTAGTACCTGTTTTCGCTAACCGAAAGAAATCTGCAGAGGATTTTCACTTTTACGAAAAAAGGCACCAACTTTAAACTTGTGTTCACCCTGAGAAAGACGGCCATGACCGTGAAGCCTTGCGTGGGGAGGTGTGTGCGCATGCGTGTACCTGCCGATTTTTTTCTACAAATCGGTTTTGGCTCAATCTTTCTGGTTCTGGTAAGTGAAACTACACTGTACATACATTATTTCTACTTTATATAGGCTGTGTATTTATCATATCATTCCTACTTTTATTATATGTTAGTGTTATTTTAGGTTTTATGTGCTATTTGGTATGATTTCATAGGTTATTTTTTGGGTCTGGGAAAGCTCAAAAATTTTTCCCATATAAATTAATGGTAATTGCTTCTTCGTTTTACGCCATTTCGGTTTACGAAAGGTTTCACAGGAACGCTCTACTTTCAGAGAGCAGGGGAACCCTGTACTAAGAGATAGGATCTACAAGTATTTGGATAGACAAGGACTTATTAGGGAGAGTCAACATGGCTTTGTGCGTGGTAGGTCATGTTTAACCAATCTATTAGAGTTTTTCGAGCAGGTTACCAGGAAAGTGGATGAAGGGAAGGCAGTGGATGTTGTCTACATGGACTTCAGTAAGGCTTTTGACAAGGTCCTGCATGGGAGGTTAGTTAGGAAGATTCAGTCGTTAGGTATATATGGTGAGGTAGTAAATTGGATTAGACATTGGCTCAATGGGAGAAGTCAGAGAGTGGTAGTGGAGGATTGCTTCTCTGAGTGGAGGCCTGTGACCAGTGGTGTGCCACAGGGATCAGTGCCGGGTCCATTGTTATTTGGCATCTATATCATTGATCTGGATGATAATGTGGTAAATTGGGTCAGCAAATTTGCTAATGATACAAAGTTTGGAGGTGTAGTGGACAGTGAGGAAGGTTTTCAAAGCTTGCAGAGGGATTTGGAACAGCTGGAAAAATGGGCTGACAAATGGCAGATGGAGTTTAATGCAGACAAGTGTGAGGTATTGCACTTTGGAAGGACAAACCAAGGTAGAACATACAAGGTAAATGTCAGGACACTGAGGAATGTAGTAGAACAGAGGGATCTGGGAATACAGATAAATAATTCCCTAAAAGAGGCGTCATAGGTAGATAGGGTTGTAAAGAGAGTTGTTGGTACATTGGCCTTTATAAATCAAAGTATTGAGTATAAGCGTTGGAATGTTATGGTGAGGATGTACAAGACATTGGTGAGGCCGAATTTAGAGTATTGTGTGCAGTTTTGGTCACCTAATTACAGCAAGGATATTAATAAGGTTGAAAGAGTGCAGAGAAGGTTTACGAGGATGTTGCCGGGACTTGAGAAACTAGTTACAGAGAAAGGTTGAATAGGTTAGGACTTTATTCCCTGGAGCGTAGAAGAATGAGGGAGATTTGATAGAGGTGTATAAAATTATGACGGGATAGATAGTGTGAATGCAATCAGGCTTTTTCCACTGAGGATAGGGGAGAAAAAAAACAGAGGAATGGGTTAAGGGTGAAGGGGGAAAAGTTTAAAGGGAACATTCTGGGGGGGGCTTCTTCACACAGAGAGTGGTGGGAGTGTGGAATGAGCTGCCAGATGAAGTGGCGAATGCACAGCAAAGAAGGGCCAAAAGGCCTGTTTCTGTGCTGTAATGTTCTATGGAAGAACAGAGATTAGAGCCATTTCTTTAGCCAGAGGGTGGTGAATCTGTGAAATTCACTGCCACAAACAGTAGTGGAGACCAAGTTATTGGGTGTATTTAAAGCGGAAGATAATGGATTCTTGATTAATCTGGATGTCAAAGGTCATGGAGAGAAGGCAGGAAAATTGAATGGAGAGGGATAATAAATCAGGAATGGCAAAGCAGACTCAATGGGCCGAATGGTCTAATTCTGCTCCTACGTTTTATGGTCTTAGGGGCCTGTGTTTGCTCCTCATCCATGCATCCTCTTACGGTACACACATAATTATCAGGATTCATGTTTGCGTACTTTTTTAATCTTTGAAATTGTTATGCTTTAAAAATACACGTCTTTTGAGCACTGCTTAAAGCTAGGCGTTCACAGAAACTTTAAATTTCAGCTTTTATAAGTATAAAAGTTCATCATTTTCAAGCTACAAGTTGCTGTCAAGCTTCAAAAAAGGCTCCGGTCACAATAAAGGGACGGTCTCCTACCCCGAACCATGCATGAAATGTGTTCAAAACGAAATCGGTGGAAAACTTGCGCTCTACACATGGTACAGGGCTCCACATTTGTCCTGATAACATTACTCACCCAGTACTCTGAGTACTTAATTACACCCAACCCGGGGGGGGGGGGGGGGGGGGGAGAGAATAGTAAAAAGATTCGCGGTAATTGGGATTACAATACCAGTATCTCCAATTCATGCCCAGTCCCGTTTAATGTGTGATTTAAACTGGGATCCGGGAAAGCCACTGACAAAATCGTGCCCGACAATCAGCCCACCCCTAACTCGGTATAGTGTACATCCTACAATAGAAAAAAGGAGAACTAATGGGATACTCATACTCCGGGGTTCCATACTCTGTCCCGGCTCAACATTGCATATTAAACGAGGGAAGAAAGGTAATGCGCTAAACAGGGCGCGGGGCCCACCCTCGCAATGGCTGGCACACTCCTAATCCTGTATACCATATTTCCAAAGGGGAAAAGGGAGAGGATAAATGAACCACCCAGGGTATGGGGCCCCGTCCGTCAATCACCTGGCCCCGCCCCCTTTAGCTTCACAAAGCGCCTGTCCCATGGCCTCCGTTCCGTCGGAGCCGAGTCGGGACCCAAGGCAGGGGAAGGGAGAAGGCAACGAGGCCTCGGTTCCAAAGCAAGCGGCGTCGGGCAAGGTGATGGGAAGCGGACGCTGCGAAAGAGCGACAGGGAGCAGAAACCGACGCGGTTTCGGTACCGGCGAAGTGAGAATGCATCCCCTCGGCCGTTCTCTCACCTCAGCATCCAGGGAAGCCATGGCTCCCAACCCGTGACGTCAGCGCGTAGGGACATAGGCGGGGCCAGACAAACGGAGGAGGCGGGTCTTAACCGCGGGCGATCCACTTAAAGGGGCAGCGTCCCCACAACACTGTTTCCCATCCTACTTCTGCGATTTTAACCCTTAAACCCTCCATAGTTAACATAGCCTTTTACAGTGTTGTTCAGATTCTAACCAGACATTTTTACCTGACGAAGGGTCTCGGCCCGAAACGTCGACTGTGCTTCTCCTTATAGATGTTGCCTGGCCTGCTGTGTTCCACCAGCATTTTGTGTGTGTTGTTTGAATTTCCAGCATCTGCAGATTTTCTCGTGTTTGATTTTTACCCATTATTTTACACTCCCCTAGCTCTTTCAAGAGCAGCCTCTCCAGACTCTTGCTTTTCCCCCCGCAACTTTGTAAATAACTTTCTCTCCAGTGCCGATCTAATTCCCGTGTAAAAGATCCTTGCGGAACCGGTTTCTGCCACATTTGGCATGAATATATGTCTCGTCGTCTCAAATGGACCATTAATAATGGAGTATTAATAAATTTATTATTAATACTACTTGAGATTAATTTTCTTTCGGGCATTTACAGGAAAATTAAAAAATACAATAGAATTTTACAAAAAAATTTATTTAAGAGGCATACATCATTAAGGACCCATGCCACCAGGTTCAAAAATAGTTAACCATTTGCTCTTGAACCAGAGGGGCCAACTTCATTCAGCGTCACTGCGTTGTTCCCACACCCGTGGACTCACTTTCTAGAACTCTTATCTCATATTCTTGATATGCAGCACTGTGCAGGCTATTCGGCCCACAGTGTTGTGGGAGAAGGATTGCCAAACGGTTCCAGGGAGGAGGGATCTCACCCCTGGGGTGGGGGGAGGCTGGTGAATCTTGGGTGTCAACATCGCTGAGGATCTGTCCTGGATATCCCAGCAGTTATAGCGAAGCCACAGCCATACTTCATTAGGAGTTTGAGGAGAATTTGTGTGTCACTAAAGACACTCGCAAATCTCTACAGATGTACTGTGGAGAGCACTCTGACTGGGTGCATCACCATCTAGTACGGAAGATCCACTGCACAGGATCGGAAAAAGCTGCAGTAAGTTGTAAGCTCAGCCAGCTCCATCATGGGCGCCAGCCTCCCCATAATCCAGGGCACCTCCAAAAGCTGATGCCTCAAAGAAGTGGCATCCATCATTAAGGATCCCCAACACAAAGGACATCCCCCTTCTCATTTCTACCATCAGGGAGGTGGTGCAGGAGACTGAAGACACACACTTGACATTTCAGGTACAGCTTCTTCCCCTCTGCTATCAGATTTCTGAATGGACAATGAATCCATGTATTTTTCTATCCTAAAACTAGATAAAGAGAACCCAATTAAATGAATAACACAAAAAAATTACACTTACTGAATTGACTTTATTTCTTACATCTTTCACAAACATTAGGAGTAAAAATCTTTACGTCTCCGTCTAAATGTGCAACCATAGTAATTTACAATGAATGGAACAGTCAAGTGCACTCAAATCAACGTGAGTTCATCAGTCTGATGGCCTGGTGGAAGAAGCTGTCCTGGAGCCCGTTGGTCCTGGCTTTTACGCTGAGGTACCGCTTCCCGGATGGTAACAGCTGGAATAGATTGTGGTTGGGGGCTCTCAGTTCCCTAGGATCCTTCTGGCCTTTTTTCACAATTGTCCTTGTAAATGTCCTGAATCGTGGGAAGTTCACAACTACAGATGTGCTGGGCTGTCCACACCACTCCCTGCAGAGTCCTGCGATTAAGGGAAGTACAGTTCCCATACCAGGCAGTGATGCAGCCAGTCAGGATGCTCTCAATTGTGCCCCTGTAGAAACTTATGAGGAACCAAAATTCCTCAACCATCTGAGGTGAAAGAGGTGCTGTTGTGCCTTTTTCACCACACAGCTGGTGTGTACAGACCACGTGAGATCCTCAGTGATGTGGGTGCTGAAGAACTTAAAGCTGTTCACCCTCTCAACCCCAGATCCATTGATGTCAATAGGGGTTAGCCTGTCTCCATTCCTCCTGTAATCCGCAAACAGCCCCTTTGTTTTTACAACATTGAAGGAGAGGTTGTTTTCATGACACCACTGTGTCAGGGTGATGACTTCTTCCTTGTAGGCTGCCTCATTATTGTTTGAGATTAGGCCAAATCAATGTAGTGTCATCAGCAAATTGAATTAACAGATTAGAGCTGTGGGTGGCGGCACAGTCATGGGTATACAGAGAGTAAAGGAGGGGCTTAGTACCCAGCCTGAGGGGTTCCTGTGTTGAGAGTCAGAGGGGTGGAGGTGAGGGAGCCCACTCTTGCCACCTGCTGGCGATCTAATAGGAAGACCAGGATCCAGCTGCACAAGGCAGGGTGAAGGCCGAGGTCTCTGAGCTTCTTGTCGATCCTGGATGGAACTATGGTGTTGAATTTTGAACTGTAGTCCAAGAACAGCACTCTCTTACAAGCATCCTTCTTCTCCAGATATGTAAAGACAGTGTGGGGAGCTGTGGCTATTGCGTCGTCTGTCAATCGGTTGTGTCGGTAGGTGAATTGTAAGGGGTCCAGTGTGGGTGGCAGCAAGCTGCAGATGTAGTTCTTGACCAGCCTCTCAAAGTATTTGATTATTGTTGAGGTGAGTGCGACAGGACGCCAGTCGTTCAGACATGTTACCTTGGTCTTTGTAGGTACAGGGACAATGGTGGATGTTTTGAAGTAGGAGGGCACTCTACACTGGGAGAGGGAGAGATTAAAAATGTCTGTAAACACACCTGCCAGTGGTGCTGTGCACATCCTGAGTACAAACCCTGGGATGCCATCCGGTCCCACAGCCTTGCGACTGTCCACATGTTGGAAACATCTGCGTACCTCAGCCTCAGAGATGACTAGGTTGCAGGCTGTAGCGGTGGCTTTCCTCGGAGGCTCAGAGTTAGCGACATCAAATCGAGTGTAAAAGCGATTGAGCTCATCTGGGAGAGAGGCCGCGATGTTAGCGACACCACAACGTTTGGCTTTGAAGTCTGCGATGGTATGCAGCCTTTGCCACAAGTCATGCGTTCATTTGTTCTTTTATTTATCAAAAAAAAGATCTAATATTACAGTATTTGTTGGAAAAAGTACATGAACCTCTGGGGTAATGCCTTCCACAAAAGCTATTTGGAGTCGGGTGATCGAATCAATGAGATTGGAAGTGTGGATTGCAGAGGTGCCCTGCCCTGTTTAAAAAAAGACACACAAAGTCAGGTTACTGACAGAGCCTGCACTTCCCAAGAAAGATATGATTATGTACACCATGCCTCGATCAAAGCAACTTTCAGAGGGCCTTGGAAGAATTGTAGAGATGCGTGAAGATGGAAAAGTCTACAAAGGCATTTCTAAAGACCCGAGTGTTCATCAGTCCACGGTGAGAGAAATTGTCTCCAAATGGAGGAAATTCAGCAATGTTGCTACTGTCCCTAGGAGTGGGCATCCTGCAAAGATCACACCAAGAGCACAACATGCCATGCTGAAGGAGGTGAAAAAGAACCCAAGGATAACAGCAAAAGGCCTGCAGAAATCTCTAGAGCTTGCTAAAGTCTCTATAAGCAAAACACTGAACAGGAATGGTGTTCGTGGAAGGACATTTCAGAGGAAACCATTGCTCTCCAACAAAAACCTTGCTGCACGTCTCAAGCTTGTAAAAGACCACCTGGATATTCTACAAGGCCTCTGGGACAATGTTCTGTGGACAGATGAGACAAAAGTTGAATTTTTTGGCAGAAATACACATTGCCATGTTTGTAGGAAAACGGGTACTGCACACCATCACCAAAACCTCATCCCACTGTGAAGCTCGGTGGAAGGAGCATCATGGTTTGGGGCTGCTTTGCTGTCTCAGGGCCTGGACAGCTTGAGGGAACAATTAATTCAAAATTGTATCAAAACAGTTTACAGGAGAATGTTAGGGTAGCAGTCCGTCATTTGAAGCTTAACAAAAGTTGGATAATGCAACAATCCAATGATCCAAAAGACAAGAATAAATCAACAAGAGAATGGTTTAAAAAGAAGAAAATTTGTGTTTTACAATGGCCTGTCCTGACCTTAATACTATAGAAATGTTGTGGAAGGACCTGAAGCAAGAGTTCATGCAAGGAAACCCACCAACATCCCAGAGTTGAAGCGGTTTTGTAAGGAGGAATGGCCTAAAATTCCTCCAAGCTGATGGATTTATTGTTGCACATGGGGGTCACCCCAGTTACTGAAAGCAAAGGTTCACATACTTTTTCAAACAAACACATGTAATATTGGATCATTTTTTCTGAAAATGAGTTGCAGGCTAAGTCATTGGATGGATTTAAGGCAGAGATAGGTTCTTAATTAGCCAGGGCATGAAGGGGTATGGGGAGAAGGCAGGGGAGTGGGGATGACTGGAAGAATTGGATCAGCCCAAGACTGAATGGCAGTGCAGACTCAATGGGCTGAATGGCCTACTTCTGCTCCTATCTCTTATATAAGTAAATGAACAAGTATGTTTTTTTGTGTTATTTATTTAACTGGGTTCTCTTTACCTAGTTTTAGGGCTTAGGAGGAGATCTGATCACATTTCATGTCACATTTATTCAGGAATGGAGAAAATTCTACAGGGTTCTCAAACTTTCTAACACCACTGTATGTCACTATGACAAGTCAAGTTCACTGTCATTTAATCTGGTAACACTTTGACTGTGATGTGGCAGGGAGTTCAGAAGCCTAGTGGCCTGTGGAAAGAAACTGTTTCCCATCCTTGTTTTTGTGCATCGGTGTCTCCTGCCTGATGGTAGAAAGTCAAAGGGGATGATGGATGGATGGATAAAACAAAGTGCCCTGTGTATACAACCCCGATATTCATTTACCTGCAGAACATCAAGTAAATACCAGAAACAGAATAGAATGAATAAAAGACTGCAAAGAGTGGACAAATGATCAATGAATTGCAGCCTGTGATGTGACTGTAAGGAAGTGTTTCGCTGCATCTGTGCAAAACCCTTAAAAAACCAAGTAGCAGGACAAAGCCACCACGTGTAGCCCGCTGTTATCAGTGAAACCGATCCCCCGTACAACAGGCCACCACGTGTAGCCCGCTGTTATCAGTGAAACCGATCCCCCGTACAACAGGCCACCACGTGTAGCCCGCTGTTATCAGTGAAACCGATCCGTTGTACAACAGGCCACCACGTGTAGCCCACTGTTATCAGTGAAACCGATCCGTTGTACAACAGGCCACCACGTGTAGCCCACTGTTATCAGTGAAACCGATCCGTTGTACAACAGGCCACCACGTGTAGCCCACTGTTATCAGTGAAACCGATCCCCCGTACAACAGGCCACCACGTGTAGCCCACTGTTATCAGTGAAACCGATCCCCCGTACAACAGGCCACCACGTGTAGCCCGCTGTATTCAGTGGAACCGATCCCCCGTACAACAGGCCACCACGTGTAGCCCGCTGTTATCAGTGAAACCGATCCCCCGTACAACAGGCCACCACGTGTAGCCCACTGTTATCAGTGAAACCGATCCCCCGTACAACAGGCCACCACGTGTAGCCTGCTGTATTCAGTGGAACCGATCCCCCGTACAACAGGCCACCACGTGTAGCCCGCTGTATTCAGTGGAACCGATCCCTCGTACAACAGGCCACCACGTGTAGCCCACTGTTATCAGTGAAACCGATCCCCCGTACAACAGGCCACCACGTGTAGCCCACTGTTATCAGTGAAACCGATCCCCCGTACAACAGGCCACCACGTGTAGCCTGCTGTATTCAGTGGAACCGATCCCTCGTACAACAGGCCACCACGTGTAGCCCACTGTTATCAGTGAAACCGATCCCCCGTACAACAGGCCACCACGTGTAGCCTGCTGTATTCAGTGGAACCGATCCCCCGTACAACAGGCCACCACGTGTAGCCCGCTGTATTCAGTGGAACCGATCCCTCGTACAACAGGCCACCACGTGTAGCCCACTGTTATCAGTGGAACCGATCCCCCGTTCAACAGGCCACCACGTGTAGCCCACTGTTATCAGTGAAACCGATCCGTTGTACAACAGGCCACCACGTGTAGCCCACTGTTATCAGTGAAACCGATCCCCCGTACAACAGGCCACCACGTGTAGCCCGCTGTTATCAGTGAAACCGATCCGTTGTACAACAGGCCACCACGTGTAGCCCGCTGTATTCAGTGGAACCGATCCCTCGTACAACAGGCCACCACGTGTAGCCCACTGTTATCAGTGAAACCGATCCGTTGTACAACAGGCCACCACGTGTAGCCCACTGTTATCAGTGAAACCGATCCCCCGTACAACAGGCCACCACGTGTAGCCCACTGTTATCAGTGAAACCGATCCCCCGTACAACAGGCCACCACGTGTAGCCCGCTGTTATCAGTGAAACCGATCCGTTGTACAACAGGCCACCACGTGTAGCCCACTGTTATCAGTGAAACCGATTACCCGTACAACAGGCCACCACGTGTAGCCCACTGTTATCAGTGAAACCGATCCGTTGTACAACAGGCCACCACGTGTAGCCCGCTGTATTCAGTGGAACCGATCCCTCGTACAACAGGCCACCACGTGTAGCCCACTGTATTCAGTGGAACCGATCCCCCGTACAACAGGCCACCATGTGTAGCCCGCTGTTATCAGTGAAACCAATCCCTCGTACAACAGGCCACCACGTGTAGCCCGCTGTTATCAGTGGAACCGATCCCCCGTACAACAGGCCACCACGTGTAGCCCGCTGTTATCAGTGGAACCGATCCCCCGTACAACAGGCCACCACGTGTAGCCCACCGTTATCAGTGAAACCGATCCCCCGTACAACAGGCCACCACGTGTAGCCCGCTGTTATCAGTGGAACCGATCCCCCGTACAACAGGCCACCACGTGTAGCCCACCGTTATCAGTGAAACCGATCCCCCGTACAACAGGCCACCACGTGTAGCCCACCGTTATCAGTGAAACCGATCCCCCGTACAACAGGCCACCACGTGTAGCCCGCTGTATTCAGTGGAACCGATCCCCCGTACAACAGGCCACCACGTGTAGCCCGCTGTTATCAGTGAAACCGATCCCCCGTACAACAGGCCACCACGTGTAGCCCACCGTTATCAGTGAAACCGATCCCCCGTACAACAGGCCACCACGTGTAGCCCACCGTTATCAGTGAAACAGATCCCCCGTACAACAGGCCACCACGTGTAGCCCACCGTTATCAGTGAAACCGATCCCCCGTACAACAGGCCACCACGTGTAGCCCACCGTTATCAGTGAAACCGATCCCCCGTACAACAGGCCACCACGTGTAGCCCGCTGTATTCAGTGGAACCGATCCCCCGTACAACAGGCCACCACGTGTAGCCCACCGTTATCAGTGAAACCGATCCCCCGTACAACAGGCCACCACGTGTAGCCCACCGTTATCAGTGAAACAGATCCCCCGTACAACAGGCCACCACGTGTAGCCCACCGTTATCAGTGAAACCGATCCCCCGTACAACAGGCCACCACGTGTAGCCCACCGTTATCAGTGAAACCGATCCCCCGTACAACAGGCCACCACGTGTAGCCCGCTGTATTCAGTGGAACCGATCCCCCGTACAACAGGCCACCACGTGTAGCCCGCTGTTATCAGTGAAACCGATCCCCCGTACAACAGGCCACCACGTGTAGCCCACCGTTATCAGTGAAACCGATCCCCCGTACAACAGGCCACCACGTGTAGCCCACTGTTATCAGTGAAACCGATCCCCCGTACAACAGGCCACCACGTGTAGCCCACCGTTATCAGTGAAACCGATCCCCCGTACAACAGGCCACCACGTGTAGCCCACTGTTATCAGTGAAACCGATCCCCCGTACAACAGGCCACCACGTGTAGCCCACCGTTATCAGTGAAACCGATCCCCCGTACAACAGGCCACCACGTGTAGCCCACCGTTATCAGTGAAACCGATCCCCCGTACAACAGGCCACCACGTGTAGCCCGCTGTTATCAGTGAAACCGATCCCCCGTACAACAGGCCACCACGTGTAGCCCACTGTTATCAGTGAAACCGATCCCCCGTACAACAGGCCACCACGTGTAGCCCACTGTTATCAGTGAAACCGATCCGTTGTACAACAGGCCACCACGTGTAGCCCACCGTTATCAGTGAAACCGATCCCCCGTACAACAGGCCACCACGTGTAGCCCACTGTATTCAGTGAAACCGATCCCCCGTACAACAGGCCACCACGTGTAGCCCACCGTTATCAGTGAAACCGATCCCCCGTACAACAGGCCACCACGTGTAGCCCACCGTTATCAGTGAAACCGATCCCCCGTACAACAGGCCACCACGTGTAGCCCACTGTATTCAGTGAAACCGATCCGTTGTACAACAGGCCACCACGTGTAGCCCGCTGTTATCAGTGAAACCGATCCGTTGTACAACAGGCCGCCACGTGTAGCCCGCTGTTATCAGTGAAACCGATCCGTTGTACAACAGGCCGCCACGTGTAGCCCGCTGTTATCAGTGGAACCGATCCCCCGTACAACAGGCCACCACGTGTAGCCCACTGTTATCAGTGAAACCGATCCGTTGTACAACAGGCCACCACGTGTAGCCCACTGTTATCAGTGAAACCGATCCCCCGTACAACAGGCCGCCACGTGTAGCCCGCTGTTATCAGTGAAACCGATCCCCCGTACAACAGGCCACCACGTGTAGCCCACTGTATTCAGTGAAACCGATCCCCCGTACAACAGGCCACCACGTGTAGCCCGCTGTTATCAGTGAAACCGATCCGTTGTACAACAGGCCACCATGTGTAGCCCGCTGTTATCAGTGAAACCGATCCCCCGTACAACAGGCCACCACATGTAGCCCACTGTATTCAGTGGAACCGATCCCCCGTACAACAGGCCACCACGTGTAGCCCGCTGTTATCAGTGGAACCGATCCCCCGTACAACAGGCCACCACGTGTAGCCCGCCGTTATCAGTGGAACCGATCCCCCGTACAACAGGCCACCACGTGTAGCCCACTGTTATCAGTGGAACCGATCCCCCGTACAACAGGCCACCACGTGTAGCCCACTGTATTCAGTGGAACCGATCCCTCGTACAACAGGCCACCACGTGTAGCCCACTGTTATCAGTGAAACCGATCCGTTGTACAACAGGCCACCACGTGTAGCCCGCTGTATTCAGTGAAACCGATCCCCCGTACAACAGGCCACCACGTGTAGCCCGCTGTATTCAGTGGAACCGATCCCTCGTACAACAGGCCACCACGTGTAGCCCACTGTTATCAGTGGAACCGATCCCCCGTACAACAGGCCACCACGTGTAGCCCACTGTTATCAGTGAAACCGATCCCCCGTACAACAGGCCACCACGTGTAGCCCACTGTTATCAGTGGAACCGATCCCCCGTACAACAGGCCACCACGTGTAGCCCACTGTATTCAGTGAAACCGATCCCCCGTACAACAGGCCACCACGTGTAGCCCACTGTATTCAGTGGAACCGATCCCCCGTACAACAGGCCACCACGTGTAGCCCACTGTATTCAGTGGAACCGATCCCCCGTACAACAGGCCACCACGTGTAGCCCACTGTTATCAGTGGAACCGATCCCCTGTACAACAGGCCACCACGTGTAGCCCACTGTTATCAGTGGAACCGATCCCCCGTACAACAGGCCACCACATGTAGCCCGCTGTATTCAGTGAAACCGATCCCCCGTACAACAGGCCACCACGTGTAGCCCACTGTTATCAGTGGAACCGATCCCCCGTACAACAGGCCACCACGTGTAGCCCACTGTTATCAGTGAAACCGATCCCCCGTACAACAGGCCACCACGTGTAGCCCACTGTTATCAGTGAAACCGATCCCCCGTACAACAGGCCACCACGTGTAGCCCGCTGTATTCAGTGAAACCGATCCCCCGTACAACAGGCCACCACGTGTAGCCCGCTGTTATCAGTAAAACCGATCACCCGTACAACAGGCCACCACGTGTAGCCTGCTGTTATCAGTGAAACCGATCCCCCGTACAACAGGCCACCACGTGTAGCCCACTGTTATCAGTGGAACCGATCCCTCATACAACAGCCCACCACGTGTAGCCCGCTGTATTCAGAAGTTAGGACTGTTCCCTTGTACAGCAAGATGGAGTCTAGCTATCAGAATCCATCTCTTTATGACCTTGCACTACACTTTTCCATAGCTTTGTCATGAAATTTGATGTTTTGCGGCAATACGTAACTCTAAAGGCTAATTTGCAGGTTGAGTCAGTGGTGAGGAAGGCAAATGCAATATTAGTACTCAGTTTGAGAGGACTGGAATATAAAAGCAAGGATGTAATGTTCAGGCTTTATAAAGCACTGGTGAAGCCTCACTTGGAGGATTGTGAGCAGTTTGGGGGTCCTTATTTAAGAAAGGATGTGCTGACATTGAAGATGGTTTAGAGGAATTTCACGAAAATGATTCTGAGAATGAAAGGGTTGCCATATGAGGAGAGGACTGGTTGATGGCCCTGGGCCTGTACTCACTGGAGTTTAGAAGAATGGTGGGTGATCTCATTGAAACCGATTGAATATTGAAAGGCCTCAACAGAATGGATGTTTCCTATGGAGCAGAGTCTCAGACAAGATGGTACAGCCTCAGAATAGAGGGACGTCCATTTATAACGGAGATGAGGAGGAATTTCTTTAGCCAGAAAGTGGTGAATCTGTGGAATTTGTTGCCACAGACGGCTGTAGTGGCCATGTCATTGGGTGTATTTAAGGCAGAGGTGGGTAGATTTTTGATCATGGGGGGGGGGGGGGGAGGCAGGAGACTGGTGCTGAGAGGGAAATGGATCAGCCATGATGAAATGTCAGAGCAGACTCGATGGGCTGAATGGCCTAATTCTGCTCCTATATCTTACTGTCCTAAAAACTACAGATTACAATATTTTATTCAGTGATACGCTTTGAGCCACACGGATCACACAGCAACCCCACAATCCAGATTAACCCTAACCTAACCACGGGACAACTTACACTGAGCTGTTAACCTCACCAGTATGTATTTGGACTGTAAGAAGCACCGGGAGAAATCCACGCGTTCCGCCGGGAGGAAGTACAGAGACTCCTTACGGAATGTGGTCGAAATTCAACGGTTCAGTATATTGTCAGAGAATAGAAACAGTATACAACCTGAAATACTCAGACACCCATGGAAAACTGAATCCCCAAACCACCTCCCATCTGCCCCTACCCCCCCCCACCTACCACCCACCGAGCAGCGGCAAAGCACCCAGAGAGAGTCAACAGAAACTACCTGTTCACCGGAAAGCTCGACATGCCACAGTCTCCCTCTCCCTCTCTCTAACAAGGGACAGAGAGATACCACCCATTTCACAGCAAAAGGGGAGACTGACAGTCCCTGTTACCGTCTGCTGCGTCGCGTTTTTCAGATTCCTCAATTGAACTCAGAACTCCGATGCTCTGAGCTGTAATAGTGTGGCGCTGACCATTATGCCACCGGAATAAAATATAGCAAATATATTTACGTATTCGTGCAAGAATTAGATCCAAAAATACTGAGGGCGTGTCATGGGGAATCAGATGGCAGAGGGGAAGGGGCGTGTGTCTTCAGGCTCCTGCACCTCCTTCTTGATGGAGGCAGTGAGAAGAGGACGCTTTATTCCGCGTCCTGTTATTGTTTTACTTTATAATCAGTTGTGGAAGAATTCAACGTTCATTTATTATGTATACTATACATAAACTTGAGGTTCATCTCCCTACGTAGGCAGCCACAAAACAAAGGAACAGATCGTGAAAACAATGAAAGTAAGCGAATAGCGTTCAGATCTGAAGTTCATGAATGCGAGTCCCCAGCGTGGAAGCCAGGCCCAGCCGATCCAGGAGCCCATTAGTTACCGGCCTATTGCAGAGCCGTGACCACGACATTATCCGTAAGGAGTTCGTGTGTCCTTCTTGTGACCGTGCGGGTTTCCTCAGAGTTTTCCGCTTTCGTCCCACATTGCAAAGACGTTCGGGTTAGAGCTAGTGACTGTGGGGGTGTGGAAGTGTGGCGACAGATGCCCAGCACAATCCTCGCTGGTTTGATTTGACATGGTGCATTTCACTGTCTATTTCGGTGTGAGTGGCGGATAAAGCTAATCTTTAACCTTTACTACCTCAACTCGTCTTGTAATAAATTAGTCTGCAATGCAAGAGAAGATTTTCAGTGTACCTCGGTGCATGTGAAAAGATAATGAAGCCAGTGTCGCTGCGGGATCGCTCAAAACGGGAACGGCGCTTCAGTCTGCCGTCAGGGTGGGCGGTGCGAATGCCTGGGGTCCGGGCACTCCGGAACCGCCGCTGGTCGGCCCGCTCCGCGCTGCATCCGGGAGTTGCGCCTTTCGGCTTTCGCTCGGCCACCCGCCGCTCGCCGCCTCAGAGTCCCGACGCCGCAGCTCGGAGCCGTGGATCCGCCGTCCGGTGAGTGTCCGCGGCGGCCGGGGAAGCCCGGAAACCGGAGCTGGACACCGGGACGCCTCCCCAGCCGACCCCCGGACGCGGGCCGACCGCCTAGACGTTTCGGGCTGTCCCTGCAAACGCGGCCCTTAAAGGGGCAGCGGCCTCACTGACGCGGAGGGAGTGGATGGGAAAACGCTTGGGCGCCTGCGCCTTTAAGAGCAGGAGTCTTAAAGGGGCAGCGCCCTGTTTACCCGGTGAAAAGTTTTGCCTTTTATTCTGGCCAGTTATAGAGTCGATATTTCCACTGAGGCCGGACAAGATAAAACAGAGTCGCATTCCCCCATCAATCCCCCGATTTAACCATAGCCTAATCACGGACAATGCACAATGAGCCTATGAGCCAGGACGCCTTTGGGATTGGGGAGGAAACCCACACGGGCACCGGGAGAGCGGTCAAACTCCTCACAGGCAGTGGCAGGAATTGAACCCGGGTCCCTAGCACTGTAAGGCGTTATACCGGCCATTACACTACCAGCCTCCCTGCTCCAAGCTACGGCACACTGCTTTGGCGGTGGATATCGAGGGGTGTACGGGATCTCCCTGAAGGTTGTGGAGATGGGGGCATCCGCAGGGATCAGGGGAAGGGTCAAATTGGAAGAACCTTAAGATTATCGTTTATCCGCCGGTACAGCAGGTAGTCGGTCTTGCAGTTAGAGGCGAGTACGTGGCCGAAGTTTGAGGGGTGATGGAGGGAGATGCATCCATAATAACCATACACGTAAAATGGATAGGCTGTGGGTGGGAGTGGGTCCTCACGAGGGTGGGGAGATGGAGCAACACAGAATACTGGAGGAACTCAGCAGGTCACATCTGGAAATGAATAAACAGTTGACGTTTTGGGCTGAGACACGTCTTCAGGAATGGAAAGGAAAGGGGTAGATGCCCGAATAAGAATGGGGGAGGAGAGGGAGTACAAGATGGAAGGTGATAGGAGAAGCCAAGTCAAGTTGAGTCAAGTCACTTTTATTGTTATTTCAACCATAACTGCTGGTACAGTACACAGTAAAAATGAGACAACGTTTTTCAGGACCATAGTGTTACATGACACAGTACAAAAACTAGACTGAACTATGTAAAAAAAAAACACAGAGAAAGCTACACTAGACTACAGACCTACACAGGACTGTGTAAAGTGCACAAAACAGTGCAGGCATTACAATAAATAATAAACAGGACAACAGGGCAAGGTGTCAGTCCAGGCTTTGGGTATTGAGGAGTCTGATAGCTCTGGTCGTGAGAGCCCGAATGCTTCGGAGCCTTTTCCCAGACGGCAGGAGGGAGAAGAGATTGTATGAGGGGTGCATTGGTCCTTCATAATGCTGTTTCCTTTGCGGATGCAGCGTGTAGTGTAAATGTCCGTGATGGTGGATAGAGAGACCCCGATGATCTTCTCAGCTGACCTCGCTATCCGCTGCAGGGTCTTGTGATTCGAGATGGTGCAATTTCCAAAGTGATGCAGTGCTCAGGATGCTCTCAGTACAACCCCTGTAGAATGTGATGAGGATGGGGGGTGGGAGATGGACTTTCCTCAGCCTTCGTAGAAAGTAGAGACGCTGCTGGGCTTTCTTTGCTATGGAGCTGGTGTTGAGGGACCAGGTGAGATTCTCCGTCAGGTGAACACCAAGGAATTTGGTGCTCTTTACGATCTCTACCGAGGAGCCGTCGATGTTCAGCGGGGAGTGGTCGCTCCATGCCCTCCTGAAGTCAACAACCATCTCTTTTGTTCACATTAAGAGACAGGTTGTTGGTTCTGCACCAGTGGGTGGGGAGGGGTGAAATATGAAGTCAGGAGGTGGAAGGTGGAATAGGTAAAGGGCTGGAGAAGAAGTAATCCAATAGCGGAGAGTGGACCATGGGTGAAAGGGAAGGAGGAAGGGATCCAGATGCAGAGTTGGGTGTTACTGCTACAGAGAAGGCGCAATATAGGTAGGCGATAAAGTGCACGATCATAACCAGGTAGATAGATGGTGAGGTCTAGAATACATTTTACCCGACAGGAGGTCCGTTTTGAGTCTGGTGGTAGGTCAGAACCCAGTGGGTGGAGGACCACAGGAAAGCTGCTGCCTTGAACGGAAAATCTTACAGAAAATAGTGGATTTGGCCCAGTCCATCACAGGCCAAGCCCCCCCCCACTATTGAGCACATCGACAAAGAGCACTGTCACTGGAAAGCAACATCTGTCATCAGGGTCCCCCAGCACCCAGGCCATGCTCTCATCTCACTGCTGCCACCATCAGGCGGGAGGTACAGGAGCCTCAGGACCCACACCACCAGGTTCAGGAACAGTTATTACCCCTCAACCAGCAGGAACCCCCATCACCCAGGCCATGCTCTCGTCTCACTGCTGCCACCATCAGACAGGAGGCACAGGAGCTTCAGGGCTCACATGACCAGGTTCAGAAACAGTTATTACCCCTCAATTATCAGGCTCTTGAACCAGAGGGAATAACCTCACTCAACTTCACTTGCCCCATCATGAGCTGTTCCCAAAACATGTAGATGCACTTTAAATAATTCTTCATCTCATGTTCTCAATATTTCCTGCTTATTTATTGTTTTTTTTCTTGTGTATTTGCACAGTTTGTTGTCTTTTGCACATCAGTTGTATGTTCGTCCTGTAGGGCGTAGTCCTTCATTGATTCTAGTACTTATTGTGAACGCCAACAGGAAAATGAATCTTAAGGTGGTATATGGTGACATACTTGTAGCTAGGCAATAAATTTACTCTGAACTTTGAATTAGTCTTAAAGGAACAACTTGTGAACAAAGTGCAAGGACTCAGGGAAAAAGGCCGCACCTCTAATTCCGGTCCTTCTTTCCTTTCACAGGACGATGGCCAGCGGGAAGCTGCTGCGTTTCCAATTCCCCGAGCACGAAGGCGTCACCCTGCAGCGGATGAACCAGCTGCGGATGGAGGAGTGGTTTTGCGACGTGACCATCGTGGTGGGCGGCCTGCGTTTCCCGGGGCACCGCGTGGTGCTAGCGGCCTGCTCTCCGTTCCTGCGGGACCGCTTCCACATGGACCCGTCGCGGGAGGTGCAGGTGTGCCCCATGGCCGGTGCCGAGGTGGTGCTGCGGCTGCTCCTGTCCTGTTACACTGGCTCGCTGGAGTTCCCGTTCCGTGACATCGTGGACTACCTGGCGGCGGCCAGCTGCCTGCAGATGGAGCACGTGGTGGAGAAGTGCCGCCAGTCCCTCTCGCCCTGTGTGGCCTCCGTGCTTACCGAGGAGGGCGACGGGCGCCCTGCCACCCCACAGATCGCCTCCTCCTCCTCGGGCCGGGCGCCGGACGCGTGGCCGGGGCCCGAGAGCGGCGTGAAGCAGGAGAACGGGAGGCAGGGGTGCGCCCAGACACCGCTGGATGCTCCCTCGGAGCCCGAGCCCCGGATCCACTCCACAATGGGGCCGGCCGGGGCTGGAGGAGGAGGAGGAGGGCTGCACGAGGACGAGTCATCGGCCGGCCCCACTGATGACCTCCCAGAGGAGGACTATGGGAGCCCATCCAGCGAGGGGCTGCAGCGAGGGGGTGAGGAACCAGCTCCGCCTCAGCCACCCAGCCCCGAGGGCCCCGGGGCCGAGCCCGTCCGCTGCTCCGAGTGTGGGGCCGCCTTCGAGCAGCGGGAGCAGCTGGCCGCCCACATGGTGAAGCACCGGCTCTACTTGTGCCTCCTGTGTGACAAGGTCTTCAGGAAGAACGCGCGCCTGGCGCAGCACATCAACGTTCACACCGGCTTCAAGCCGCACTGCTGCACCGTCTGCGGCCGCACCTTCACGCAGAAGCGCTCGCTGAAGGACCACATGAACCTGCACAATGGCGACGCGCCCCACTGCTGCAACTACTGCGACATGCGTTTCACCCACTACAACACCCTGCGCGTCCACCTGCGCGACCAGCACGGCAAGACCACCACCAGCAACTCAAGCGGCAGCCGGCTGGCCGAGATCAAGGTGGTGGTGCCCTAGGGCAGGCGGGTGAGCGAGGCTTGGGGGCAGTCAGTCTCGCTCGCCCAGCCACCACCACGGACAATTGTTGTACGTACTACCCACCCCGCGAGTTCCCCCGGGCGTTCCCCATGCTCTCCCCACCAGCGTTCTAGACTCCCTCCCTCCTGAATGATAACTGGATTGGAACAGTACCACACAGGAACAGGCCCTTCAGCCCACAATTCTGTGCCCCACACAATCTCCCCACTATTGAGCATATCTACAAAGAGCACTGTCACTGGAAAGCAACATCAGTCTCCCACCGAGAGACCTGACACCTGACCAGGTTAAGTACAGCCTCTCCTCTTACCTACATATTATGTAAGGAAACCTTCCTGAACACCACCCCATCTAAAACCCTTGCTCTAGGGAGATGCCAATCAATATAGGGGAAATCTCCCACCACGACAACCATGTTATATTGCATCTTTCTAGAATCTGCCTCCCTATCTGCTCCTCGATGTCCTTGTTATATGTGGTCTATAAAAATCACCCAGTAGAGTTATTGACCCGCTGCTGTTCCTAACTTCCACCCACAGGGACTCAATAGACAATCCCTCCATGACTTCCTCCTTTTCTGCAGCTGTGAATCTATCTCTGATCAGCAGTGCCACGCCTTCAGCTCTTTTGCCTCCCTGAAATTAAAGTCTGACACACTAAGTAACCATTCCTGTCCCTGAGCCATCCAAGTCTCTGTAATGGCCACATTATCTTAGCTCGAAGTACTGATCCACACTCTTAGCTTTATTCATGATACTTCTTGCATTCAGTCTACAACCCTCAGTCTGAGCGTATCCCTTCTCTATCACCTGCCTATTCTCTCTCCCACACTGTCAACAAGTGTTCTCGATCTGTGAGCCAACCACCCCTTCCTCCGTCACTTCAGTTCGGTTCCCAACCCCCAGTGATTCTAATTTGAACTCTCCCCAATAGCCCTAGCAAACCTCCCTGCCAGGATATTGATCCCCTGGGGATTCGTGCAACCCTGTCCTTTTTTTATAGGTCATTCCTGACCTAAACGAGGTCCCAATGATCCAGCAATTTGAATCCCTACCCCCTGCTCCAATCCCTCAGCCACGCATTTATCCTCCACCTCACTCTATTCCTATACTCACTGTCGTGTGGCACAGGCAATAATCCTGAGATTACTCCCTTTTCAGGAACTCCTACCTATGTCGTTAGTACCAATATGTACCGCAAACTCTGACTGTTCACCCTCCCACTTCAGGATGTCGTGGACGTGATCAGAAAAGTCCCAGACTCTGGCACCTGGGAGGTAAACTACCATCTGCGTTTCTGTCCTGCGTCCACAGAATCACCTGTCTGCCCCTAACTATACAGTCCCCTATCACTGCTGACAACCTCTTCTTTTCCCTACCCATCTGAGCCACAGGGCCAGACTTTCCAGTGCTGCTTCCCCCAGGTAGGTCTTTTCCCCCTCAACAGTACTGAAACAGGCATAGTTATTGTTAAGGGGGACAGCCACAGGGGTACTCTCTAGTATCTGAATCTTGCCCTTCCCTCTCCTGACTCATCTGTCTCCCAAGGCCCCGGTGTGACTACTTGGCTATAGCTGCTCTCTACCACCTCCTCACTTTCCTTGACCAGGCGAAGGTTATCAAGCTGCAGCTCCAGTTCCCTAACCCGGTCCCTCAGGAGCTGCAGCTCGACACATCTATCCCCATCCTTCACAAGTGACTTACCTCGCCATGACCTGTTATCGCTGAAGCCCTGTTGAGCCAAAGCCCTCCTACTCTGTCGCCTGCTCTATAAAGTGTCTTCTTTTTAAACTCTTCCCGCTGGTCTAACTCACTGACATCCACGCGCCTTCAGCAGTCCTTCCTCGATTAAATCAAATCTCACCTGTGAGGCCGTGCTGTCTTCGTGCCGTGTCTGATCACGTGTTCTCCGCCACTCGAAGCACCTTTGCCTTGTTTACCGTGGATTTAATGTGACCCTTTTGATCCATGGTAAACTAAACAGTCTCTTCAATTCCCTGTAAATTGTTGAATTTCCCACCCAGTGCTGATCCAATTCACATTGGAAAACCCGAGTGGTTCCATCTCTATCCCCAATTCCCTGTAAATTATTCAACTTCCCAGTCAGTGCAGATTCAATTCCCTGATCGGCTCTGTCCTCACCCACACAGACAGCGAGTCCCAGACCATCCCCAGTCTATGGGCAGAAATTTTTCCTCTCACGCTCCTTCCCCCTTCTCTGTAAATCTGTGCCCCTGGTCTGTGAACCAGAGCGAACGGCAACAACTCATCCCCCTCCTCCACCCAGTCTCCTTCGAAACTTCTCCCCCCAAGGGGAGCTGCCCTGGCTTCTCACTTCACTGTCCCTCTCTGGAACTGTTCTGGTACTTCTGCCCTGCACTCTCTCCAGGACCCCCACCTCCCCTCCTGGTTTCAGATTTCTCCATTCAACATCCTCTCGAGAGGGATCAAGGTACTCCCTCCTGCCTCGCCTGGTCGAATTGACCTTTGCTGTGCCTGTTCCGTGAAGTGCATGGCCTGCAACTCCTTCCGTTCTTCGCTCTCCTGCTGCATCGATGAACCACAGTCAGGTCCACAGCTGGCTTCCTCCGGCAGGGAGGGGTGTCCTTCGGGCCGGCACCTAGTTCCACCCCTGACCCGTTTACGTAACCCGCCACCACATCTCATAATATCATTTTGACGTTCAAAAACAGTTGCTATGTTGTCTTCCCCCACCCTTTTCAGACGAGACCAGACTTAACCAAATAAAATGACGTTTTCTAAAACTCTGTGCTCCGTTCGATCTCGTCCATGGAATCGCACAGATGTCAGAAAGCTGAAATAAAGGGGTAAATATTGGAGAGTCTGAGAGGCCAGGAGATAACTGTTGAGTCAACATTACAGGTCAATGGACGGGGTAACTTTAAAGTGGCCATTCACCTCGTCCCTCATCTCCATTCAGAGCCCGAAACAGTCCTTCCAGGTGAGGCAATACTTAACCTGCAAATCTGCTGGGGTTGTCTATTGTTTCCAGTGCTCCTGATGTAGCCTCCTGCACGTTCCAAAGACCTGTCGTTGAGCACCTCCGCTCCATCCGCCAAAGCAGAATTTTCAATCCAATCCCCATTTCCGTTCTGGCATGTCAGTCCACGGCCTCCTCCTTGCGCCTTGATGAAGCCACTCTCAGGGGGAGGAACAATACTTTACTTCTGTCTTTTGTGGCAGACAGAGTGAAGGTGCTTGACAAAGCGGTGCCTCAATCTACATCGGGTTTTGCGACGTACAGGAGGTCGCGCTTGGAGAACCGGATACAGTAGGTGACACTGACAGACTCACAGGTGAGGTGTTGCCTCACCCTGAATGGAGATGAGGGAGGAAGTGAATGGGCAGGTTTCAGAGATAAGTTCCAGGAGAGAGGTGAGTTAAAGCAGTCACGTAGAGACACCTCTATAGAAAGCAGAGGTGTGGGGGTTGGTGGGGGGGGGGGGGGGGGAGATGTCCTTACTGTTAGGATTTGTTGTGAAGCCAGAAGTTGTGGACAATGATTCCTGGAGACAGAGGCTGATGGGGTGGGAGGGGGGGAACAAGGGAACTATCCTTATTAAAGTGGGGCTTGTTCAGGGAATGGAGGAAATTAGGGTGGGGGCAGCATCAATATTGGAGGAGGAGAAACACTGCTCTTTGAAGAAGGAGGACAGCTCCAATGTTCTGGAAAGGAAAGTTGAGTCCTGGGAACAGATGTGGTCGAGACAGAGGAACTGAGAAAAGGGAATAGCATGTTTTACAAGCGACAGGGTAAGTCAGGCTAGTCAAAATAGCAGTGAGAGTCAGTAGAAGGTATCAGTGGATAGTCTCCAGAGAAGAAGGCAGAGAGATTGAGAAATGGGAGAGACAGAGAGGTATCAGAGATGGACAAAGTAAATTTGATGCAAGGTGGAAGTGGCAGGAAAAGTTGCCACATCAGGAGCCTCAGCCTCAGGTCCCTCATCACCAGGTTCAGGAAGTTAGCACCCTTCAGCCATCGGGCAGAATCTCAGGTCCCACATCACCAGGTTCAGGAAGTTAGCACCCTTCAGCCATCGAACAGGATCTCAGGTCCCACACGACCAGGTTCAGGAAGTTAGCACCATTCAGCCATCGAACAGGATCTCAAATCCCACACCACCAGGTTCTGTAAGTTAGCACCCTTCAGCCATCGAACAGGAGCTCAGGTCCCACACCACCAGGTTCAGGAAGTTAGAGCCCTTCAGCCATCGGGCAGGATCTCAGGTCCCACATCACCAGGTTCAGGAAGTTAGCACCCTTCAGCCATCGAACAGGATTTCAGGTCCCACACGACCAGGTTCAGGAAGTTAGCACCATTCAGCCATCGAACAGGATCTCAGATCCCACACCACCAGGTTCAGTAAGTTAGCACCCTTCAGCCATCGAACAGGAGCTCAGGTCCCACACCACCAGGTTCAGGAAGTTAGAGCCCTTCAGCCATCGGGCAGGATCTCAGGTCCCACACCACCAGGTACAGGAAGTTAGCACCCTTCAGCCATCGAACAGGATCTCAGGTCCCACACCATCAGGTTCAGGAAGTTAGCACCCTTCAGCCAACGAACAGGATCTCAGGTCCCACACCACCAGGTTCAGTAAGTTAGCATCCTTCAGCCATCGAACAGGAGCTCAGGTCCCACAACACCAGGTTCAGGAAGTTAGAGCCCTTCAGCCATCGGGCAGGATCTCAGGTCCCACACCACCAGGTTCAGGAAGTTAGCACCCTTCAGCCATCAAACAGGATCTCAGGTCCCACACCACCAGGTTCAGGAAGTTAGCACCCTTCAGCCAACGAACAGGATCTCAGGTACCACACCACCAGGTTCAGTAAGTTGGCACCCTTCAGCCATCGAACAGGATCTCAGGTCCCACACCAGCAGGTTCAGGAAGTTAGCACCCTTCAGCCATTGAACAGGAACTCAGGTCCCATATTACCAGGTTCAGGAAGTTAGCACCCTTCAGCCATCGAACAGGATCTCAGGTCCCACATCACCAGGTACAGGAAGTTAGCACCCTTCAGCCATCGGGCAGGATCTCAGGTCCCACACCACCAGGTTCAGGAAGTTAGCACCCTTCAGCCAACGAACAGGATCTCAGGTCCCACACCACCAGGTTCAGTAAGTTAGCATCCTTCAGCCATCGAACAGGAGCTCAGGTCCCACAACACCAGGTTCAGGAAGTTAGAGCCCTTCAGCCATCGGGCAGGATCTCAGGTTCCACACCACCAGGTTCAGGAAGTTAGCACCCTTCAGCCATCGAACAGGATCTCAGGTCCCACACCACCAGGTTCAGGAAGTTAGCACCCTTCAGCCAACGAACAGAATCTCAGGTCCCACACCACCAGGTTCAGTAAGTTGGCACCCTTCAGCCATCGAACAGGAGCTCAGGTCCCACACGACCAGGTTCAGGAAGTTAGAGCCCTTCAGCCATCGGGCAGGATATCAGGTCCCACATCCCCAGGTTCAGGAAGTTAGCACCCTTCAGCCATCGAGCAGGATCTCAGGTCCCATATCACCAGGTTCAGGAAGTTAGAGCCCTTCAGCCATCGAGCAGGATCTCAGGTCCCACATCACCAGGTTCAGGAAGTTAGAGCCCTTCAGCCATCGGGCAGGATCTCAGGTCCCACACCACCACATTCAGGAAGTTAGAGCCCTTCAGCCATTGGGCAGGATATCAGGTCCCACATCACCAGGTTCAGGAAGTTAGCAGCATTCAGCCTCCGAACAGGATCTCAGGCCCCACATCACCAGGTTCAGGAAGTTAGAGCCCTTCAGCCATCGAGCAGGATCTCAGGTCCCACATCACCAGGTTCAGGAAGTTAGAGCCCTTCAGCCATCGGGCAGTATCTCAGGTCCCACACCACCACGTTCAGGAAGTTAGAGCCCTTCAGCCATTGGGCAGGATATCAGGTCCCACATCACCAGGTTCAGGAAGTTAGCAGCATTCAGCCACCGAACAGGATCTCAGGCCCCACATCACCAGGTTCAGGAAGTTAGAGCCCTTCAGCCATCGGGCAGGATCTCAGGTCCCACACCACCATGTTCAGGAAGTTAGCACCATTCAGCCACCGAACAGGATCTCAGGTCCCACACCACCAGGTTCAGGAAGTTAGCAACCTTCAGCCATCGAACAGATCTCAGGTCCCACATCACCAGGTTCAGGAAGTTAGCACCCTTCAGCCATCGAACAGGATCTCAGGTCCCACACCATCAGGTTCAGGAAGTTAGCACCCTTCAGCAATCGAACAGGATCTCAGGTCCCACACCACCAGGTTCAGGAAGTTAGAGCCCTTCAGCCATCGGGCAGGATCCCAGGTCCCACACCACCAGGTTCAGGAAGTTAGCACCATTCAGAAATTGAGCAGGATCTCAGGTCCCATATCACCAGGTTCAGGAAGTTAGAGCCCTTCAGCCATCGAGCAGGATCTCAGGTCCCACATCCCCAGGTTCAGGAAGTTAGAGCCCTTCAGCCATCGGGCAGGATCCCAGGTCCCACAACTCCAGGTTCAGGAAGTTAGCACCCTTCAGCCATCGGGCAGGATCTCAGGTCCCACACCACCAGGTTCAGGAAGTTAGAGCCCTTCAGCCATCGGGCAGGATCTCAGGTCCCACACCACCAGGTTCAGGAAGTTAGCACCATTCAGCTACCGAACAGGATCTCAGGCCCCGCATCACCAGGTTCAGGAAGTTAGAGCCCTTCAGCCATCGGGCAGGATCTCAGGTCCCACACCACCAGGTTCAGGAAGTTAGCACCCTTCAGCCATCGGGCAGGATCTCAGGTCCCACACTACCAGGTTCAGGAAGTTAGCAACCTTCACCCATCGGGCTGGATCTCAGGTCCTACAGCACCAGGTTCAGGAAGTTAGCACCCTTCAGCCATCGAGCAGGATCTCCGGTCACACACCACCAGGTTCAGTAAGTTAGAGCCCTTCAGCCATCGGGCAGGATCTCAGGTCCCACACCACCAGGTTCAGGAAGTTAGAGCCCTTCAGCCATCGGGCAGAATCTCAGGTCCCACACCACCAGGTTCAGGAAGTTAGCACCCTTCAGCCATCGAACAGGATCTCAGGTCCCACATCACCAGGTTCAGGAAGTTAGCACCCTTAAGCCATCGAACAGGATCTCAGGTCCCATATCACCAGGTTCAGGAAGTTAGCACCCTTCAGCCATCGAACAGGATCTCAGGTCCCACACCAGCAGGTTCAGGAAGTTAGCACCCTTCAGCCATCGAACAGGATCTCAGGTCCCACACCACCAGGTTCAGGAAGTTAGCACCCTTCAGCCATCGAGCAGGATCTCAGGTCCCACACCACCAGGTTCAGGAAGTTAGCACCATTCAGCCATCGAGCAGGATCTCAGGTCCCATATCACCAGGTTCAGGAAGTTAGAGCACTTCAGCCAACGAGCAGGATCTCAGGTCCCACATCACCAGGTTCAGGAAGTTAGCACCCTTCAGCCATCGAACAGGATCTCAGGTCCCACACCACCAGGTTCAGGAAGTTAGCACCCTTCAGCCATCGAACAGGATCTCAGGTCCCACATCACCAGGTACAGGAAGTTAGCATCCTTCAGCCATCGGTCAGCATCTCAGGTCCCACACCACCAGGTTCAGGAAGTTAGCACCCTTCAGCCATCGAACAGGATCTCAGGTCCCACATCACCAGGTTCAGGAAGTTAGCACCCTTCAGCCATAGAACAGGATCTCAGGTCCCACAACACCAGGTTCAGGAAATTAGCACCCTTCAGCCATCTAGCAGGTTCTCAGGTCCCACACCACCAGGTTCAGGAAGTTAGAGCCCTTCAGCCATCGAGCAGGATCTCAGGTCCCACATCAGCAGGTTCAGGAAGTTAGAGCCCTTCAGCCATCGAGCAGGATCTCAGGTTCCACATCCCCAGGTTCAGGAAGTTAGAGCCCTTCAGCCATCGGGCAGGATCCCAGGTCCCACACCACCAGGTTCAGGAAGTTAGAACCCTTCAGCCATCGGGCAGGATCTCAGGTCGCACACCACCAGGTTCAGCAAGTTAGAGCCCTTCAGCCATCGGGCAGGATCTCAGGTCCCACACCACCAGGTTCAGGAAGTTAGCACCATTCAGCCACCGAACAGGATCTCAGACCCCACATCACCAGGTTCAGGAAGTTAGAGCCCTTCAGCCATCGGGCAGGATCTCAGGTCCCACACCACCAGGTTCAGGAAGTTAGCACCATTCAGCCACCGAACAGGATCTCAGGTCCCACACCACCAGGTTCAGGACGTTAGCAGCCTTCAGCCATCGAACAGGATCTCAGATCCCACATCACCAGGTTCAGGAAGTTAGCACCCTTCAGCCATCGAACAGGATCTCAGGTCCCACACCACCAGGTTCAGGAAGTTAGCACCCTTCAGCCATCGAACAGGATCTCAGGTCCCACACCAGGTTCAGGAAGTTAGAGCCATTCAGCCATCGGGCAAGATCCCAGGTCCCACACCACCAGGTTCAGGAAGTTAGCACCATTCAGCCATCGAGCAGGATCTCAGGTCCCATATCACCAGGTTCAGGAAGTTAGAGCCCTTCAGCCATCGAGCAGGATCTCAGGTCCCACATCCCCAGGTTCAGGAAGTTAGAGCCCTTCAGCCATCGGGCAGGATCCCAGGTCCCACACCACCAGGTTCAGGAAGTTAGCACCCTTCAGCCATCGGGCAGGATCTCAGGTCCCACACCACCAGGTTCAGGAAGTTAGCACCATTCAGCCACCGAACAGGATCTCAGGCCCCGCATCACCAGGTTCAGGAAGTTAGAGCCCTTCAGCCATCGGGCAGGATCTCAGGTCCCACACCACCAGGTTCAGGAAGTTAGCACCCTTCAGCCATCGGGCAGGATCTCAGGTCCCACACCACCAGTTTCAGGAAGTTAGCACCCTTCAGCCATCGGGCAGGATCTCAGGTCCAACACCACCAGGTTCAGGAAGTTAGCACCCTTCAGCCAACGAACAGGATCTCAGGTCCCACACCACCAGGTTCAGTAAGTTAGCATCCTTCAGCCATCGAACAGGAGCTCAGGTCCCACAACACCAGGTTCAGGAAGTTAGAGCCCTTCAGCCATCGGGCAGGATCTCAGGTTCCACACCACCAGGTTCAGGAAGTTAGCACCCTTCAGCCATCGAACAGGATCTCAGGTCCCACACCACCAGGTTCAGGAAGTTAGCACCCTTCAGCCAACGAACAGAATCTCAGGTCCCACACCACCAGGTTCAGTAAGTTGGCACCCTTCAGCCATCGAACAGGAGCTCAGGTCCCACACGACCAGGTTCAGGAAGTTAGAGCCCTTCAGCCATCGGGCAGGATATCAGGTCCCACATCCCCAGGTTCAGGAAGTTAGCACCCTTCAGCCATCAAACAGGATCTCAGGTCCCATATCACCAGGTTCAGGAAGTTAGCATCCTTCAGCCATCGAGCAGGATCCCAGGTCCCACACCACCAGGTTCAGGAAGTTAGCACCATTCAGCCATCGAGCAGGATCTCAGGTCCCATATCACCAGGTTCAGGAAGTTAGAGCCCTTCAGCCATCGAGCAGGATCTCAGGTCCCACATCACCAGGTTCAGGAAGTTAGAGCCCTTCAGCCATCGGGCAGGATCTCAGGTCCCACACCACCACATTCAGGAAGTTAGAGCCCTTCAGCCATTGGGCAGGATATCAGGTCCCACATCACCAGGTTCAGGAAGTTAGCAGCATTCAGCCTCCGAACAGGATCTCAGGCCCCACATCACCAGGTTCAGGAAGTTAGAGCCCTTCAGCCATCGAGCAGGATCTCAGGTCCCACATCACCAGGTTCAGGAAGTTAGAGCCCTTCAGCCATCGGGCAGGATCTCAGGTCCCACACCACCACGTTCAGGAAGTTAGAGCCCTTCAGCCATTGGGCAGGATATCAGGTCCCACATCACCAGGTTCAGGAAGTTAGCAGCATTCAGCCACCGAACAGGATCTCAGGCCCCACATCACCAGGTTCAGGAAGTTAGAGCCCTTCAGCCATCGGGCAGGATCTCAGGTCCCACACCACCATGTTCAGGAAGTTAGCACCATTCAGCCACCGAACAGGATCTCAGGTCCCACACCACCAGGTTCAGGAAGTTAGCAACCTTCAGCCATCGAACAGATCTCAGGTCCCACATCACCAGGTTCAGGAAGTTAGCACCCTTCAGCCATCGAACAGGATCTCAGGTCCCACACCATCAGGTTCAGGAAGTTAGCACCCTTCAGCAATCGAACAGGATCTCAGGTCCCACACCACCAGGTTCAGGAAGTTAGAGCCCTTCAGCCATCGGGCAGGATCCCAGGTCCCACACCACCAGGTTCAGGAAGTTAGCACCATTCAGAAATTGAGCAGGATCTCAGGTCCCATATCACCAGGTTCAGGAAGTTAGAGCCCTTCAGCCATCGAGCAGGATCTCAGGTCCCACATCCCCAGGTTCAGGAAGTTAGAGCCCTTCAGCCATCGGGCAGGATCCCAGGTCCCACAACTCCAGGTTCAGGAAGTTAGCACCCTTCAGCCATCGGGCAGGATCTCAGGTCCCACACCACCAGGTTCAGGAAGTTAGAGCCCTTCAGCCATCGGGCAGGATCTCAGGTCCCACACCACCAGGTTCAGGAAGTTAGCACCATTCAGCTACCGAACAGGATCTCAGGCCCCGCATCACCAGGTTCAGGAAGTTAGAGCCCTTCAGCCATCGGGCAGGATCTCAGGTCCCACACCACCAGGTTCAGGAAGTTAGCACCCTTCAGCCATCGGGCAGGATCTCAGGTCCCACACTACCAGGTTCAGGAAGTTAGCAACCTTCACCCATCGGGCTGGATCTCAGGTCCTACAGCACCAGGTTCAGGAAGTTAGCACCCTTCAGCCATCGAGCAGGATCTCCGGTCACACACCACCAGGTTCAGTAAGTTAGAGCCCTTCAGCCATCGGGCAGGATCTCAGGTCCCACACCACCAGGTTCAGGAAGTTAGAGCCCTTCAGCCATCGGGCAGAATCTCAGGTCCCACACCACCAGGTTCAGGAAGTTAGCACCCTTCAGCCATCGAACAGGATCTCAGGTCCCACATCACCAGGTTCAGGAAGTTAGCACCCTTAAGCCATCGAACAGGATCTCAGGTCCCATATCACCAGGTTCAGGAAGTTAGCACCCTTCAGCCATCGAACAGGATCTCAGGTCCCACACCAGCAGGTTCAGGAAGTTAGCACCCTTCAGCCATCGAACAGGATCTCAGGTCCCACACCACCAGGTTCAGGAAGTTAGCACCCTTCAGCCATCGAGCAGGATCTCAGGTCCCACACCACCAGGTTCAGGAAGTTAGCACCATTCAGCCATCGAGCAGGATCTCAGGTCCCATATCACCAGGTTCAGGAAGTTAGAGCACTTCAGCCAACGAGCAGGATCTCAGGTCCCACATCACCAGGTTCAGGAAGTTAGCACCCTTCAGCCATCGAACAGGATCTCAGGTCCCACACCACCAGGTTCAGGAAGTTAGCACCCTTCAGCCATCGAACAGGATCTCAGGTCCCACATCACCAGGTACAGGAAGTTAGCATCCTTCAGCCATCGGTCAGCATCTCAGTTCCCACACCACCAGGTTCAGGAAGTTAGCACCCTTCAGCCATCGAACAGGATCTCAGGTCCCACATCAACAGGTTCAGGAAGTTAGCACCCTTCAGCCATAGAACAGGATCTCAGGTCCCACAACACCAGGTTCAGGAAATTAGCACCCTTCAGCCATCTAGCAGGTTCTCAGGTCCCACACCACCAGGTTCAGGAAGTTAGAGCCCTTCAGCCATCGAGCAGGATATCAGGTCCCACATCAGCAGGTTCAGGAAGTTAGAGCCCTTCAGCCATCGAGCAGGATCTCAGGTTCCACATCCCCAGGTTCAGGAAGTTAGAGCCCTTCAGCCATCGGGCAGGATCCCAGGTCCCACACCACCAGGTTCAGGAAGTTAGCACCCTTCAGCCATCGGGCAGGATCTCAGGTCGCACACCACCAGGTTCAGCAAGTTAGAGCCCTTCAGCCATCGGGCAGGATCTCAGGTCCCACACCACCAGGTTCAGGAAGTTAGCACCATTCAGCCACCGAACAGGATCTCAGACCCCACATCACCAGGTTCAGGAAGTTAGAGCCCTTCAGCCATCGGGCAGGATCTCAGGTCCCACACCACCAGGTTCAGGAAGTTAGCACCATTCAGCCACCGAACAGGATCTCAGGTCCCACACCACCAGGTTCAGGACGTTAGCAGCCTTCAGCCATCGAACAGGATCTCAGATCCCACATCACCAGGTTCAGGAAGTTAGCACCCTTCAGCCATCGAACAGGATCTCAGGTCCCACACCACCAGGTTCAGGAAGTTAGCACCCTTCAGCCATCGAACAGGATCTCAGGTCCCACACCAGGTTCAGGAAGTTAGAGCCATTCAGCCATCGGGCAAGATCCCAGGTCCCACACCACCAGGTTCAGGAAGTTAGCACCATTCAGCCATCGAGCAGGATCTCAGGTCCCATATCACCAGGTTCAGGAAGTTAGAGCCCTTCAGCCATCGAGCAGGATCTCAGGTCCCACATCCCCAGGTTCAGGAAGTTAGAGCCCTTCAGCCATCGGGCAGGATCCCAGGTCCCACACCACCAGGTTCAGGAAGTTAGCACCCTTCAGCCATCGGGCAGGATCTCAGGTCCCACACCACCAGGTTCAGGAAGTTAGCACCATTCAGCCACCGAACAGGATCTCAGGCCCCGCATCACCAGGTTCAGGAAGTTAGAGCCCTTCAGCCATCGGGCAGGATCTCAGGTCCCACACCACCACATTCAGGAAGTTAGAGCCCTTCAGCCATTGGGCAGGATATCAGGTCCCACATCACCAGGTTCAGGAAGTTAGCAGCATTCAGCCTCCGAACAGGATCTCAGGCCCCACATCACCAGGTTCAGGAAGTTAGAGCCCTTCAGCCATCGAGCAGGATCTCAGGTCCCACATCACCAGGTTCAGGAAGTTAGAGCCCTTCAGCCATCGGGCAGGATCTCAGGTCCCACACCACCACGTTCAGGAAGTTAGAGCCCTTCAGCCATTGGGCAGGATATCAGGTCCCACATCACCAGGTTCAGGAAGTTAGCAGCATTCAGCCACCGAACAGGATCTCAGGCCCCACATCACCAGGTTCAGGAAGTTAGAGCCCTTCAGCCATCGGGCAGGATCTCAGGTCCCACACCACCATGTTCAGGAAGTTAGCACCATTCAGCCACCGAACAGGATCTCAGGTCCCACACCACCAGGTTCAGGAAGTTAGCAACCTTCAGCCATCGAACAGATCTCAGGTCCCACATCACCAGGTTCAGGAAGTTAGCACCCTTCAGCCATCGAACAGGATCTCAGGTCCCACACCATCAGGTTCAGGAAGTTAGCACCCTTCAGCAATCGAACAGGATCTCAGGTCCCACACCACCAGGTTCAGGAAGTTAGAGCCCTTCAGCCATTGGGCAGGATCCCAGGTCCCACACCACCAGGTTCAGGAAGTTAGCACCATTCAGAAATTGAGCAGGATCTCAGGTCCCATATCACCAGGTTCAGGAAGTTAGAGCCCTTCAGCCATCGAGCAGGATCTCAGGTCCCACATCCCCAGGTTCAGGAAGTTAGAGCCCTTCAGCCATCGGGCAGGATCCCAGGTCCCACAACTCCAGGTTCAGGAAGTTAGCACCCTTCAGCCATCGGGCAGGATCTCAGGTCCCACACCACCAGGTTCAGGAAGTTAGAGCCCTTCAGCCATCGGGCAGGATCTCAGGTCCCACACCACCAGGTTCAGGAAGTTAGCACCATTCAGCTACCGAACAGGATCTCAGGCCCCGCATCACCAGGTTCAGGAAGTTAGAGCCCTTCAGCCATCGGGCAGGATCTCAGGTCCCACACCACCAGGTTCAGGAAGTTAGCACCCTTCAGCCATCGGGCAGGATCTCAGGTCCCACACTACCAGGTTCAGGAAGTTAGCAACCTTCACCCATCGGGCTGGATCTCAGGTCCTACAGCACCAGGTTCAGGAAGTTAGCACCCTTCAGCCATCGAGCAGGATCTCCGGTCACACACCACCAGGTTCAGTAAGTTAGAGCCCTTCAGCCATCGGGCAGGATCTCAGGTCCCACACCACCAGGTTCAGGAAGTTAGAGCCCTTCAGCCATCGGGCAGAATCTCAGGTCCCACACCACCAGGTTCAGGAAGTTAGCACCCTTCAGCCATCGAACAGGATCTCAGGTCCCACATCACCAGGTTCAGGAAGTTAGCACCCTTAAGCCATCGAACAGGATCTCAGGTCCCATATCACCAGGTTCAGGAAGTTAGCACCCTTCAGCCATCGAACAGGATCTCAGGTCCCACACCAGCAGGTTCAGGAAGTTAGCACCCTTCAGCCATCGAACAGGATCTCAGGTCCCACACCACCAGGTTCAGGAAGTTAGCACCCTTCAGCCATCGAGCAGGATCTCAGGTCCCACACCACCAGGTTCAGGAAGTTAGCACCATTCAGCCATCGAGCAGGATCTCAGGTCCCATATCACCAGGTTCAGGAAGTTAGAGCACTTCAGCCAACGAGCAGGATCTCAGGTCCCACATCACCAGGTTCAGGAAGTTAGCACCCTTCAGCCATCGAACAGGATCTCAGGTCCCACACCACCAGGTTCAGGAAGTTAGCACCCTTCAGCCATCGAACAGGATCTCAGGTCCCACATCACCAGGTACAGGAAGTTAGCATCCTTCAGCCATCGGTCAGCATCTCAGGTCCCACACCACCAGGTTCAGGAAGTTAGCACCCTTCAGCCATCGAACAGGATCTCAGGTCCCACATCACCAGGTTCAGGAAGTTAGCACCCTTCAGCCATAGAACAGGATCTCAGGTCCCACAACACCAGGTTCAGGAAATTAGCACCCTTCAGCCATCTAGCAGGTTCTCAGGTCCCACACCACCAGGTTCAGGAAGTTAGAGCCCTTCAGCCATCGAGCAGGATCTCAGGTCCCACATCAGCAGGTTCAGGAAGTTAGAGCCCTTCAGCCATCGAGCAGGATCTCAGGTTCCACATCCCCAGGTTCAGGAAGTTAGAGCCCTTCAGCCATCGGGCAGGATCCCAGGTCCCACACCACCAGGTTCAGGAAGTTAGCACCCTTCAGCCATCGGGCAGGATCTCAGGTCGCACACCACCAGGTTCAGCAAGTTAGAGCCCTTCAGCCATCGGGCAGGATCTCAGGTCCCACACCACCAGGTTCAGGAAGTTAGCACCATTCAGCCACCGAACAGGATCTCAGACCCCACATCACCAGGTTCAGGAAGTTAGAGCCCTTCAGCCATCGGGCAGGATCTCAGGTCCCACACCACCAGGTTCAGGAAGTTAGCACCATTCAGCCACCGAACAGGATCTCAGGTCCCACACCACCAGGTTCAGGACGTTAGCAGCCTTCAGCCATCGAACAGGATCTCAGATCCCACATCACCAGGTTCAGGAAGTTAGCACCCTTCAGCCATCGAACAGGATCTCAGGTCCCACACCACCAGGTTCAGGAAGTTAGCACCCTTCAGCCATCGAACAGGATCTCAGGTCCCACACCAGGTTCAGGAAGTTAGAGCCATTCAGCCATCGGGCAAGATCCCAGGTCCCACACCACCAGGTTCAGGAAGTTAGCACCATTCAGCCATCGAGCAGGATCTCAGGTCCCATATCACCAGGTTCAGGAAGTTAGAGCCCTTCAGCCATCGAGCAGGATCTCAGGTCCCACATCCCCAGGTTCAGGAAGTTAGAGCCCTTCAGCCATCGGGCAGGATCCCAGGTCCCACACCGCCAGGTTCAGGAAGTTAGCACCCTTCAGCCATCGGGCAGGATCTCAGGTCCCACACCACCAGGTTCAGGAAGTTAGCACCATTCAGCCACCGAACAGGATCTCAGGCCCCGCATCACCAGGTTCAGGAAGTTAGAGCCCTTCAGCCATCGGGCAGGATCTCAGGTCCCACACCACCAGGTTCAGGAAGTTAGCACCCTTCAGCCATCGGGCAGGATCTCAGGTCCCACACCACCAGTTTCAGGAAGTTAGCACCCTTCAGCCATCGGGCAGGATCTCAGGTCCCACACCACCAGGTTCAGGAAGTTAGCACCCTTCAGCCAACGAACAGGATCTCAGGTCCCACACCACCAGGTTCAGTAAGTTAGCATCCTTCAGCCATCGAACAGGAGCTCAGGTCCCACAACACCAGGTTCAGGAAGTTAGAGCCCTTCAGCCATCGGGCAGGATCTCAGGTTCCACACCACCAGGTTCAGGAAGTTAGCACCCTTCAGCCATCGAACAGGATCTCAGGTCCCACACCACCAGGTTCAGGAAGTTAGCACCCTTCAGCCAACGAACAGAATCTCAGGTCCCACACCACCAGGTTCAGTAAGTTGGCACCCTTCAGCCATCGAACAGGAGCTCAGGTCCCACACGACCAGGTTCAGGAAGTTAGAGCCCTTCAGCCATCGGGCAGGATATCAGGTCCCACATCCCCAGGTTCAGGAAGTTAGCACCCTTCAGCCATCAAACAGGATCTCAGGTCCCATATCACCAGGTTCAGGAAGTTAGCATCCTTCAGCCATCGAGCAGGATCCCAGGTCCCACACCACCAGGTTCAGGAAGTTAGCACCATTCAGCCATCGAGCAGGATCTCAGGTCCCATATCACCAGGTTCAGGAAGTTAGAGCCCTTCAGCCATCGAGCAGGATCTCAGGTCCCACATCACCAGGTTCAGGAAGTTAGAGCCCTTCAGCCATCGGGCAGGATCTCAGGTCCCACACCACCACATTCAGGAAGTTAGAGCCCTTCAGCCATTGGGCAGGATATCAGGTCCCACATCACCAGGTTCAGGAAGTTAGCAGCATTCAGCCTCCGAACAGGATCTCAGGCCCCACATCACCAGGTTCAGGAAGTTAGAGCCCTTCAGCCATCGAGCAGGATCTCAGGTCCCACATCACCAGGTTCAGGAAGTTAGAGCCCTTCAGCCATCGGGCAGGATCTCAGGTCCCACACCACCACGTTCAGGAAGTTAGAGCCCTTCAGCCATTGGGCAGGATATCAGGTCCCACATCACCAGGTTCAGGAAGTTAGCAGCATTCAGCCACCGAACAGGATCTCAGGCCCCACATCACCAGGTTCAGGAAGTTAGAGCCCTTCAGCCATCGGGCAGGATCTCAGGTCCCACACCACCATGTTCAGGAAGTTAGCACCATTCAGCCACCGAACAGGATCTCAGGTCCCACACCACCAGGTTCAGGAAGTTAGCAACCTTCAGCCATCGAACAGATCTCAGGTCCCACATCACCAGGTTCAGGAAGTTAGCACCCTTCAGCCATCGAACAGGATCTCAGGTCCCACACCATCAGGTTCAGGAAGTTAGCACCCTTCAGCAATCGAACAGGATCTCAGGTCCCACACCACCAGGTTCAGGAAGTTAGAGCCCTTCAGCCATCGGGCAGGATCCCAGGTCCCACACCACCAGGTTCAGGAAGTTAGCACCATTCAGAAATTGAGCAGGATCTCAGGTCCCATATCACCAGGTTCAGGAAGTTAGAGCCCTTCAGCCATCGAGCAGGATCTCAGGTCCCACATCCCCAGGTTCAGGAAGTTAGAGCCCTTCAGCCATCGGGCAGGATCCCAGGTCCCACAACTCCAGGTTCAGGAAGTTAGCACCCTTCAGCCATCGGGCAGGATCTCAGGTCCCACACCACCAGGTTCAGGAAGTTAGAGCCCTTCAGCCATCGGGCAGGATCTCAGGTCCCACACCACCAGGTTCAGGAAGTTAGCACCATTCAGCTACCGAACAGGATCTCAGGCCCCGCATCACCAGGTTCAGGAAGTTAGAGCCCTTCAGCCATCGGGCAGGATCTCAGGTCCCACACCACCAGGTTCAGGAAGTTAGCACCCTTCAGCCATCGGGCAGGATCTCAGGTCCCACACTACCAGGTTCAGGAAGTTAGCAACCTTCACCCATCGGGCTGGATCTCAGGTCCTACAGCACCAGGTTCAGGAAGTTAGCACCCTTCAGCCATCGAGCAGGATCTCCGGTAACACACCACCAGGTTCAGTAAGTTAGAGCCCTTCAGCCATCGGGCAGGATCTCAGGTCCCACACCACCAGGTTCAGGAAGTTAGAGCCCTTCAGCCATCGGGCAGAATCTCAGGTCCCACACCACCAGGTTCAGGAAGTTAGCACCCTTCAGCCATCGAACAGGATCTCAGGTCCCACATCACCAGGTTCAGGAAGTTAGCACCCTTAAGCCATCGAACAGGATCTCAGGTCCCATATCACCAGGTTCAGGAAGTTAGCACCCTTCAGCCATCGAACAGGATCTCAGGTCCCACACCAGCAGGTTCAGGAAGTTAGCACCCTTCAGCCATCGAACAGGATCTCAGGTCCCACACCACCAGGTTCAGGAAGTTAGCACCCTTCAGCCATCGAGCAGGATCTCAGGTCCCACACCACCAGGTTCAGGAAGTTAGCACCATTCAGCCATCGAGCAGGATCTCAGGTCCCATATCACCAGGTTCAGGAAGTTAGAGCACTTCAGCCAACGAGCAGGATCTCAGGTCCCACATCACCAGGTTCAGGAAGTTAGCACCCTTCAGCCATCGAACAGGATCTCAGGTCCCACACCACCAGGTTCAGGAAGTTAGCACCCTTCAGCCATCGAACAGGATCTCAGGTCCCACATCACCAGGTACAGGAAGTTAGCATCCTTCAGCCATCGGTCAGCATCTCAGTTCCCACACCACCAGGTTCAGGAAGTTAGCACCCTTCAGCCATCGAACAGGATCTCAGGTCCCACATCAACAGGTTCAGGAAGTTAGCACCCTTCAGCCATAGAACAGGATCTCAGGTCCCACAACACCAGGTTCAGGAAATTAGCACCCTTCAGCCATCTAGCAGGTTCTCAGGTCCCACACCACCAGGTTCAGGAAGTTAGAGCCCTTCAGCCATCGAGCAGGATATCAGGTCCCACATCAGCAGGTTCAGGAAGTTAGAGCCCTTCAGCCATCGAGCAGGATCTCAGGTTCCACATCCCCAGGTTCAGGAAGTTAGAGCCCTTCAGCCATCGGGCAGGATCCCAGGTCCCACACCACCAGGTTCAGGAAGTTAGCACCCTTCAGCCATCGGGCAGGATCTCAGGTCGCACACCACCAGGTTCAGCAAGTTAGAGCCCTTCAGCCATCGGGCAGGATCTCAGGTCCCACACCACCAGGTTCAGGAAGTTAGCACCATTCAGCCACCGAACAGGATCTCAGACCCCACATCACCAGGTTCAGGAAGTTAGAGCCCTTCAGCCATCGGGCAGGATCTCAGGTCCCACACCACCAGGTTCAGGAAGTTAGCACCATTCAGCCACCGAACAGGATCTCAGGTCCCACACCACCAGGTTCAGGACGTTAGCAGCCTTCAGCCATCGAACAGGATCTCAGATCCCACATCACCAGGTTCAGGAAGTTAGCACCCTTCAGCCATCGAACAGGATCTCAGGTCCCACACCACCAGGTTCAGGAAGTTAGCACCCTTCAGCCATCGAACAGGATCTCAGGTCCCACACCAGGTTCAGGAAGTTAGAGCCATTCAGCCATCGGGCAAGATCCCAGGTCCCACACCACCAGGTTCAGGAAGTTAGCACCATTCAGCCATCGAGCAGGATCTCAGGTCCCATATCACCAGGTTCAGGAAGTTAGAGCCCTTCAGCCATCGAGCAGGATCTCAGGTCCCACATCCCCAGGTTCAGGAAGTTAGAGCCCTTCAGCCATCGGGCAGGATCCCAGGTCCCACACCACCAGGTTCAGGAAGTTAGCACCCTTCAGCCATCGGGCAGGATCTCAGGTCCCACACCACCAGGTTCAGGAAGTTAGCACCATTCAGCCACCGAACAGGATCTCAGGCCCCGCATCACCAGGTTCAGGAAGTTAGAGCCCTTCAGCCATCGGGCAGGATCTCAGGTCCCACACCACCACATTCAGGAAGTTAGAGCCCTTCAGCCATTGGGCAGGATATCAGGTCCCACATCACCAGGTTCAGGAAGTTAGCAGCATTCAGCCTCCGAACAGGATCTCAGGCCCCACATCACCAGGTTCAGGAAGTTAGAGCCCTTCAGCCATCGAGCAGGATCTCAGGTCCCACATCACCAGGTTCAGGAAGTTAGAGCCCTTCAGCCATCGGGCAGGATCTCAGGTCCCACACCACCACGTTCAGGAAGTTAGAGCCCTTCAGCCATTGGGCAGGATATCAGGTCCCACATCACCAGGTTCAGGAAGTTAGCAGCATTCAGCCACCGAACAGGATCTCAGGCCCCACATCACCAGGTTCAGGAAGTTAGAGCCCTTCAGCCATCGGGCAGGATCTCAGGTCCCACACCACCATGTTCAGGAAGTTAGCACCATTCAGCCACCGAACAGGATCTCAGGTCCCACACCACCAGGTTCAGGAAGTTAGCAACCTTCAGCCATCGAACAGATCTCAGGTCCCACATCACCAGGTTCAGGAAGTTAGCACCCTTCAGCCATCGAACAGGATCTCAGGTCCCACACCATCAGGTTCAGGAAGTTAGCACCCTTCAGCAATCGAACAGGATCTCAGGTCCCACACCACCAGGTTCAGGAAGTTAGAGCCCTTCAGCCATTGGGCAGGATCCCAGGTCCCACACCACCAGGTTCAGGAAGTTAGCACCATTCAGAAATTGAGCAGGATCTCAGGTCCCATATCACCAGGTTCAGGAAGTTAGAGCCCTTCAGCCATCGAGCAGGATCTCAGGTCCCACATCCCCAGGTTCAGGAAGTTAGAGCCCTTCAGCCATCGGGCAGGATCCCAGGTCCCACAACTCCAGGTTCAGGAAGTTAGCACCCTTCAGCCATCGGGCAGGATCTCAGGTCCCACACCACCAGGTTCAGGAAGTTAGAGCCCTTCAGCCATCGGGCAGGATCTCAGGTCCCACACCACCAGGTTCAGGAAGTTAGCACCATTCAGCTACCGAACAGGATCTCAGGCCCCGCATCACCAGGTTCAGGAAGTTAGAGCCCTTCAGCCATCGGGCAGGATCTCAGGTCCCACACCACCAGGTTCAGGAAGTTAGCACCCTTCAGCCATCGGGCAGGATCTCAGGTCCCACACTACCAGGTTCAGGAAGTTAGCAACCTTCACCCATCGGGCTGGATCTCAGGTCCTACAGCACCAGGTTCAGGAAGTTAGCACCCTTCAGCCATCGAGCAGGATCTCCGGTCACACACCACCAGGTTCAGTAAGTTAGAGCCCTTCAGCCATCGGGCAGGATCTCAGGTCCCACACCACCAGGTTCAGGAAGTTAGAGCCCTTCAGCCATCGGGCAGAATCTCAGGTCCCACACCACCAGGTTCAGGAAGTTAGCACCCTTCAGCCATCGAACAGGATCTCAGGTCCCACATCACCAGGTTCAGGAAGTTAGCACCCTTAAGCCATCGAACAGGATCTCAGGTCCCATATCACCAGGTTCAGGAAGTTAGCACCCTTCAGCCATCGAACAGGATCTCAGGTCCCACACCAGCAGGTTCAGGAAGTTAGCACCCTTCAGCCATCGAACAGGATCTCAGGTCCCACACCACCAGGTTCAGGAAGTTAGCACCCTTCAGCCATCGAGCAGGATCTCAGGTCCCACACCACCAGGTTCAGGAAGTTAGCACCATTCAGCCATCGAGCAGGATCTCAGGTCCCATATCACCAGGTTCAGGAAGTTAGAGCACTTCAGCCAACGAGCAGGATCTCAGGTCCCACATCACCAGGTTCAGGAAGTTAGCACCCTTCAGCCATCGAACAGGATCTCAGGTCCCACACCACCAGGTTCAGGAAGTTAGCACCCTTCAGCCATCGAACAGGATCTCAGGTCCCACATCACCAGGTACAGGAAGTTAGCATCCTTCAGCCATCGGTCAGCATCTCAGGTCCCACACCACCAGGTTCAGGAAGTTAGCACCCTTCAGCCATCGAACAGGATCTCAGGTCCCACATCACCAGGTTCAGGAAGTTAGCACCCTTCAGCCATAGAACAGGATCTCAGGTCCCACAACACCAGGTTCAGGAAATTAGCACCCTTCAGCCATCTAGCAGGTTCTCAGGTCCCACACCACCAGGTTCAGGAAGTTAGAGCCCTTCAGCCATCGAGCAGGATCTCAGGTCCCACATCAGCAGGTTCAGGAAGTTAGAGCCCTTCAGCCATCGAGCAGGATCTCAGGTTCCACATCCCCAGGTTCAGGAAGTTAGAGCCCTTCAGCCATCGGGCAGGATCCCAGGTCCCACACCACCAGGTTCAGGAAGTTAGCACCCTTCAGCCATCGGGCAGGATCTCAGGTCGCACACCACCAGGTTCAGCAAGTTAGAGCCCTTCAGCCATCGGGCAGGATCTCAGGTCCCACACCACCAGGTTCAGGAAGTTAGCACCATTCAGCCACCGAACAGGATCTCAGACCCCACATCACCAGGTTCAGGAAGTTAGAGCCCTTCAGCCATCGGGCAGGATCTCAGGTCCCACACCACCAGGTTCAGGAAGTTAGCACCATTCAGCCACCGAACAGGATCTCAGGTCCCACACCACCAGGTTCAGGACGTTAGCAGCCTTCAGCCATCGAACAGGATCTCAGATCCCACATCACCAGGTTCAGGAAGTTAGCACCCTTCAGCCATCGAACAGGATCTCAGGTCCCACACCACCAGGTTCAGGAAGTTAGCACCCTTCAGCCATCGAACAGGATCTCAGGTCCCACACCAGGTTCAGGAAGTTAGAGCCATTCAGCCATCGGGCAAGATCCCAGGTCCCACACCACCAGGTTCAGGAAGTTAGCACCATTCAGCCATCGAGCAGGATCTCAGGTCCCATATCACCAGGTTCAGGAAGTTAGAGCCCTTCAGCCATCGAGCAGGATCTCAGGTCCCACATCCCCAGGTTCAGGAAGTTAGAGCCCTTCAGCCATCGGGCAGGATCCCAGGTCCCACACCACCAGGTTCAGGAAGTTAGCACCCTTCAGCCATCGGGCAGGATCTCAGGTCCCACACCACCAGGTTCAGGAAGTTAGCACCATTCAGCCACCGAACAGGATCTCAGGCCCCGCATCACCAGGTTCAGTTAGTTAGAGCCCTTCAGCCATCGGGCAGGATCTCAGGTCCCACACCACCAGGTTCAGGAAGTTAGCACCCTTCAGCCATCGGGCAGGATCTCAGGTCCCACACCACCAGTTTCAGGAAGTTAGCACCCTTCAGCCATCGGGCAGGATCTCAGGTCCTACCGCACCAGGTTCAGGAAGTTAGCACCCTTCAGCCATCGAGCAGGATCTCCGGTCACACACCACCAGGTTTAGTAAGTTAGAGCCCTTCAGCCATCGGGCAGGATCTCAGGTCCCACACCACCAGGTTCAGGAAGTTAGCACCCTTCAGCCATCGAACAGGATCTCAGGTCCCACACCAGGTTCAGGAAGTTAGAGCCATTCAGCCATCGGGCATGATCCCAGGTCCCACACCACCAGGTTCAGGAAGTTAGCACCATTCAGCCATCGAGCAGGATCTCAGGTCCCATATCACCAGGTTCAGGAAGTTAGAGCCCTTCAGCCATCGAGCAGGATCTCAGGTCCCACATCCCCAGGTTCAGGAAGTTAGAGCCCTTCAGCCATCGGGCAGGATCCCAGGTCCCACACCACCAGGTTCAGGAAGTTAGCACCCTTCAGCCATCGGGCAGGATCTCAGGTCCCACACCACCAGGTTCAGGAAGTTAGCACCATTCAGCCACCGAACAGGATCTCAGGCCCCGCATCACCAGGTTCAGGAAGTTAGAGCCCTTCAGCCATCGGGCAGGATCTCAGGTCCCACACCACCAGGTTCAGGAAGTTAGCACCCTTCAGCCATCGGGCAGGATCTCAGGTCCCACACCACCAGTTTCAGGAAGTTAGCACCCTTCAGCCATCGGGCAGGATCTCAGGTCCTACCGCACCAGGTTCAGGAAGTTAGCACCCTTCAGCCATCGAGCAGGATCTCCGGTCACACACCACCAGGTTTAGTAAGTTAGAGCCCTTCAGCCATCGGGCAGGATCTCAGGTCCCACACCACCAGGTTCAGGAAGTTAGAGCCCTTCAGCCATCGGGCAGGATCTCAGGTCCCACACCACCAGGTTCAGGAAGTTAGCACCCTTCAGCCATCGAACAGGATCTCAGGTCCCACATCACCAGGTTCAGGAAGTTAGCACCCTTCAGCCATCGAACGGGATCTCAGGTCCCACACCACCAGGTTCAGGAAGTTAGCACCCTTCAGCCATCGAACAGGATCTCAGGTCCCATATCACCAGGTTCAGGAAGTTAGCACCCTTCAGCCATCCGGCAGGATCCCAGGTCCCACACCACCAGGTTCAGGAAGTTTGCGCCATTCAGCCATCGAGCAGGATCTCAGGTCCCATATCACCAGGTTCAGGAAGTTAGAGCCCTTCAGCCATCGAGCAGGATCTCAGGTCCCACATCACCAGGTTCAGGAAGTTAGAGCCGTTCAGCCATCGAGCAGGATCTCAGGTCCCACATCCCCAGGTTCAGGAAGTTAGAGCCCTTCAGCCATCGGGCAGGATCTCAGGTCCCACACCACCAGGTTCAGGAAGATAGCACCATTCAGCCACCGAACAGGATCTCAGGCCCCACATCACCAGGTTCAGGAAGTTAGAGCCCTTCAGCCATCGAGCAGGATCTCAGGTCCCACATCACCAGGTTCAGGAAGTTAGAGCCCTTCAGCCATCGGGCAGGATCTCAGGTCCGACACCACCAGGTTCAGGAAGATAGCACCATTCAGCCACCGAACAGGATCTCAGGCCCCACATCACCAGGTTCAGGAAGTTAGAGCCCTTCAGCCATCGAGCAGGATCTCAGGTCCCACATCACCAGGTTCAGGAAGTTAGAGCCCTTCAGCCATCGAGCAGGATCTCAGGTCCCATATCACCAGGTTCAGGAAGTAAGCACCCTTCAGCCATCGGGCAGGATCTCAGGTCCGACATCACCAGGTTCAGGAAGTTAGAGCCGTTCAGCCATCGAGCAGGATCTCAGGTCCCACATCACCAGGTTCAGGAAGTTAGCACCCTTCAGCCATCGAACAGGATCTCAGGTCCCACACCACCAGGTTCAGGAAGTTAGCACCCTTCAGCCATCGAACAGGATCTCAGGTCCCACACCACCAGGTTCAGGAAGTTAGAGCCCTTCTGCCATAGGGCAGGATCCCAGGTCCCACACCACCAGGTTCAGGAAGTTAGCACCATTCAGCCATCGAGCAGGATCTCAGGTCCCATATCACAGGTTCAGGAAGTTAGAGCCCTTCAGCCATCGAGCAGGATCTCAGGTCCCACATCCCCAGGTTCAGAAAGTTAGAGCCCATCAGACATCGGGCAGGATCCCAGGTCCCACACCACCAGGTTCAGGAAGTTAGCACCCTTCAGCCATCGGGCAGGATATCAGGTCCCACACCACCAGGTTCAGGAAGTTTGAGCCCTTCAGCCATCGGGCAGGATCTCAGGTCCCACACCACCTGGTTCAGGAAGTTAGCACCATTCAGCCACCGAACAGGATCTCAGGCCCCGCATCACCAGGTTCAGGAAGTTAGAGCCCTTCAGCCATCGGGCAGGATCTCAGGTCCCACACCACCAGGTTCAGGAAATTAGCACCCTTCAGCCATCGGGCAGGATCTCGGGTCCGACACCACCAGGTTCAGGAAGTTAGAGCCCTTCAGCCATCGGGCAGGATCTCAGGTCCGACACCACCAGGTTCAGGAAGTTAGCACCATTCAGCCATCGAGCAGGATCTGAGGTCCCATATCACCAGGTTCAGGAAGTTAGAGCCCTTCAGCCATCGAGCAGGATCTCAGGTCCCACATCCCCAGGTTCAGGAAGTTAGAGCCCTTCAGCCATCGGGCAGGATCCCAGGTCCCACAACTCCAGGTTCAGGAAGTTAGCACCCTTCAGCCATCGGGCAGGATCTCAGGTCCCACACCACCAGGTTCAGGAAGTTAGAGCCCTTCAGCCATCGGGCAGGATCTCAGGTCCCACACCACCAGGTTCAGGAAGTTAGCACCATTCAGCTACCGAACAGGATCTCAGGCCCCGCATCACCAGGTTCAGGAAGTTAGAGCCCTTCAGCCATCGGGCAGGATCTCAGGTCCCACACCACCAGGTTCAGGAAGTTAGCACCCTTCAGCCATCGGGCAGGATCTCAGGTCCCACACTACCAGGTTCAGGAAGTTAGCACCCTTCACCCATCGGGCTGGATCTTAGGTCCTACAGCACCAGGTTCAGGAAGTTAGCACCCTTCAGCCATCGAGCAGGATCTCCGGTCACACACCACCAGGTTCAGTAAGTTAGAGCCCTTCAGCCATCGGGCAGGATCTCAGGTCCCACACCACCAGGTTCAGGAAGTTAGAGCCCTTCAGCCATCGGGCAGAATCTCAGGTCCCACACCACCAGGTTCAGGAAGTTAGCACCCTTCAGCCATCGAACAGGATCTCAGGTCCCACATCACCAGGTTCAGGAAGTTAGCACCCTTAAGCCATCGAACAGGATCTCAGGTCCCATATCACCAGGTTCAGGAAGTTAGCACCCTTCAGCCATCGAACAGGATCTCAGGTCCCACACCAGCAGGTTCAGGAAGTTAGCACCCTTCAGCCATCGAACAGGATCTCAGGTCCCACACCACCAGGTTCAGGAAGTTAGCACCCTTCAGCCATCGAGCAGGATCTCAGGTCCCACACCACCAGGTTCAGGAAGTTAGCACCATTCAGCCATCGAGCAGGATATCAGGTCCCATATCACCAGGTTCAGGAAGTTGGAGCCCTTCAGCCAACGAGCAGGATCTCAGGTCCCACATCACCAGGTTCAGGAAGTTAGCACCCTTCAGCCATCGAACAGGATCTCAGGTCCCACACCACCAGGTTCAGGAAGTTAGCACCCTTCAGCCATCGAACAGGATCTCAGGTCCCACATCACCAGGTACAGGAAGTTAGCATCCTCCAGCCATCGGTCAGGATCTCAGGTCCCACACCACCAGGTTCAGGAAGTTAGCACCCTTCAGCCATCGAACAGGATCTCAGGTCCCACATCACCAGGTTCAGGAAGTTAGCACCCTTCAGCCATAGAACAGGATCTCAGGTCCCACAACACCAGGTTCAGGAAATTAGCACCCTTCAGCCATCGAGCAGGATCTCAGGTCCCACACCACCAGGTTCAGGAAGTTAGAGCCCTTCAGCCATCGAGCAGGATCTCAGGTCCCACATCAGCAGGTTCAGGAAGTTAGAGCCCTTCAGCCATCGAGCAGGATCTCAGGTTCCACATCCCCAGGTTCAGGAAGTTAGAGCCCTTCAGCCATCGGGCAGGATCCCAGGTCCCACACCACCAGGTTCAGGAAGTTAGCACCCTTCAGCCATCGGGCAGGATCTCAGGTCGCACACCACCAGGTTCAGCAAGTTAGAGCCCTTCAGCCATCGGGCAGGATCTCAGGTCCCACACCACCAGGTTCAGGAAGTTAGCACCAATCAGCCACCGAACAGGATCTCAGACCCCACATCACCAGGTTCAGGAAGTTAGAGCCCTTCAGCCATCGGGCAGGATCTCAGGTCCCACACCACCAGGTTCAGGAAGTTAGCACCATTCAGCCACCGAACAGGATCTCAGGTCCCACACCACCAGGTTCAGGAAGTTAGCAGCCTTCAGCCATCGAACAGGATCTCAGATCCCACATCACCAGGTTCAGGAAGTTAGCACCCTTCAGCCATCGAACAGGATCTCAGGTCCCACACCACCAGGTTCAGGAAGTTAGCACCCTTCAGCCATCGAACAGGATCTCAGGTCCCACACCAGGTTCAGGAAGTTAGAGCCCTTCAGCCATCGGGCAAGATCCCAGGTCCCACACCACCAGGTTCAGGAAGTTAGCACCATTCAGCCATCGAGCAGGATCTCAGGTCCCATATCACCAGGTTCAGGAAGTTAGAGCCCTTCAGCCATCGAGCAGGATCTCAGGTCCCACATCCCCAGGTTCAGGAAGTTAGAGCCCTTCAGCCATCGGGCAGGATCCCAGGTCCCACACCACCAGGTTCAGGAAGTTAGCACCCTTCAGCCATCGGGCAGGATCTCAGGTCCCACACCACCAGGTTCAGGAAGTTAGAGCCCTTAAGCCATCGGGCAGGATCTCAGGTCCCACACCACCAGGTTCAGGAAGTTAGCACCATTCAGCCACCGAACAGGATCTCAGGCCCCGCATCACCAGGTTCAGGAAGTTAGAGCCCTTCAGCCATCGGGCAGGATCTCAGGTCCCACACCACCAGGTTCAGGAAGTTAGCACCCTTCAGCCATCGGGCAGGATCTCAGGTCCCACACCACCAGTTTCAGGAAGTTAGCACCCTTCAGCCATCGGGCAGGATCTCAGGTCCTACCGCACCAGGTTCAGGAAGTTAGCACCCTTCAGCCATCGAGCAGGATCTCCGGTCACACACCACCAGGTTTAGTAAGTTAGAGCCCTTCAGCCATCGGGCAGGATCTCAGGTCCCACACCACCAGGTTCAGGAAGTTAGAGCCCTTCAGCCATCGGGCAGGATCTCAGGTCCCACACCACCAGGTTCAGGAAGTTAGCACCCTTCAGCCATCGAACAGGATCTCAGGTCCCACATCACCAGGTTCAGGAAGTTAGCACCCTTCAGCCATCGAACAGGATCTCAGGTCCCACACCGCCAGGTTCAGGAAGTTAGCACCCTTCAGCCATCGAACAGGATCTCAGGTCCCATATCACCAGGTTCAGGAAGTTAGCACCCTTCAGCCATCCGGCAGGATCCCAGGTCCCACACCACCAGGTTCAGGAAGTTTGCGCCATTCAGCCATCGAGCAGGATCTCAGGTCCCATATCACCAGGTTCAGGAAGTTAGAGCCCTTCAGCCATCGAGCAGGATCTCAGGTCCCACATGACCAGGTTCAGGAAGTTAGAGCCGTTCAGCCATCGAGCAGGATCTCAGGTCCCACATCCCCAGGTTCAGGAAGTTAGAGCCGTTCAGCCATCGGGCAGGATCCCAGGTCCCACACCACCAGGTTCAGGAAGTTAGCACCCTTCAGCCATCGGGCAGGATCTCAGGTCCCACACCACCAGGTTCAAGAAGTTAACACCCTTCAGCCATCGAACAGGATCTCAGGTCCCACATCACCAGGTTCAGGAAGTTAGCACCCTTAAGCCATCGAACAGGATCTCAGGTCCCATATCACCAGGTTCAGGAAGTTAGCACCCTTCAGCCATCGAACAGGATCTCAGGTCCCACACCAGCAGGTTCAGGAAGTTAGCACCCTTCAGCCACCGAACAGGATCTCAGGCCCCGCATCACCAGGTTCAGGAAGTTAGAGCCAATCAGCCATCGGGCAGGATCTCAGGTCCCACACCACCAGGTTCAGGAAGATAGCACCATTCAGCCACCGAACAGGATCTCAGGCCCCACATCACCAGGTTCAGGAACTTAGAGCCCTTCAGCCATCGAGCAGGATCTCAGGTCCCACATCACCAGGTTCAGGAAGTTAGAGCCCTTCAGCCATCGAGCAGGATCTCAGGTCCCATATCACCAGGTTCAGGAAGTAAGCACCCTTCAGCCATCGGGCAGGATCTCAGGTCCCACACCACCAGGTTCAGGAAGTTAGCACCATTCAGCCATCGAGCAGGATATCAGGTCCCATATCACCAGGTTCAGGAAGTTAGAGCCCTTCAGCCAACGAGCAGGATCTCAGGTCCCACATCATCAGGTTCAGGAAGTTAGCACCCTTCAGCCATCGAACAGGATCTCAGGTCCCACACCACCAGGTTCAGGAAGTTAGCACCCTTCAGCCATCGAACAGGATCTCAGGTCCCACATCACCAGGTACAGGAAGTTAGCATCCTTCAGCCATCGGTCAGGATCTCAGGTCCCACACCACCATGTTCAGGAAGTTAGCACCCTTCAGCCATCGAACAGGATCTCAGGTCCCACATCACCAGGTTCAGGAAGTTAGCACCCTTCAGCCATAGAACAGGATCTCAGGTCCCACACCACCAGGTTCAGGAAATTAGCACCCTTCAGCCATCTAGCAGGTTCTCAGGTCCCACACCACCAGGTTCAGGAAGTTAGAGCCCTTCAGCCATCGAGCAGGATCTCAGGTCCCACATCAGCAGGTTCAGGAAGTTAGAGCCCTTCAGCCATCGAGCAGGATCTCAGGTTCCACATCCCCAGGTTCAGGAAGTTAGAGCCCTTCAGCCATCGGGCAGGATCCCAGGTCCCACACCACCAGGTTCAGGAAGTTAGCACCCTTCAGCCATCGGGCAGGATCTCAGGTCGCACACCACCAAGTTCAGCAAGTTAGAGCCCTTCAGCCATCGGGCAGGATCTCAGGTCCCACACCACCAGGTTCAGGAAGTTAGCACCATTCAGCCACCGAACAGGATCTCAGACCCCACATCACCAGGTTCAGGAAGTTAGAGCCCTTCAGCCATCGGGCAGGATCTCAGGTCCCACACCACCAGGTTCAGGAAGTTAGCACCATTCAGCCACCGAACAGGATCTCAGGTCCCACACCACCAGGTTCAGGAAGTTAGCAGCCTTCAGCCATCGAACAGGATCTCAGATCCCACATCACCAGGTTCAGGAAGTTAGCACCCTTCAGCCATCGAACAGGATCTCAGGTCCCACACCACCAGGTTCAGGAAGTTAGCACCCTTCAGCCATCGAACAGGATCTCAGGTCCCACACCAGGTTCAGGAAGTTAGAGCCCTTCAGCCATCGGGCAAGATCCCAGGTCCCACACCACCAGGTTCAGGAAGTTAGCACCATTCAGCCATCGAGCAGGATCTCAGGTCCCATATCACCAGGTTCAGGAAGTTAGAGCCCTTCAGCCATCGAGCAGGATCTCAGGTCCCACATCCCCAGGTTCAGGAAGTTAGAGCCCTTCAGCCATCGGGCAGGATCCCAGGTCCCACACCACCAGGTTCAGGAAGTTAGCACCCTTCAGCCATCGGGCAGGATCTCAGGTCCCACACCACCAGGTTCAGGAAGTTAGAGCCCTTAAGCCATCGGGCAGGATCTCAGGTCCCACACCACCAGGTTCAGGAAGTTAGCACCATTCAGCCACCGAACAGGATCTCAGGCCCCGCATCACCAGGTTCAGGAAGTTAGAGCCCTTCAGCCATCGGGCAGGATCTCAGGTCCCACACCACCAGGTTCAGGAAGTTAGCACCCTTCAGCCATCGGGCAGGATCTCAGGTCCCACACCACCAGTTTCAGGAAGTTAGCACCATTCAGCCACCGAACAGGATCTCAGTTCCCACACCACCAGGTTCAGGAAGTTAGCACCCTTCAGCCATCGGGCAGGATCTCAGGTCCCACACCACCAGTTTCAGGAAGTTAGCACCCTTCAGCCATCGGGCAGGATCTCAGGTCCTACCGCACCAGGTTCAGGAAGTTAGCACCCTTCAGCCATCGAGCAGGATCTCCGGTCACACACCACCAGGTTTAGTAAGTTAGAGCCCTTCAGCCATCGGGCAGGATCTCAGGTCCCACACCACCAGGTTCAGGAAGTTAGAGCCCTTCAGCCATCGGGCAGGATCTCAGGTCCCACACCACCAGGTTCAGGAAGTTAGCACCCTTCAGCCATCGAACAGGATCTCAGGTCCCACATCACCAGGTTCAGGAAGTTAGCACCCTTCAGCCATCGAACAGGATCTCAGGTCCCACACCGCCAGGTTCAGGAAGTTAGCACCCTTCAGCCATCGAACAGGATCTCAGGTCCCATATCACCAGGTTCAGGAAGTTAGCACCCTTCAGCCATCCGGCAGGATCCCAGGTCCCACACCACCAGGTTCAGGAAGTTTGCGCCATTCAGCCATCGAGCAGGATCTCAGGTCCCATATCACCAGGTTCAGGAAGTTAGAGCCCTTCAGCCATCGAGCAGGATCTCAGGTCCCACATGACCAGGTTCAGGAAGTTAGAGCCGTTCAGCCATCGAGCAGGATCTCAGGTCCCACATCCCCAGGTTCAGGAAGTTAGAGCCGTTCAGCCATCGGGCAGGATCCCAGGTCCCACACCACCAGGTTCAGGAAGTTAGCACCCTTCAGCCATCTGGCAGGATCTCAGGTCCCACACCACCAGGTTCAAGAAGTTAACACCCTTCAGCCATCGAACAGGATCTCAGGTCCCACATCACCAGGTTCAGGAAGTTAGCACCCTTAAGCCATCGAACAGGATCTCAGGTCCCATATCACCAGGTTCAGGAAGTTAGCACCCTTCAGCCATCGAACAGGATCTCAGGTCCCACACCAGCAGGTTCAGGAAGTTAGCACCCTTCAGCCACCGAACAGGATCTCAGGCCCCGCATCACCAGGTTCAGGAAGTTAGAGCCCTTCAGCCATCGGGCAGGATTTCAGGTCCCACACCACCAGGTTCAGGAAGATAGCACCATTCAGCCACCGAACAGGATCTCAGGCCCCACATCACCAGGTTCAGGAACTTAGAGCCCTTCAGCCATCGAGCAGGATCTCAGGTCCCACATCACCAGGTTCAGGAAGTTAGAGCCCTTCAGCCATCGAGCAGGATCTCAGGTCCCATATCACCAGGTTCAGGAAGTAAGCACACTTCAGCCATCGGGCAGGATCTCAGGTCCCACATCACCAGGTTCAGGAAGTTAGAGCCGTTCAGCCATCGAGCAGGATCTCAGGTCCCACATCACCAGGTTCAGGAAGTTAGCACCCTTCAGCCATCGAACAGGATCTCAGGTCCCACACCACCAGGTTCAGGAAGTTAGCACCCTTCAGCCATCGAACAGGATCTCAGGTCCCACACCACCAGGTTCAGGAAGTTAGAGCCCTTCTGCCATAGGGCAGGATCCCAGGTCCCACACCACCAGGTTCAGGAAGTTAGCACCATTCAGCCATCGAGCAGGATCTCAGGTCCCATATCACAGGTTCAGGAAGTTAGAGCCCTTCAGCCATCGAGCAGGATCTCAGGTCCCACATCCCCAGGTTCAGGAAGTTAGAGCCCATCAGACATCGGGCAGGATCCCAGGTCCCACACCACCAGGTTCAGGAAGTTAGCACCCTTCAGCCATCGGGCAGGATCTCAGGTCCCACACCACCAGGTTCAGGAAGTTAGAGCCCTTCAGCCATCGGGTAGGATCTCAGGTCCCACACCACCTTGTTCAGGAAGTTAGCACCATTCAGCCACCGAACAGGATCTCAGGCCCCGCATCACCAGGTTCAGGAATTTAGAGCCCTTCAGCCATCGGGCAGGATCTCAGGTCCCACACCACCAGGTTCAGGAAATTAGCACCCTTCAGCCATCGGGCAGGATCTCGGGTCCGACACCACCAGGTTCAGGAAGTTAGAGCCCTTCAGCCATCGGGCAGGATCTCAGGTCCGACACCACCAGGTTCAGGAAGTTAGCACCATTCAGCCATCGAGCAGGATCTCAGGTCCCATATCACCAGGTTCAGGAAGTTAGAGCCCTTCAGCCATCGAGCAGGATCTCAGGTCCCACATCCCCAGGTTCAGGAAGTTAGAGCCCTTCAGCCATCGGGCAGGATCCCAGGTCCCACACCACCAGGTTCAGGAAGTTAGCACCCTTCAGCCATCGGGCAGGATCTCAGGTCCCACACCACCAGGTTCAGGAAGTTAGAGCCCTTAAGCCATCGGGCAGGATCTCAGGTCCCACACCACCAGGTTCAGGAAGTTAGCACCATTCAGCCACCGAACAGGATCTCAGGCCCCGCATCACCAGGTTCAGGAAGTTAGAGCCCTTCAGCCATCGGGCAGGATCTCAGGTCCCACACCACCAGGTTCAGGAAGTTAGCACCCTTCAGCCATCGGGCAGGATCTCAGGTCCCACACCACCAGTTTCAGGAAGTTAGCACCCTTCAGCCATCGGGCAGGATCTCAGGTCCTACCGCACCAGGTTCAGGAAGTTAGCACCCTTCAGCCATCGAGCAGGATCTCCGGTCACACACCACCAGGTTTAGTAAGTTAGAGCCCTTCAGCCATCGGGCAGGATCTCAGGTCCCACACCACCAGGTTCAGGAAGTTAGAGCCCTTCAGCCATCGGGCAGGATCTCAGGTCCCACACCACCAGGTTCAGGAAGTTAGCACCCTTCAGCCATCGAACAGGATCTCAGGTCCCACATCACCAGGTTCAGGAAGTTAGCACCCTTCAGCCATCGAACGGGATCTCAGGTCCCACACCACCAGGTTCAGGAAGTTAGCACCCTTCAGCCATCGAACAGGATCTCAGGTCCCATATCACCAGGTTCAGGAAGTTAGCACCCTTCAGCCATCCGGCAGGATCCCAGGTCCCACACCACCAGGTTCAGGAAGTTTGCGCCATTCAGCCATCGAGCAGGATCTCAGGTCCCATATCACCAGGTTCAGGAAGTTAGAGCCCTTCAGCCATCGAGCAGGATCTCAGGTCCCACATCACCAGGTTCAGGAAGTTAGAGCCGTTCAGCCATCGAGCAGGATCTCAGGTCCCACATCCCCAGGTTCAGGAAGTTAGAGCCGTTCAGCCATCGGGCAGGATCCCAGGTCCCACACCACCAGGTTCAGGAAGTTAGCACCCTTCAGCCATAGAACAGGATCTCAGGTCCCACACCACCAGGTTCAGGAAATTAGCACCCTACAGCCATCTAGCAGGTTCTCAGGTCCCACACCACCAGGTTCAGGAAGTTAGAGCCCTTCAGCCACCGAACAGGATCTCAGGCCCCACATCACCAGGTTCAGGAAGTTCGAGCCCTTCAGCCATCGGGCAGGATCTCAGGTCCAACACCACCAGGTTCAGGAAGTTAGCACCATTCAGCCACCAAACAGGATCTCAGGCCCCGCATCACCAGGTTCAGGAAGTTAGAGCCCTTCAGCCATCGGGCAGGATCCCAGGTCCCACACCACCAGGTTCAGGAAGTTAGCACCATTCAGCCATCGAGCAGGATCTCAGGTCCCATATCACCAGGTTCAGGAAGTTAGAGCCCTTCAGCCATCGAGCAGGATCTCAGGTCCCACATCACCAGGTTCAGGAAGTTAGAGCCCTTCAGCCATCGAGCAGGATCTCAGGTCCCATATCACCAGGTTCAGGAAGTAAGCACCCTTCAGCCATCGGGCAGGATCTCAGGTCCCACATCACCAGGTTCAGGAAGTTAGAGCCGTTCAGCCATCGAGCAGGATCTCAGGTCCCACATCACCAGGTTCAGGAAGTTAGCACCCTTCAGCCATCGAACAGGATCTCAGGTCCCACACCACCAGGTTCAGGAAGTTAGCACCATTCAGCCATCGAACAGGATCTCAGGTCCCACACCACCAGGTTCAGGAAGTTAGAGCCCTTCTGCCATAGGGCAGGATCCCAGGTCCCACACCACCAGGTTCAGGAAGTTAGCACCATTCAGCCATCGAGCAGGATCTCAGGTCCCATATCACAGGTTCAGGAAGTTAGAGCCCTTCAGCCATCGAGCAGGATTTCAGGTCCCACATCCCCAGGTTCAGGAAGTTAGAGCCCATCAGACATCGGGCAGGATCCCAGGTCCCACACCACCAGGTTCAGGAAGTTAGCACCCTTCAGCCATCGGGCAGGATCTCAGGTCCCACACCACCAGGTTCAGGAAGTTAGAGCCCTTCAGCCATCGGGCAGGATCTCAGGTCCCACACCACCAGGTTCAGGAAATTAGCACCCTTCAGCCATCGGGCAGGATCTCGGGTCCGACACCACCAGGTTCAGGAAGTTAGAGCCCTTCAGCCATCGGGCAGGATCTCAGGTCCGACACCACCAGGTTCAGGAAGTTAGCACCATTCAGCTACCGAACAGGATCTCAGGCCCCGCATCACCAGGTTCAGGAAGTTAGAGCCCTTCAGCCATCGGGCAGGATCTCAGGTCCCACACCACCAGGTTCAGGAAGTTAGCACCCTTCAGCCATCGGGCAGGATCTCAGGTCCCACACCACCAGGTTCAGGAAGTTAGCACCCTTCAGCCATCGGGCTGGATCTCAGGTCCTACAGCACCAGGTTCAGGAAGTTAGAGCCCTTCAGCCATCGAGCAGGATCTCCGGTCACACACCACAAGGTTCAGTAAGTTAGAGCCCTTCAGCCATCGGGCAGGATCTCAGGTCCCACACCACCAGGTTCAGGAAGTTAGAGCCCTTCAGCCATCGGGCAGGATCTCAGGTCCCACACCACCAGGTTCAGGAAGTTAGCACCATTCATCCACCGAACAGGATCTCAGGTCCCACACCACCAGGTTCAAGAAGTTAACTCCCTTCAGCCATCGAACAGGATCTCAGGTCCCACATCACCAGGTTCAGGAAGTTAGCACCCTTAAGCCATCGAACAGGATCTCAGGTCCCATATCACCAGGTTCAGGAAGTTAGCACCCTTCAGCCACCGAACAGGATCTCAGGCCCCGCATCACCAGGTTCAGGAAGTTAGAGCCCTTCAGCCATCGGGCAGGATCTCAGGTCCCACACCACCAGGTTCAGGAAGATAGCACCATTCAGCCACCGAACAGGAGCTCAGGCCCCACATCACCAGGTTCAGGAAGTTAGCACCCTTCAGCCATCGGGCAGGATCTCAGGTCCAACACCACCAGGTTCAGGAAGTTAGCACCATTCAGCCACCAAACAGGATCTCAGGCCCCGCATCACCAGGTTCAGGAAGTTAGATCCCTTCAGCCATCGGGCAGGATCCCAGGTCCCACACCACCAGGTTCAGGAAGTTAGCACCATTCAGCCATCGAGCAGGATCTCAGGTCCCATATCACTAGGTTCCGGAAGTTAGAGCCCTTCAGCCATCGAGCAGGATCTCAGGTCCCACATCACCAGGTTCAGGAAGTTAGAGCCCTTCAGCCATCGAGCAGGATCTCAGGTCCCATATCACCAGGTTCAGGAAGTAAGCACCCGTCAGCCATCGGGCAGGATCCCAGGTCCCACATAACCAGGTTCAGGAAGTTAGCACCCTTCAGCCATCGGGCAGGATCTCAGGTCCCACACCACCAGGTTCAGGAAGTTAGAGCCCTTCAGCCATCTGGCAGGATATCAGGTCCCACACCACCAGGTTCAGGAAGTTAGCACCGTTCAGACACCGAACAGGATCTCAGGCCCCACATCACCAGGTTCAGGAAGGTAGAGCCCTTCGGCCATCGGGCAGGATCTCACGTCCCACACCACCAGGTTCAGGAAGTTAGCACCATTCAGCCACCGAACAGGATCTCAGGCCCCGCATCACCAGGTTCAGGATGTTAGAGCCCTTCAGCCATCGGGCAGGATCTCAGGTCCCACACCACCAGGTTCAGGAAGTTAGCACCCTTCAGCAATCGGGCAGGATCTCAGGTCCCACACCACCAGGTTCAGGAAGTTTGCGCCATTCAGCCATCGAGCAGGATCTCAGGTCCCATATCACCAGGTTCAGGAAGTTAGAGCCCTTCAGCCATCGAGCAGGATCTCAGGTCCCACATCACCAGGTTCATGAAGTTAGAGCCCTTCAGCCATCGAGCAGGATCTCAGGTCCCACATCCCCAGGTTCAGGAAGTTAGAGCCCTTCAGACATCGGGCAGGATCCCAGGTCCCACACCACCAGGTTCAGGAAGTTAGCACCCTTCAGCCATCGGGCAGGATCTCAGGTCCCACACCACCAGGATCAGGAAGTTAGAGCCCTTCAGCCATCGGGCAGGAACTCAGGTCCCACACCACCTGGTTCAGGAAGTTAGCACCATTCAGCCACCGAACAGGATCTCAGGCCCCGCATCACCAGGTTCAGGAAGTTAGAGCCCTTCAGCCATCGGGCAGGATCTCAGGTCCCACACCACCAGGTTCAGGAAATTAGCACCCTTCAGCCATCGGGCAGGATCTCGGGTCCGACACCACCAGGTTCAGGAAGTTAGAGCCCTTCAGCCATCGGGCAGGATCTCAGGTCCGACACCACCAGGTTCAGGAAGTTAGCACCATTCAGCTACCGAACAGGATCTCAGGCCCCGCATCACCAGGTTCAGGAAGTTAGAGCCCTTCAGCCATCGGGCAGGATCTCAGGTCCCACACCACCAGGTTCAGGAAGTTAGCACCCTTCAGCCATCGGGCAGGATCTCAGGTCCCACACCACTAGGTTCAGGAAGTTAGCACCCTTCAGCCATCGGGCTGGATCGCAGGTCCTACAGCACCAGGTTCAGGAAGTTAGCACCCTTCAGCCATCGAGCAGGATTTCCGGTCACACACCACCAGGTTCAGTAAGTTAGAGCCCTTCAGCCATCGGGCAGGATCTCAGGTCCCACACCACCAGGTTCAGGAAGTTAGCACCATTCATCCACCGAACAGGATCTCAGGTCCCACACCACCAGGTTCAAGAAGTTAACACCCTTCAGCCATCGAACAGGATCTCAGGTCCCACATCACCAGGTTCAGGAAGTTAGCACCCTTAAGCCATCGAACAGGATCTCAGGTCCCATATCACCAGGTTCAGGAAGTTAGCACCCTTCAGCCATCGAACAGGATCTCAGGTCCCACACCAGCAGGTTCAGGAAGTTAGCACCCTTCAGCCATCGAACAGGATCTCAGGTCCCACACCACCAGGTTCAGGAAGTTAGCACCCTTCAGCCATCGAGCAGGATCTCAGGTCCCACACCACCAGGTTCAGGAAGTTAGCACCATTCAGCCATCGGGCAGGATCTCAGGTCCCATATCACCAGGTTCAGGAAGTTAGAGCCCTTCAGCCATCGGGCAGGATCTCAAGTCCCACACCACCAGGTTCAGGAAGTTAGCACCATTCAGCCACCGAACAGGATCTCAGGCCCCACATCACCAGGTTCAGGAAGTTAGAGCCCTTCAGCCATCGGGCAGGATCTCAGGTCCCACACCACCAGGTTCAGGAAGTTAGCACCATTCAGCCACCGAAGAGGATCTCAGGTCCCACACCACCAGGTTCAGGAAGTTAGCACCCTTCAGCCATCGAACAGGATCTCAGGTCCCACATCACCAGGTTCAGGAAGTTAGAGCCCTTCAGCCATCGAGCAGGATCTCAGGTCCCACATCCCCAGGTTCAGGAAGTTAGAGCCCTTCAGCCATCGGGCAGGATCCCAGGTCCCACACCACCAGGTTCAGGAAGTTAGCACACTTCAGCCATCGGGCAGGATCTCAGGTCCTACCGCACCAGGTTCAGGAAGTTAGCACCCTTCAGCCATCGAGCAGGATCTCCGGTCACACACCACCAGGTTTAGTAATTTAGAGCCCTTCAGCCATCGGGCATGTTCTCAGGTCCCACACCACCAGGTTCAGGAAGTTAGAGCCCTTCAGCCATCGGGCAGGATCTCAGGTCCCACACCACCAGGTTCAGGAAGTTAGCACCGTTCAGCCATCGAACAGGATCTCAGGTCCCACATCACCAGGTTCAGGAAGTTAGCACCCTTCAGCCATCGAACAGGATCTCAGGTCCCACACCACCAGGTTCAGGAAGTTTGCACCCTTCAGCCATCGAACAGGATCTCAGGTCCCATATCACCAGGTTCAGGAAGTTAGCACCCTTCAGCCATCGGGCAGGATCCCAGGTCCCACACCACCAGGTTCAGGAAGTTTGCGCCATTCAGCCATCGAGCAGGATCTCAGGTCCCATATCACCAGGTTCAGGAAGTTAGAGCCCTTCAGCCATCGAGCAGGATCTCAGGTCCCACATCCCCAGGTTCAGGAAGTTAGAGCCCTTCAGCCATCGGGCAGGATCCCAGGTCCCACACCACCAGGTTCAGGAAGTTAGCACCCTTCAGTCATCGGGCAGGATCTCAGGTCCTACCGCACCAGGTTCAGGAAGTTAGCACCTTTCAGCCATCGAGCAGGATCTCCGGTCACACACCACCAGGTTTAGTAAGTTAGAGCCCTTCAGCCATCGGGCAGGATCTCAGGTCCCACACCACCAGGTTCAGGAAGTTAGAGCCCTTCAGCCATCGGGCAGGATCTCAGGTCCCACACCACCAGGTTCAGGAAGTTAGCACCGTTCAGCCATCGAACAGGATCTCAGGTCCCACATCACCAGGTTCAGGAAGTTAGCACCCTTCAGCCATCGAACAGGATCTCAGGTCCCACACCACCAGGTTCAGGAAGTTAGCACCCTTCAGCCATCGAACAGGATCTCAGGTCCCATATCACCAGGTTCAGGAAGTTAGCACCCTTCAGCCATCGGGCAGGATCCCAGGTCCCACACCACCAGGTTCAGGAAGTTTGCGCCATTCAGCCATCGAGCAGGATCTCAGGTCCCATATCACCAGGTTCAGGAAGTTAGAGCCCTTCAGCCATCGAGCAGGATCTCAGGTCCCACATCACCAGGTTCATGAAGTTAGAGCCCTTCAGCCATCGAGCAGGATCTCAGGTCCCACATCCCCAGGTTCAGGAAGTTAGAGCCCTTCAGCCATCGGGCAGGATCCCAGGTCCCACACCACCAGGTTCAGGAAGTTAGCACCCTTCAGCCATCGGGCAGGATCTCAGGTCCCACACCACCAGGTTCAGGAAATTAGCACCCTTCAGCCATCGGGCAGGATCTCGGGTCCGACACCACCAGGTTCAGGAAGTTAGAGCCCTTCAGCCATCGGGCAGGATCTCAGGTCCGACACCACCAGGTTCAGGAAGTTAGCACCATTCAGCTACCGAACAGGATCTCAGGCCCCGCATCACCAGGTTCAGGAAGTTAGAGCCCTTCAGCCATCGGGCAGGATCTCAGGTCCCACACCACCAGGTTCAGGAAGTTAGCACCCTTCAGCCATCGGGCAGGATCTCAGGTCCCACACCACTAGGTTCAGGAAGTTAGCACCCTTCAGCCATCGGGCTGGATCTCAGGTCCTACAGCACCAGGTTCAGGAAGTTAGCACCCTTCAGCCATCGAGCAGGATTTCCGGTCACACACCACCAGGTTCAGTAAGTTAGAGCCCTTCAGCCATCGGGCAGGATCTCAGGTCCCACATCACCAGGTTCAGGAAGTTAGCACCCTTAAGCCATCGAACAGGATCTCAGGTCCCATATCACCAGGTTCAGGAAGTTAGAGCCCTTCAGCCATCGGGCAGGATCTCAGGTCCCACACCACCAGGTTCAGGAAGTTAGAGCCCTTCAGCCATCGGGCAGGATCTCAGGTCCCACACCACCAGGTTCAGGAAGTTAGCACCGTTCAGCCATCGAACAGGATCTCAGGTCCCACATCACCAGGTTCAGGAAGTTAGCACCCTTCAGCCATCGAACAGGATCTCAGGTCCCACACCACCAGGTTCAGGAAGTTAGCACCCTTCAGCCATCGAACAGGATCTCAGGTCCCATATCACCAGGTTCAGGAAGTTAGCACCCTTCAGCCATCGGGCAGGATCCCAGGTCCCACACCACCAGGTCCAGGAAGTTTGCGCAATTCAGCCATCGAGCAGGATCTCAGGTCCCATATCACCAGGTTCAGGAAGTTAGAGCCCTTCAGCCATCGAGCAGGATCTCAGGTCCCACATCACCAGGTTCATGAAGTTAGAGCCCTTCAGCCATCGAGCAGGATCTCAGGTCCCACATCCCCAGGTTCAGGAAGTTAGAGCCCTTCAGCCATCGGGCAGGATCCCAGGTCCCACACCACCAGGTTCAGGAAGTTAGCACCCTTCAGCCATCGGGCAGGATCTCAGGTCCCACACCACCAGGTTCAGGAAGTTAGAGCCCTTCAGCCATCGGGCAGGAACTCAGGTCCCACACCACCTGGTTCAGGAAGTTAGCACCATTCAGCCACCGAACAGGATCTCAGGCCCCGCATCACCAGGTTCAGGAAGTTAGAGCCCTTCAGCCATCGGGCAGGATCTCAGGTCCCACACCACCAGGTTCAGGAAATTAGCACCCTTCAGCCATCGGGCAGGATCTCGGGTCCGACACCACCAGGTTCAGGAAGTTAGAGCCCTTCAGCCATCGGGCAGGATCTCAGGTCCGACACCACCAGGTTCAGGAAGTTAGCACCATTCAGCTACCGAACAGGATCTCAGGCCCCGCATCACCAGGTTCAGGAAGTTAGAGCCCTTCAGCCATCGGGCAGGATCTCAGGTCCCACACCACCAGGTTCAGGAAGTTAGCACCCTTCAGCCATCGGGCAGGATCTCAGGTCCCACACCACTAGGTTCAGGAAGTTAGCACCCTTCAGCCATCGGGCTGGATCTCAGGTCCTACAGCACCAGGTTCAGGAAGTTAGCACCCTTCAGCCATCGAGCAGGATTTCCGGTCACACACCACCAGGTTCAGTAAGTTAGAGCCCTTCAGCCATCGGGCAGGATCTCAGGTCCCACACCACCAGGTTCAGGAAGTTAGCACCATTCATCCACCGAACAGGATCTCAGGTCCCACACCACCAGGTTCAAGAAGTTAACACCCTTCAGCCATCGAACAGGATCTCAGGTCCCACATCACCAGGTTCAGGAAGTTAGCACCCTTAAGCCATCGAACAGGATCTCAGGTCCCATATCACCAGTTTCAGGAAGTTAGCACCCTTCAGCCATCGAACAGGATCTCAGGTCCCACACCAGCAGGTTCAGGAAGTTAGCACCCTTCAGCCATCGAACAGGATCTCAGGTCCCACACCACCAGGTTCAGGAAGTTAGCACCCTTCAGCCATCGAGCAGGATCTCAGGTCCCACACCACCAGGTTCAGGAAGTTAGCACCATTCAGCCATCGAGCAGGATCTCAGGTCCCATATCACCAGGTTCAGGAAGTTAGAGCCCTTCAGCCATCGGGCAGGATCTCAGGTCCCACACCACCAGGTTCAGGAAGTTAGCACCATTCAGCCACCGAACAGGATCTCAGGCCCCACATCACCAGGTTCAGGAAGTTAGAGCCCTTCAGCCATCGGGCAGGATCTCAGGTCCCACACCACCAGGTTCAGGAAGTTAGCACCATTCAGCCACCGAACAGGATCTCAGGTCCCACACCACCAGGTTCAGGAAGTTAGCACCCTTCAGCCATCGAACAGGATCTCAGGTCCCACATCACCAGGTTCAGGAAGTTAGCACCCTTCAGCCATCGAACAGGATCTCAGGTCCCACACCACCAGGTTCAGGAAGTTAGCACCCTTCAGCCATCGAACAGGATCTCAGGTCCCACACCAGGTTCAGGAAGTTAGAGCCCTTCAGCCATCGGGCAAGATCCCAGGTCCCACACCACCAGGTTCAGGAAGTTAGCACCATTCAGCCATCGAGCAGGATCTCAGGTCCCATATCACCAGGTTCAGGAAGTTAGAGCCCTTCAGCCATCGAGCAGGATCTCAGGTCCCACATCCCCAGGTTCAGGAAGTTAGAGCCCTTCAGCCATCGGGCAGGATCCCAGGTCCCACACCACCAGGTTCAGGAAGTTAGCACCCTTCAGCCATCGGGCAGGATCTCAGGTCCTACCGCACCAGGTTCAGGAAGTTAGCACTCTTCAGCCATCGAGCAGGATCTCCGGTCACACACCACCAGGTTTAGTAAGTTAGAGCCCTTCAGCCATCGGGCAGGATCTCAGGTCCCACACCACCAGGTTCAGGAAGTTAGAGCCCTTCAGCCATCGGGCAGGATCTCAGGTCCCACACCACCAGGTTCAGGAAGTTAGCACCGTTCAGCCATCGAACAGGATCTCAGGTCCCACATCACCAGGTTCAGGAAGTTAGCACCCTTCAGCCATCGAACAGGATCTCAGGTCCCACACCACCAGGTTCAGGAAGTTAGCACCCTTCAGCCATCGAACAGGATCTCAGGTCCCATATCACCAGGTTCAGGAAGTTAGCACCCTTCAGCCATCGGGCAGGATCCCAGGTCCCACACCACCAGGTTCAGGAAGTTTGCGCCATTCAGCCATCGAGCAGGATCTCAGGTCCCATATCACCAGGTTCAGGAAGTTAGAGCCCTTCAGCCATCGAGCAGGATCTCAGCTCCCACATCACCAGGTTCATGAAGTTAGAGCCCTTCAGCCATCGAGCAGGATCTCAGGTCCCACATCCCCAGGTTCAGGAAGTTAGAGCCCTTCAGACAACGGGCAGGATCCCAGGTCCCACACCACCAGGTTCAGGAAGTTAGCACCCTTCAGCCATCGGGCAGGATCTCAGGTCCCACACCACCAGGTTCAGGAAGTTAGAGCCCTTCAGCCATCGGGCAGGAACTCAGGTCCCACACCACCTGGTTCAGGAAGTTAGCACCATTCAGCCACCGAACAGGATCTCAGGCCCCGCATCACCAGGTTCAGGAAGTTAGAGCCCTTCAGCCATCGGGCAGGATCTCAGGTCCCACACCACCAGGTTCAGGAAATTAGCACCCTTCAGCCATCGGGCAGGATCTCGGGTCCGACACCACCAGGTTCAGGAAGTTAGAGCCCTTCAGCCATCGGGCAGGATCTCAGGTCCGACACCACCAGGTTCAGGAAGTTAGCACCATTCAGCTACCGAACAGGATCTCAGGCCCCGCATCACCAGGTTCAGGAAGTTAGAGCCCTTCAGCCATCGGGCAGGATCTCAGGTCCCACACCACCAGGTTCAGGAAGTTAGCACCCTTCAGCCATCGGGCAGGATCTCAGGTCCCACACCACTAGGTTCAGGAAGTTAGCACCCTTCAGCCATCGGGCTGGATCTCAGGTCCTACAGCACCAGGTTCAGGAAGTTAGCACCCTTCAGCCATCGAGCAGGATTTCCGGTCACACACCACCAGGTTCAGTAAGTTAGAGCCCTTCAGCCATCGGGCAGGATCTCAGGTCCCACACCACCAGGTTCAGGAAGTTAGCACCATTCATCCACCGAACAGGATCTCAGGTCCCACACCACCAGGTTCAAGAAGTTAACACCCTTCAGCCATCGAACAGGATCTCAGGTCCCACATCACCAGGTTCAGGAAGTTAGCACCCTTAAGCCATCGAACAGGATCTCAGGTCCCATATCACCAGGTTCAGGAAGTTAGCACCCTTCAGCCATCGAACAGGATCTCAGGTCCCACACCAGCAGGTTCAGGAAGTTAGCACCCTTCAGCCATCGAACAGGATCTCAGGTCCCACACCACCAGGTTCAGGAAGTTAGCACCCTTCAGCCATCGAGCAGGATCTCAGGTCCCACACCACCAGGTTCAGGAAGTTAGCACCATTCAGCCATCGGGCAGGATCTCAGGTCCCATATCACCAGGTTCAGGAAGTTAGAGCCCTTCAGCCATCGGGCAGGATCTCAGGTCCCACACCACCAGGTTCAGGAAGTTAGCACCATTCAGCCACCGAACAGGATCTCAGGCCCCACATCACCAGGTTCAGGAAGTTAGAGCCCTTCAGCCATCGGGCAGGATCTCAGGTCCCACACCACCAGGTTCAGGAAGTTAGCACCATTCAGCCACCGAACAGGATCTCAGGTCCCACACCACCAGGTTCAGGAAGTTAGCACCCTTCAGCCATCGAACAGGATCTCAGGTCCCACATCACCAGGTTCAGGAAGTTAGAGCCCTTCAGCCATCGAGCAGGATCTCAGGTCCCACATCCCCAGGTTCAGGAAGTTAGAGCCCTTCAGCCATCGGGCAGGATCCCAGGTCCCACACCACCAGGTTCAGGAAGTTAGCACCCTTCAGCCATCGGGCAGGATCTCAGGTCCTACCGCACCAGGTTCAGGAAGTTAGCACCCTTCAGCCATCGAGCAGGATCTCCGGTCACACACCACCAGGTTTAGTAAGTTAGAGCCCTTCAGCCATCGGGCAGGATCTCAGGTCCCACACCACCAGGTTCAGGAAGTTAGAGCCCTTCAGCCATCGGGCAGGATCTCAGGTCCCACACCACCAGGTTCAGGAAGTTAGCACCGTTCAGCCATCGAACAGGATCTCAGGTCCCACATCACCAGGTTCAGGAAGTTAGCACCCTTCAGCCATCGAACAGGATCTCAGGTCCCACACCACCAGGTTCAAGAAGTTAACACCCTTCAGCCATCGAACAGGATCTCAGGTCCCACATCACCAGGTTCAGGAAGTTAGCACCCTTAAGCCATCGAACAGGATCTCAGGTCCCATATCACCAGGTTCAGGAAGTTAGCACCCTTCAGCCATCGAACAGGATCTCAGGTCCCACACCAGCAGGTTCAGGAAGTTAGCACCCTTCAGCCATCGAACAGGATCTCAGGTCCCACACCACCAGGTTCAGGAAGTTAGCACCCTTCAGCCATCGAGCAGGATCTCAGGTCCCACACCACCAGGTTCAGGAAGTTAGCACCATTCAGCCATCGGGCAGGATCTCAGGTCCCATATCACCAGGTTCAGGAAGTTAGAGCCCTTCAGCCATCGGGCAGGATCTCAGGTCCCACACCAGCAGGTTCAGGAAGTTAGCACCCTTCAGCCATCGAACAGGATCTCAGGTCCCACACCACCAGGTTCAGGAAGTTAGCACCCTTCAGCCATCGAGCAGGATCTCAGGTCCCACACCACCAAGTTCAGGAAGTTAGCACCATTCAGCCATCGGGCAGGATCTCAGGTCCCATATCACCAGGTTCAGGAAGTTAGAGCCCTTCAGCCATCGGGCAGGATCTCAGGTCCCACACCACCAGGTTCAGGAAGTTAGCACCATTCAGCCACCGAACAGGATCTCAGGCCCCACATCACCAGGTTCAGGAAGTTAGAGCCCTTCAGCCATCGAACAGGATCTCAGGTCCCACACCACCAGGTTCAGGAAGTTAGCACCCTTCAGCCATCGAACAGGATCTCAGGTCCCACACCAGGTTCAGGAAGTTAGAGCCCTTCAGCCATCGGGCAAGATCCCAGGTCCCACACCACCAGGTTCAGGAAGTTAGCACCATTCAGCCATCGAGCAGGATCTCAGGTCCCATATCACCAGGTTCAGGAAGTTAGAGCCCTTCAGCCATCGAGCAGGATCTCAGGTCCCACATCCCCAGGTTCAGGAAGTTAGAGCCCTTCAGCCATCGGGCAGGATCCCAGGTCCCACACCACCAGGTTCAGGAAGTTAGCACCCTTCAGCCATCGGGCAGGATCTCAGGTCCTACCGCACCAGGTTCAGGAAGTTAGCACCCTTCAGCCATCGAGCAGGATCTCCGGTCACACACCACCAGGTTTAGTAAGTTAGAGCTTTTCAGCCATCGGGCAGGATCTCAGGTCCCACACCACCAGGTTCAGGAAGTTAGAGCCCTTCAGCCATCGGGCAGGATCTCTGGTCCCACACCACCAGGTTCAGGAAGTTAGCACCGTTCAGCCATCGAACAGGATCTCAGGTCCCACATCACCAGGTTCAGGAAGTTAGCACCCTTCAGCCATCGAACAGGATCTCAGGTCCCACACCACCAGGTTCAGGAAGTTAGCACCCTTCAGCCATCGAAAAGGATCTCAGGTCCCATATCACCAGGTTCAGGAAGTTAGCACCCTTCAGCCATCGGGCAGGATCCCAGGTCCCACACCACCAGGTTCAGGAAGTTTGCGCCATTCAGCCATCGAGCAGGATCTCAGGTCCCATATCACCAGGTTCAGGAAGTTAGAGCCCTTCAGCCATCGAGCAGGATCTCAGGTCCCACACCACCAGGTTCAGGAAGTTAGCACCCTTCAGCCATCGAACAGGATCTCAGGTCCCATATCACCAGGTTCAGGAAGTTAGCACCCTTCAGCCATCGGGCAGGATCCCAGGTCCCACACCACCAGGTTCAGGAAGTTTGCGCCATTCAGCCATCGAGCAGGATCTCAGGTCCCATATCACCAGGTTCAGGAAGTTAGAGCCCTTCAGCCATCGAGCAGGATCTCAGCTCCCACATCACCAGGTTCATGAAGTTAGAGCCCTTCAGCCATCGAGCAGGATCTCAGGTCCCACATCCCCAGGTTCAGGAAGTTAGAGCCCTTCAGACAACGGGCAGGATCCCAGGTCCCACACCACCAGGTTCAGGAAGTTAGCACCCTTCAGCCATCGGGCAGGATCTCAGGTCCCACACCACCAGGTTCAGGAAGTTAGAGCCCTTCAGCCATCGGGCAGGAACTCAGGTCCCACACCACCTGGTTCAGGAAGTTAGCACCATTCAGCCACCGAACAGGATCTCAGGCCCCGCATCACCAGGTTCAGGAAGTTAGAGCCCTTCAGCCATCGGGCAGGATCTCAGGTCCCACACCACCAGGTTCAGGAAATTAGCACCCTTCAGCCATCGGGCAGGATCTCGGGTCCGACACCACCAGGTTCAGGAAGTTAGAGCCCTTCAGCCATCGGGCAGGATCTCAGGTCCGACACCACCAGGTTCAGGAAGTTAGCACCATTCAGCTACCGAACAGGATCTCAGGCCCCGCATCACCAGGTTCAGGAAGTTAGAGCCCTTCAGCCATCGGGCAGGATCTCAGGTCCCACACCACCAGGTTCAGGAAGTTAGCACCCTTCAGCCATCGGGCAGGATCTCAGGTCCCACACCACTAGGTTCAGGAAGTTAGCACCCTTCAGCCATCGGGCTGGATCTCAGGTCCTACAGCACCAGGTTCAGGAAGTTAGCACCCTTCAGCCATCGAGCAGGATTTCCGGTCACACACCACCAGGTTCAGTAAGTTAGAGCCCTTCAGCCATCGGGCAGGATCTCAGGTCCCACACCACCAGGTTCAGGAAGTTAGCACCATTCATCCACCGAACAGGATCTCAGGTCCCACACCACCAGGTTCAAGAAGTTAACACCCTTCAGCCATCGAACAGGATCTCAGGTCCCACATCACCAGGTTCAGGAAGTTAGCACCCTTAAGCCATCGAACAGGATCTCAGGTCCCATATCACCAGGTTCAGGAAGTTAGCACCCTTCAGCCATCGAACAGGATCTCAGGTCCCACACCAGCAGGTTCAGGAAGTTAGCACCCTTCAGCCATCGAACAGGATCTCAGGTCCCACACCACCAGGTTCAGGAAGTTAGCACCCTTCAGCCATCGAGCAGGATCTCAGGTCCCACACCACCAGGTTCAGGAAGTTAGCACCATTCAGCCATCGGGCAGGATCTCAGGTCCCATATCACCAGGTTCAGGAAGTTAGAGCCCTTCAGCCATCGGGCAGGATCTCAGGTCCCACACCACCAGGTTCAGGAAGTTAGCACCATTCAGCCACCGAACAGGATCTCAGGCCCCACATCACCAGGTTCAGGAAGTTAGAGCCCTTCAGCCATCGGGCAGGATCTCAGGTCCCACACCACCAGGTTCAGGAAGTTAGCACCATTCAGCCACCGAACAGGATCTCAGGTCCCACACCACCAGGTTCAGGAAGTTAGCACCCTTCAGCCATCGAACAGGATCTCAGGTCCCACATCACCAGGTTCAGGAAGTTAGAGCCCTTCAGCCATCGAGCAGGATCTCAGGTCCCACATCCCCAGGTTCAGGAAGTTAGAGCCCTTCAGCCATCGGGCAGGATCCCAGGTCCCACACCACCAGGTTCAGGAAGTTAGCACCCTTCAGCCATCGGGCAGGATCTCAGGTCCTACCGCACCAGGTTCAGGAAGTTAGCACCCTTCAGCCATCGAGCAGGATCTCCGGTCACACACCACCAGGTTTAGTAAGTTAGAGCCCTTCAGCCATCGGGCAGGATCTCAGGTCCCACACCACCAGGTTCAGGAAGTTAGAGCCCTTCAGCCATCGGGCAGGATCTCAGGTCCCACACCACCAGGTTCAGGAAGTTAGCACCGTTCAGCCATCGAACAGGATCTCAGGTCCCACATCACCAGGTTCAGGAAGTTAGCACCCTTCAGCCATCGAACAGGATCTCAGGTCCCACACCACCAGGTTCAAGAAGTTAACACCCTTCAGCCATCGAACAGGATCTCAGGTCCCACATCACCAGGTTCAGGAAGTTAGCACCCTTAAGCCATCGAACAGGATCTCAGGTCCCATATCACCAGGTTCAGGAAGTTAGCACCCTTCAGCCATCGAACAGGATCTCAGGTCCCACACCAGCAGGTTCAGGAAGTTAGCACCCTTCAGCCATCGAACAGGATCTCAGGTCCCACACCACCAGGTTCAGGAAGTTAGCACCCTTCAGCCATCGAGCAGGATCTCAGGTCCCACACCACCAGGTTCAGGAAGTTAGCACCATTCAGCCATCGGGCAGGATCTCAGGTCCCATATCACCAGGTTCAGGAAGTTAGAGCCCTTCAGCCATCGGGCAGGATCTCAGGTCCCACACCAGCAGGTTCAGGAAGTTAGCACCCTTCAGCCATCGAACAGGATCTCAGGTCCCACACCACCAGGTTCAGGAAGTTAGCACCCTTCAGCCATCGAGCAGGATCTCAGGTCCCACACCACCAAGTTCAGGAAGTTAGCACCATTCAGCCATCGGGCAGGATCTCAGGTCCCATATCACCAGGTTCAGGAAGTTAGAGCCCTTCAGCCATCGGGCAGGATCTCAGGTCCCACACCACCAGGTTCAGGAAGTTAGCACCATTCAGCCACCGAACAGGATCTCAGGCCCCACATCACCAGGTTCAGGAAGTTAGAGCCCTTCAGCCATCGAACAGGATCTCAGGTCCCACACCACCAGGTTCAGGAAGTTAGCACCCTTCAGCCATCGAACAGGATCTCAGGTCCCACACCAGGTTCAGGAAGTTAGAGCCCTTCAGCCATCGGGCAAGATCCCAGGTCCCACACCACCAGGTTCAGGAAGTTAGCACCATTCAGCCATCGAGCAGGATCTCAGGTCCCATATCACCAGGTTCAGGAAGTTAGAGCCCTTCAGCCATCGAGCAGGATCTCAGGTCCCACATCCCCAGGTTCAGGAAGTTAGAGCCCTTCAGCCATCGGGCAGGATCCCAGGTCCCACACCACCAGGTTCAGGAAGTTAGCACCCTTCAGCCATCGGGCAGGATCTCAGGTCCTACCGCACCAGGTTCAGGAAGTTAGCACCCTTCAGCCATCGAGCAGGATCTCCGGTCACACACCACCAGGTTTAGTAAGTTAGAGCTTTTCAGCCATCGGGCAGGATCTCAGGTCCCACACCACCAGGTTCAGGAAGTTAGAGCCCTTCAGCCATCGGGCAGGATCTCTGGTCCCACACCACCAGGTTCAGGAAGTTAGCACCGTTCAGCCATCGAACAGGATCTCAGGTCCCACATCACCAGGTTCAGGAAGTTAGCACCCTTCAGCCATCGAACAGGATCTCAGGTCCCACACCACCAGGTTCAGGAAGTTAGCACCCTTCAGCCATCGAAAAGGATCTCAGGTCCCATATCACCAGGTTCAGGAAGTTAGCACCCTTCAGCCATCGGGCAGGATCCCAGGTCCCACACCACCAGGTTCAGGAAGTTTGCGCCATTCAGCCATCGAGCAGGATCTCAGGTCCCATATCACCAGGTTCAGGAAGTTAGAGCCCTTCAGCCATCGAGCAGGATCTCAGGTCCCACATCACCAGGTTCATGAAGTTAGAGCCCTTCAGCCATCGAGCAGGATCTCAGGTCCCACATCCCCAGGTTCAGGAAGTTAGAGCCCTTCAGCCATCGGGCAGGATCCCAGGTCCCACACCACCAGGTTCAGGAAGTTAGCACCCTTCAGCCATCGGGCAGGATCTCAGGTCCCACACCACCAGGTTCAGGAAGTTAGAGCCCTTCAGCCATCGGGCAGGATATCAGGTCCCACACCACCAGGTTCAGGAAGTTAGCACCATTCAGCCACCGAACAGGATCTCGGGCCCCACATCACCAGGTTCAGGAAGTTAGAGCCCTTCAGCCATCGAGCAGGATCTCAGGTCCCACATCAGCAGGTTCAGGAAGTTAGAGCCCTTCAGCCATCGAGCAGGATCTCAGGTTCCACATCCCCAGGTTCAGGAAGTTAGAGTCCTTCAGCCATCGGGCAGGATCCCAGGTCCCACACCACCAAGTTCAGGAAGTTAGCACCTTTCAGCCATCGGGCAGGATCTCAGGTCCCACACCACCAGGTTCTGCAAGTTACAGCCCTTCAGCCATCGGGCAGGATCTCAGGTCCCACACCACCAGGTTCAGGAAGTTAGCACCATTCAGCCACCGAACAGGATCTCAGGCCCCACATCACCAGGTTCAGGAAGTTAGAGCCCTTCAGCCAGCGGGCAGGATCTCAGGTCCCACACCACCAGGTTCAGGAAGTTAGCACCGTTCAGCCACCGAACAGGATCTCAGGTCCCACACCACCAGGTTCAGGAAGTTAGCACCCTTCAGCCATCGAACAGGATCTCAGGTCCCACATCACCAGGTTCAGGAAGTTAGCACCCTTCAGCCATCGAACAGGATCTCAGGTCCCACACCACCTGGTTCAGGAAGTTAGCACCCTTCAGCCATCGAACAGGATCTCAGGTCCCACACCAGGTTCAGGAAGTTAGAGCCCTTCAGCCATCGGGCAAGATCCCAGGTCCCACACCACCAGGTTCAGGAAGTTAGCACCATTCAGCCATCGAGCAGGATCTCAGGTCCCATATCACCAGGTTCAGGAAGTTAGAGCCCTTCAGCCATCGAGCAGGATCTCAGGTCCCACATCCCCAGGTTCAGGAAGTTAGAGCCCTTCAGCCATCGGGCAGGATCCCAGGTCCCACACCACCAGGTTCAGGAAGTTAGCACCCTTCAGCCATCGGGCAGGATCTCAGGTCCCACACCACCAGGTTCAGGAAGTTAGAGCCCTTAAGCCATCGGGCAGGATCTCAGGTCCCACACCACCAGATTCAGGAAGTTAGCACCATTCAGCCACCGAACAGGATCTCAGGCCCCGCATCACCAGGTTCAGGAAGTTAGAGCCCTTCAGCCATCGGGCAGGATCTCAGGTCCCACACCACCAGGTTCAGGAAGTTAGCACCCTTCAGCCATCGGGCAGGATCTCAGGTCCCACACCACCAGTTTCAGGAAGTTAGCACCCTTCAGCCATCGGGCAGGATCTCAGGTCCTACCGCACCAGGTTCAGGAAGTTAGCACCCTTCAGCCATCGAGCAGGATCTCCGGTCACACACCACCAGGTTTAGTAAGTTAGAGCTCTTCAGCCATCGGGCAGGATCTCAGGTCCCACACCACCAGGTTCAGGAAGTTAGAGCCCTTCAGCCATCGGGCAGGATCTCAGGTCCCACACCACCAGGTTCAGGAAGTTAGCACCCTTCAGCCATCGAACAGGATCTCAGGTCCCACATCACCAGGTTCAGGAAGTTAGCACCCTTCAGCCATCGAACAGGATCTCAGTTCCCACACCAGCAGGTTCAGGAAGTTAGCACCCTTCAGCCATCGAACAGGATCTCAGGTCCCACACCACCAGGTTCAGGAAGTTAGCACCCTTCAGCCATCGAGCAGGATCTCAGGTCCCACACCACCAGGTTCAGGAAGTTAGCACCATTCAGCCATCGGGCAGGATCTCAGGTCCCATATCACCAGGTTCAGGAAGTTAGAGCCCTTCAGCCATCGGGCAGGATCTCAGGTCCCACACCACCAGGTTCAGGAAGTTAGCACCATTCAGCCACCGAACAGGATCTCAGGCCCCACATCACCAGGTTCAGGAAGTTAGAGCCCTTCAGCCATCGGGCAGGATCTCAGGTCCCACACCACCAGGTTCAGGAAGTTAGCACCATTCAGCCACCGAACAGGATCTCAGGTCCCACACCACCAGGTTCAGGAAGTTAGCACCCTTCAGCCATCGAACAGGATCTCAGGTCCCACATCACCAGGTTCAGGAAGTTAGAGCCCTTCAGCCATCGAGCAGGATCTCAGGTCCCACATCCCCAGGTTCAGGAAGTTAGAGCCCTTCAGCCATCGGGCAGGATCCCAGGTCCCACACCACCAGGTTCAGGAAGTTAGCACCCTTCAGCCATCGGGCAGGATCTCAGGTCCTACCGCACCAGGTTCAGGAAGTTAGCACCCTTCAGCCATCGAGCAGGATCTCCGGTCACACACCACCAGGTTTAGTAAGTTAGAGCCCTTCAGCCATCGGGCAGGATCTCAGGTCCCACACCACCAGGTTCAGGAAGTTAGAGCCCTTCAGCCATCGGGCAGGATCTCAGGTCCCACACCACCAGGTTCAGGAAGTTAGCACCGTTCAGCCATCGAACAGGATCTCAGGTCCCACATCACCAGGTTCAGGAAGTTAGCACCCTTCAGCCATCGAACAGGATCTCAGGTCCCACACCACCAGGTTCAAGAAGTTAACACCCTTCAGCCATCGAACAGGATCTCAGGTCCCACATCACCAGGTTCAGGAAGTTAGCACCCTTAAGCCATCGAACAGGATCTCAGGTCCCATATCACCAGGTTCAGGAAGTTAGCACCCTTCAGCCATCGAACAGGATCTCAGGTCCCACACCAGCAGGTTCAGGAAGTTAGCACCCTTCAGCCATCGAACAGGATCTCAGGTCCCACACCACCAGGTTCAGGAAGTTAGCACCCTTCAGCCATCGAGCAGGATCTCAGGTCCCACACCACCAGGTTCAGGAAGTTAGCACCATTCAGCCATCGGGCAGGATCTCAGGTCCCATATCACCAGGTTCAGGAAGTTAGAGCCCTTCAGCCATCGGGCAGGATCTCAGGTCCCACACCAGCAGGTTCAGGAAGTTAGCACCCTTCAGCCATCGAACAGGATCTCAGGTCCCACACCACCAGGTTCAGGAAGTTAGCACCCTTCAGCCATCGAGCAGGATCTCAGGTCCCACACCACCAAGTTCAGGAAGTTAGCACCATTCAGCCATCGGGCAGGATCTCAGGTCCCATATCACCAGGTTCAGGAAGTTAGAGCCCTTCAGCCATCGGGCAGGATCTCAGGTCCCACACCACCAGGTTCAGGAAGTTAGCACCATTCAGCCACCGAACAGGATCTCAGGCCCCACATCACCAGGTTCAGGAAGTTAGAGCCCTTCAGCCATCGAACAGGATCTCAGGTCCCACACCACCAGGTTCAGGAAGTTAGCACCCTTCAGCCATCGAACAGGATCTCAGGTCCCACACCAGGTTCAGGAAGTTAGAGCCCTTCAGCCATCGGGCAAGATCCCAGGTCCCACACCACCAGGTTCAGGAAGTTAGCACCATTCAGCCATCGAGCAGGATCTCAGGTCCCATATCACCAGGTTCAGGAAGTTAGAGCCCTTCAGCCATCGAGCAGGATCTCAGGTCCCAGATCCCCAGGTTCAGGAAGTTAGAGCCCTTCAGCCATCGGGCAGGATCCCAGGTCCCACACCACCAGGTTCAGGAAGTTAGCACCCTTCAGCCATCGGGCAGGATCTCAGGTCCTACCGCACCAGGTTCAGGAAGTTAGCACCCTTCAGCCATCGAGCAGGATCTCCGGTCACACACCACCAGGTTTAGTAAGTTAGAGCTTTTCAGCCATCGGGCAGGATCTCAGGTCCCACACCACCAGGTTCAGGAAGTTAGAGCCCTTCAGCCATCGGGCAGGATCTCTGGTCCCACACCACCAGGTTCAGGAAGTTAGCACCGTTCAGCCATCGAACAGGATCTCAGGTCCCACATCACCAGGTTCAGGAAGTTAGCACCCTTCAGCCATCGAACAGGATCTCAGGTCCCACACCACCAGGTTCAGGAAGTTAGCACCCTTCAGCCATCGAAAAGGATCTCAGGTCCCATATCACCAGGTTCAGGAAGTTAGCACCCTTCAGCCATCGGGCAGGATCCCAGGTCCCACACCACCAGGTTCAGGAAGTTTGCGCCATTCAGCCATCGAGCAGGATCTCAGGTCCCATATCACCAGGTTCAGGAAGTTAGAGCCCTTCAGCCATCGAGCAGGATCTCAGGTCCCACACCACCAGGTTCAGGAAGTTAGCACCCTTCAGCCATCGAACAGGATCTCAGGTCCCATATCACCAGGTTCAGGAAGTTAGCACCCTTCAGCCATCGGGCAGGATCCCAGGTCCCACACCACCAGGTTCAGGAAGTTTGCGCCATTCAGCCATCGAGCAGGATCTCAGGTCCCATATCACCAGGTTCAGGAAGTTAGAGCCCTTCAGCCATCGAGCAGGATCTCAGCTCCCACATCACCAGGTTCATGAAGTTAGAGCCCTTCAGCCATCGAGCAGGATCTCAGGTCCCACATCCCCAGGTTCAGGAAGTTAGAGCCCTTCAGACAACGGGCAGGATCCCAGGTCCCACACCACCAGGTTCAGGAAGTTAGCACCCTTCAGCCATCGGGCAGGATCTCAGGTCCCACACCACCAGGTTCAGGAAGTTAGAGCCCTTCAGCCATCGGGCAGGAACTCAGGTCCCACACCACCTGGTTCAGGAAGTTAGCACCATTCAGCCACCGAACAGGATCTCAGGCCCCGCATCACCAGGTTCAGGAAGTTAGAGCCCTTCAGCCATCGGGCAGGATCTCAGGTCCCACACCACCAGGTTCAGGAAATTAGCACCCTTCAGCCATCGGGCAGGATCTCGGGTCCGACACCACCAGGTTCAGGAAGTTAGAGCCCTTCAGCCATCGGGCAGGATCTCAGGTCCGACACCACCAGGTTCAGGAAGTTAGCACCATTCAGCTACCGAACAGGATCTCAGGCCCCGCATCACCAGGTTCAGGAAGTTAGAGCCCTTCAGCCATCGGGCAGGATCTCAGGTCCCACACCACCAGGTTCAGGAAGTTAGCACCCTTCAGCCATCGGGCAGGATCTCAGGTCCCACACCACTAGGTTCAGGAAGTTAGCACCCTTCAGCCATCGGGCTGGATCTCAGGTCCTACAGCACCAGGTTCAGGAAGTTAGCACCCTTCAGCCATCGAGCAGGATTTCCGGTCACACACCACCAGGTTCAGTAAGTTAGAGCCCTTCAGCCATCGGGCAGGATCTCAGGTCCCACACCACCAGGTTCAGGAAGTTAGCACCATTCATCCACCGAACAGGATCTCAGGTCCCACACCACCAGGTTCAAGAAGTTAACACCCTTCAGCCATCGAACAGGATCTCAGGTCCCACATCACCAGGTTCAGGAAGTTAGCACCCTTAAGCCATCGAACAGGATCTCAGGTCCCATATCACCAGGTTCAGGAAGTTAGCACCCTTCAGCCATCGAACAGGATCTCAGGTCCCACACCAGCAGGTTCAGGAAGTTAGCACCCTTCAGCCATCGAACAGGATCTCAGGTCCCACACCACCAGGTTCAGGAAGTTAGCACCCTTCAGCCATCGAGCAGGATCTCAGGTCCCACACCACCAGGTTCAGGAAGTTAGCACCATTCAGCCATCGGGCAGGATCTCAGGTCCCATATCACCAGGTTCAGGAAGTTAGAGCCCTTCAGCCATCGGGCAGGATCTCAGGTCCCACACCACCAGGTTCAGGAAGTTAGCACCATTCAGCCACCGAACAGGATCTCAGGCCCCACATCACCAGGTTCAGGAAGTTAGAGCCCTTCAGCCATCGGGCAGGATCTCAGGTCCCACACCACCAGGTTCAGGAAGTTAGCACCATTCAGCCACCGAACAGGATCTCAGGTCCCACACCACCAGGTTCAGGAAGTTAGCACCCTTCAGCCATCGAACAGGATCTCAGGTCCCACATCACCAGGTTCAGGAAGTTAGAGCCCTTCAGCCATCGAGCAGGATCTCAGGTCCCACATCCCCAGGTTCAGGAAGTTAGAGCCCTTCAGCCATCGGGCAGGATCCCAGGTCCCACACCACCAGGTTCAGGAAGTTAGCACCCTTCAGCCATCGGGCAGGATCTCAGGTCCTACCGCACCAGGTTCAGGAAGTTAGCACCCTTCAGCCATCGAGCAGGATCTCCGGTCACACACCACCAGGTTTAGTAAGTTAGAGCCCTTCAGCCATCGGGCAGGATCTCAGGTCCCACACCACCAGGTTCAGGAAGTTAGAGCCCTTCAGCCATCGGGCAGGATCTCAGGTCCCACACCACCAGGTTCAGGAAGTTAGCACCGTTCAGCCATCGAACAGGATCTCAGGTCCCACATCACCAGGTTCAGGAAGTTAGCACCCTTCAGCCATCGAACAGGATCTCAGGTCCCACACCACCAGGTTCAAGAAGTTAACACCCTTCAGCCATCGAACAGGATCTCAGGTCCCACATCACCAGGTTCAGGAAGTTAGCACCCTTAAGCCATCGAACAGGATCTCAGGTCCCATATCACCAGGTTCAGGAAGTTAGCACCCTTCAGCCATCGAACAGGATCTCAGGTCCCACACCAGCAGGTTCAGGAAGTTAGCACCCTTCAGCCATCGAACAGGATCTCAGGTCCCACACCACCAGGTTCAGGAAGTTAGCACCCTTCAGCCATCGAGCAGGATCTCAGGTCCCACACCACCAGGTTCAGGAAGTTAGCACCATTCAGCCATCGGGCAGGATCTCAGGTCCCATATCACCAGGTTCAGGAAGTTAGAGCCCTTCAGCCATCGGGCAGGATCTCAGGTCCCACACCAGCAGGTTCAGGAAGTTAGCACCCTTCAGCCATCGAACAGGATCTCAGGTCCCACACCACCAGGTTCAGGAAGTTAGCACCCTTCAGCCATCGAGCAGGATCTCAGGTCCCACACCACCAAGTTCAGGAAGTTAGCACCATTCAGCCATCGGGCAGGATCTCAGGTCCCATATCACCAGGTTCAGGAAGTTAGAGCCCTTCAGCCATCGGGCAGGATCTCAGGTCCCACACCACCAGGTTCAGGAAGTTAGCACCATTCAGCCACCGAACAGGATCTCAGGCCCCACATCACCAGGTTCAGGAAGTTAGAGCCCTTCAGCCATCGAACAGGATCTCAGGTCCCACACCACCAGGTTCAGGAAGTTAGCACCCTTCAGCCATCGAACAGGATCTCAGGTCCCACACCAGGTTCAGGAAGTTAGAGCCCTTCAGCCATCGGGCAAGATCCCAGGTCCCACACCACCAGGTTCAGGAAGTTAGCACCATTCAGCCATCGAGCAGGATCTCAGGTCCCATATCACCAGGTTCAGGAAGTTAGAGCCCTTCAGCCATCGAGCAGGATCTCAGGTCCCACATCCCCAGGTTCAGGAAGTTAGAGCCCTTCAGCCATCGGGCAGGATCCCAGGTCCCACACCACCAGGTTCAGGAAGTTAGCACCCTTCAGCCATCGGGCAGGATCTCAGGTCCTACCGCACCAGGTTCAGGAAGTTAGCACCCTTCAGCCATCGAGCAGGATCTCCGGTCACACACCACCAGGTTTAGTAAGTTAGAGCTTTTCAGCCATCGGGCAGGATCTCAGGTCCCACACCACCAGGTTCAGGAAGTTAGAGCCCTTCAGCCATCGGGCAGGATCTCTGGTCCCACACCACCAGGTTCAGGAAGTTAGCACCGTTCAGCCATCGAACAGGATCTCAGGTCCCACATCACCAGGTTCAGGAAGTTAGCACCCTTCAGCCATCGAACAGGATCTCAGGTCCCACACCACCAGGTTCAGGAAGTTAGCACCCTTCAGCCATCGAAAAGGATCTCAGGTCCCATATCACCAGGTTCAGGAAGTTAGCACCCTTCAGCCATCGGGCAGGATCCCAGGTCCCACACCACCAGGTTCAGGAAGTTTGCGCCATTCAGCCATCGAGCAGGATCTCAGGTCCCATATCACCAGGTTCAGGAAGTTAGAGCCCTTCAGCCATCGAGCAGGATCTCAGGTCCCACATCACCAGGTTCATGAAGTTAGAGCCCTTCAGCCATCGAGCAGGATCTCAGGTCCCACATCCCCAGGTTCAGGAAGTTAGAGCCCTTCAGCCATCGGGCAGGATCCCAGGTCCCACACCACCAGGTTCAGGAAGTTAGCACCCTTCAGCCATCGGGCAGGATCTCAGGTCCCACACCACCAGGTTCAGGAAGTTAGAGCCCTTCAGCCATCGGGCAGGATATCAGGTCCCACACCACCAGGTTCAGGAAGTTAGCACCATTCAGCCACCGAACAGGATCTCGGGCCCCACATCACCAGGTTCAGGAAGTTAGAGCCCTTCAGCCATCGAGCAGGATCTCAGGTCCCACATCAGCAGGTTCAGGAAGTTAGAGCCCTTCAGCCATCGAGCAGGATCTCAGGTTCCACATCCCCAGGTTCAGGAAGTTAGAGTCCTTCAGCCATCGGGCAGGATCCCAGGTCCCACACCACCAAGTTCAGGAAGTTAGCACCTTTCAGCCATCGGGCAGGATCTCAGGTCCCACACCACCAGGTTCTGCAAGTTACAGCCCTTCAGCCATCGGGCAGGATCTCAGGTCCCACACCACCAGGTTCAGGAAGTTAGCACCATTCAGCCACCGAACAGGATCTCAGGCCCCACATCACCAGGTTCAGGAAGTTAGAGCCCTTCAGCCAGCGGGCAGGATCTCAGGTCCCACACCACCAGGTTCAGGAAGTTAGCACCGTTCAGCCACCGAACAGGATCTCAGGTCCCACACCACCAGGTTCAGGAAGTTAGCACCCTTCAGCCATCGAACAGGATCTCAGGTCCCACATCACCAGGTTCAGGAAGTTAGCACCCTTCAGCCATCGAACAGGATCTCAGGTCCCACACCACCTGGTTCAGGAAGTTAGCACCCTTCAGCCATCGAACAGGATCTCAGGTCCCACACCAGGTTCAGGAAGTTAGAGCCCTTCAGCCATCGGGCAAGATCCCAGGTCCCACACCACCAGGTTCAGGAAGTTAGCACCATTCAGCCATCGAGCAGGATCTCAGGTCCCATATCACCAGGTTCAGGAAGTTAGAGCCCTTCAGCCATCGAGCAGGATCTCAGGTCCCACATCCCCAGGTTCAGGAAGTTAGAGCCCTTCAGCCATCGGGCAGGATCCCAGGTCCCACACCACCAGGTTCAGGAAGTTAGCACCCTTCAGCCATCGGGCAGGATCTCAGGTCCCACACCACCAGGTTCAGGAAGTTAGAGCCCTTATGCCATCGGGCAGGATCTCAGGTCCCACACCACCAGATTCAGGAAGTTAGCACCATTCAGCCACCGAACAGGATCTCAGGCCCCGCATCACCAGGTTCAGGAAGTTAGAGCCCTTCAGCCATCGGGCAGGATCTCAGGTCCCACACCACCAGGTTCAGGAAGTTAGCACCCTTCAGCCATCGGGCAGGATCTCAGGTCCCACACCACCAGTTTCAGGAAGTTAGCACCCTTCAGCCATCGGGCAGGATCTCAGGTCCTACCGCACCAGGTTCAGGAAGTTAGCACCCTTCAGCCATCGAGCAGGATCTCCGGTCACACACCACCAGGTTTAGTAAGTTAGAGCTCTTCAGCCATCGGGCAGGATCTCAGGTCCCACACCACCAGGTTCAGGAAGTTAGAGCCCTTCAGCCATCGGGCAGGATCTCAGGTCCCACACCACCAGGTTCAGGAAGTTAGCACCCTTCAGCCATCGAACAGGATCTCAGGTCCCACATCACCAGGTTCAGGAAGTTAGCACCCTTCAGCCATCGAACAGGATCTCAGTTCCCACACCACCAGGTTCAGGAAGTTAGCACCCTTCAGCCATCGAACAGGATCTCAGGTCCCATATCACCAGGTTCAGGAAGTTAGCACCCTTCAGCCATCGGGCAGGATCCCAGGTCCCACACCACCAGGTTCAGGAAGTTTGCGCCATTCAGCCATCGAGCAGGATCTCAGGACCCATATCACCAGGTTCAGGAAGTTAGAGCCCTTCAGCCATCGAGCAGGATCTCAGGTCCCACATCACCAGGTTCAGGAAGTTAGAGCCCTTCAGCCATCGAGCAGGATCTCAGGTCCCACATCCCCAGGTTCAGGAAGTTAGAGCCCTTCAGCCATCGGGCAGGATCTCAGGTCCCACACCACCAGGTTCAGGAAGTTAGCACCCTTCAGCCATCGGGCAGGATCTCAGGTCCCACACCACCAGCTTCAGGAAGTTAGCACCCTACAGCCATCAGGCAGGATCTCAGGTCCCACACCACCAGGTTCAGGAAGTTAGCACCCTTCAGCCATCGAACAGGATCTCAGGTCCCACATCACCAGGTTCAGGAAGTTAGCACCCTTCAGCCATCGTGCAGGATCCCAGGTCCCACACCACCAGATTCAGGACAACCATCGATCACCTGAACCAGTGTGGACAACTTTACAAGGACTCTTTACAACCTATGTTCTCAGCACAATTTGTCTTTTTTGTATACATATGTTGTTGTCAGTCTTTGTTTATGTTTAGCTTTTCCTTGCATTTTATTGTTTTTTTAAAAATATAAAATGCCTGCAAGAAATTGAATCGCAGGGTAGTATCTTGTGACATGTGTATACAGATAATACATTTACTTTGAAATTGACGAGCTCAGCGTGGGAGCAGGACAGAGCGGCGCGCGCCGGCTTTGAGGCCGGTCCCAAAGAGAGCTCCAAGCCTGCTTCACCAGCGAGGGGAAAGCCCGCGCATGGGGCGGGACGGGACTGGGAATACGCGCCCCCTACAGCATTCCCGCCCGTGGAGGGCGGGATCAGGAAGGCTTTAAAGCGAGGCCGCGAAGTTTGAATAAACCTTTTTTGCAACTGCAGCTCACCGTGTCGTGTCGTTATTTCAGCGCTGCGTATAGCACACCGCTACAATTGGTGACCCCGACGGCCCAAACGATATTTGGACCGGAGATGAACGACGCCGCATCTGTTCATGCAGTTTCATTAAAACTGCCAAGCTTCTGGACGCTGCGACCTCACCTATGGTTCCAGCAAGCAGAAGCCCAATTCCACATTCGGCAGATAACCTCGGATGCCACACGTTACTACTACGTGGTGAGCTCCCTCGACCAGGAGACAGCGGCCCAGGTTGAGGGGTTCATACAGTCGCCCCCAGCGGACGGCAAATACACAGAATTCAAAGCCTTGCTTATAAGGACTTTCGGACTCTCATGGCGCGAGCGAGCTGCCCACTTACTGCACCTGGATGGTTTAGGAGACAGACCGCCATCGGCTTTGATGAATGAGATGCTGTCTCTGGCCGGAGGACACAAGCCCTGCCTCATGTCTGAGCAGGCGTTCCTGGAGCAGCTGCCCGAGGACATACGCCTGCTGCTGTCCGACGCGGATTTCAGCGACCCCCGGAAGGTGGCGGCCCGGGCAGACGTGCTGTGGAAAGCCAAGAAGGAGAGTGGGGCGTCCGTCGCACAGATCACCAGGCCACGCTCCCGGCAGCATACCAGACCAGGCCTGGCCGCAGAGCCCACTAACCCCAGAGGCAGGGGTGGGGAGACCAACGAACAATGGTGCTTCTACCACCAGCGGTGGGGCGCTGTAGCCCGCCCTGCAAGTTCCCGGGAAATGCCAGGGCCAGCCGCCGCTGATGGCTACGGCGGCTGGCCATCGGGATAGCCTCCTGTATGTCTGGGACAAGCAGTCGGGACGCCGCTTTTTGGTCGACACCAGAGCCGAGATCAGCGTCTTACCTCCGACGAGTTACGACACCCGCAACAGAGAACCGGGTCCCACCCTAAGGGCCGCTAACGGACCTACGGCACAGTTCGGCTCCAGCCGGTTCACGTGGGACTTCACACTGGCCGCCGTAGCCCAACCGCTCCTGGGGGCAGATTTTTCGCGAGCTCACAGCCTACTGGTCGACCTGCCAAGGAAGAGACTGGTCCACGCCGAGACCTTTCAAACGTTCTCCCGGGTTCTCCCAGTCCTATACCATCAAACGTTCTCCCAGTTGCCAGCCCCTCACCTCGACTCCATCACGCTGTCCGACAACGACTTCACCAGAGTCCTGGCGGATTTCCCATCGCTTCTGGCACCGCAGTTCATGGCAGCCATGCCCAGACACGGCGTACAGCACCACATCCCGACACAAGGACCACCCCTCCACGCCCGTGCTCGAAGGCTTCCCCCTGACAAGCTCCGATGGCGAAGGAGGAGTTCAAGAGGATGGAGGAGTTGGGGATCATACGGCGGTCCGACAGCCCATGGGCCTCCCCCCTGCACATGGTGCCCAAAGCAACAGGGGGCTGGAGACCATGCGGAGACTACCGCAGGCTGAACGAGGCTACAACACCGGACCGCTACCCTGTGCCGCACATTCAGGACTTTGCAGCAAACCTGCACGACGCACGGATCTTCTCCAAGGTAGACCTCATCCGCGGATACCATCAAATCCCAATGCATCCGGACGACGTCCCCAAAACGGCTCTCATCACCCCGTTCGGCCTTTTCGAGTTCCTCCGCATGCCGTTCGGCTTAAAGAATGCCGCACAGACGTTTCAGTGGTTAATGGACGCGGTGGGACGCGACCTGGACTTCGCTTTCATCTATTTGGACGACATCCTCATAGCCAGCAGCAGTCGTCAGGAGCATCTGTCCCACCTCCGTCAACTCTACGCCCGACTGAGTGAATACGGCCTGACAATCAACCCGGCCAAATGCCAGTTCGGGATCAACACCATCGACTTCCTGGGCCACAGGATTACTAAAGACGGGGCAACCCCTCTGCCCGCCAAGGTGGACGCGGTCTGCCATTTTCCCCGACCCACCACGATCAAAGGCCTTCAGGAATTCATGGGTATGGTGAATTTCTACCACCGCTTCCTCCCTTCAACAGCCCGAATCATGCGCCCCCTGTTCGCCCTGATGTCGGGTAAGGGCAAGGACATTACCTGGGACGAGGAGTCCGCCGCCGCTTTCATTAAAACCAAAGAAGCCTTGGCAAACGCCACGATGCTTAGTGCACCTAGAACGGACGTCCCTAACGCCATCTAATACGTGGACGCATCTAATACGGCAGTCGGTGGGGTCCTGGAGCAGCTCATCGAGGGTCGCTGGCAACCCCTGGCGTTTTTCAGCAAACACCTACGACCACCCGAGCTCAAATACAGTGCTTTCGACCGGGAACTGTTGGCGCTATACCTGACAAATCGGCATTTCAGGTACTTCTTAGAAGGAAGGCCTTTAACCGCGTTCACGGACCACAAACCTCTGACCTTTGCGTTCACGAAAGCATCCGACCCCTGGTCGTCCCGCCAGCAGCGACATCTGTCCTACATCTCCGAATACACGACGGATGTCCGGCACGTCTCGGGAAAGGACAATGTCGTGGTGGACGCCCTCTCTCGCCCTAACATCCAAGCCCTGTCCCAGGGGGTAGACTATGAAGCACTGGCGGATGCGCAGCAGGCAGACGAGGAGATCCCTAGTTACAGAACCGCAGTCTCCGGTTTGCAGCTCCAGGACCTCCCCGTGGGCCCAGGTGAGAGGACCCTACTCTGTGACGTCGCCACCGGCCAACCCCGCCCCGTCGTCCCGGCAGCCTGGTGGCGGCGCGTTTTCGACTCCATTCACAACTTAGCGCACCCTTCCATCAGCTCAACCATCCAGATGGTTTCCAACAGGTTCGTTTGGCACGGACTCCGCAAGCAGGTCCGTGACTGGGCCAAAACGTGCATGCATTGCCAAACTGCCAAGGTGCAGCGGCACACCAAAGCCCTGCCGCAGCAGTTCCACCCCATCCACCGGCGTTTCGACCACATTCATGTGGATATCGTGGGCCTCCTGCCAGTGTCGCGCAGAGCGCGGTACCTCCTGACTATCGTGGACCGGTTCACAAGATGGCCAGAGGCGATCCCGCTCACCCACACCACCTCCGAATCTTGCGCCCGGGCACTGATTGCCACCTGGGTATCTCGCTTTGGGGTACCGGCCCACATTACCTCTGACAGAGACGCCCAGTTCACCTCCAGCCTGTGGTCAGCTATGGCCAGCCTTTTGGGGACACAGCTACACCACACAACTGCCTATCGCCCACAGTCGAACGGACTGGTGGAGCGTTTCCACCATCACCTGAAGTCGTCTCTCATGGCCCCGCCTCAAAGGGCCTAACTGGGTGGACGAGCTTCCCTGGGTCCTGCTCGGAATCCGCACGAAGCCCAAAGAGGATCTGAACACCTCGTCGGCCGAGTTGGTGTACGGCGCACCCCTGGTCGTCCCAGGAGAGTTCATACCAGCCCCAAGGGGGCAAGAGGAAGAACCCGCAGCAGTCCTGGGCAGACTACACGAGAGGCTCGGTAACCTGGCCCCCATACCCAATTCACAGCATGGGCAGAACCCGACCTGCGTACCCAAAGACCTGCAAAACTAAGTTCGATTTAGTACGACGGGGCGGACATCGGGCACCGCTACAGTGGCCCTACGAGGGGCCGTTTACGGTGATCAGAAACAACGGGTTCACATTCGTGCTGGACATTGGGGGGAAAGAGGAGGTTTTCACGGTGGACCGACTCAAACCGGCCCATGTGGACTTGGCGCAGCCGGTCGAGGTTCAGGCACCGCGGCGCAGAGGCAGACCTCCCAAACAGAGTCCGACCCAGACTGAGGACATTAGGGGGTGTATCGCCGGTTCTGGGGGGGGGGGGGGTTATGTAGCGACCCACTTCCCAGCGCACTCGACATCACACAGCATCTACAGAAGCTGATTGCCCAGTTTGGCAGGGCCGAAGGTTGCTCTCCCTAGACCAGGGAGACTACGGCCCGGGGGCCATATGCGGCCCGTTAAGCTTTTTAATCCGGCCCGCAGAACTTGATGAAAATTATATTAATAAACCTTGTTAACGTTTTTTTCCCCGCAATTCTGGCGTTTTCGCCACAACAAAACTAAATCCAGACTTTGATGCGCTGGCTAAAAAGGGAGACCAGCAACACTGTTCCCACTGAAATTAAAAATAAGTTTCTTCGTTGTGTTATGTAAAAAATGCATTTGAAAATATTTTTTTCAATAAGCCTTACATGTTCCATGTCATTTCTGTTAAGTGATGGACATGAGTAGTGCGCAGGTGCACGTACGTTCTCAAAATAAAAAATGCGCTCCAGATCAAATAACGCGCTCCGCATACTGGCGCGCTGTCACTGTTCTGTCCTTGTGCTGGTCGTTGTTGAGTTTTGGCACAGGGGACAATTGAATAAGAAGGAGCAGGACAAGTAGACCTGCATCTCCTACCGTTTTTGAAATAAAGACAGTCAGGAGGAGAGTGATGATGATAATATCTTGAAGGATAACAGAATTTTCAGTGCTTTAAAATAATAACTGTTACTATTGAAAAAAGCTGTATTTTATTCATTTAATTTTCAGTGTTTTAAAAGTCATTTCAATAAATAGCTAAATACCATGGGACTTCAAAAACAGATATTTTGTTGTAATGCATTTGTTCATTTTCAATTGAAATTAAAGCACATGTTTTCTACATATCCCATGATGTTTTATTTTCTCTTATGAGGTGTATTACCAAAACACTCCGTCCATCTGTTCCTGGTCCGGCCCCCCTGTCAAATTTTAGAACTCTTTGTGGCCCACAAGTCAAAAAGTTTGCCCACCCCTGCCCTAGACGGAAGCGAGCTGAGCGAGCCTGCGGCCTGCCAGAGAGCTACAGAGTAAAGAAGGCAAATGTAATGTAGACATTAATATCAAGGAGAATAGAATATAAAAACAAGGAGTAATACTGAGCCTTTATAAGGATCTAGTCAGGCTGCACCTGGAGTATTGTCAACTGTACCTACTCCCCAGCACCTTAAACCTGTGTCCTCTTGTGGCAGCCATCTCAGCCCTGGGAAAAAGCCTCTGACTATCCACATGATCAATGCCTCTCATCACATTATACACCTCTATCAGGTCACCTCTCATCCTCCGTCGCTCCAAGGAGAAAAGGCCGAGTTCACTCAACCTATTCTCATACGGCAAGCTCCCCAGTCCAGGCACTGTAAATCTCCTCTGTGTGGCGACCCACTTCCCAGCGCACTCGAACCGGCTCACAAAGCGGCGCACGCCGGCATTGAGGCCGGTCCCAAAGAGGGCGCCAAGCCTGCTTCACCAGCGAGGGGTAAAGCCCGCGCATGGGACGGGACTGGGAATACGTGCCCCCTACAGCATGCCCGCCAGGGAAGGGAGGAATCAGGAAGGCTTTAAAGCGAGGCCGCGAAGTTTGAATAAAGCTATTTTTGCAACTGCAGCTCACCGACTCCGTGTCGTTATTTCAGCGCTGCGTGTAGCACACCGCTACAGCTATCACAAATCAGTCAATAGATGTTGGAATGCGTCAACGGCTCGCTGTCCCAGTGATGGCGGCAGGGTATTCTGTCGTCTGGAAGCCTGAGGTTTTACCTGTTACCGGGTCTGGTCGTCTGTAAGACATAGGAGCAGATCGAGTCTGCTCTGCCATTTCATCGTGGCTGATTTACCATCCCTCTCAACCCCATTCTCCTGCCTCCTCTCCGTAACCTTTGACGCCCTGATCAACCTCCACTTTAAATACACGCAATGACTTGGCCGCCACAGCTGTCTGGGGCAATAAATTCCACAGATTCACCATCCTCTGGCTAAAGGAATTTCTCCTGATCTCTGTTACAATGGATGTCCCTCTATTCTGAGGCCGTATCCTCTGGCCCCAGATATGAGACATCCACACCATCTCAGCCTTTCAATATTCGATAGGTTTCAATGTGATTCCATCTCCCCCCCCCGCACCCCCCCACAACCATTCTTTAAAACTCCAGCGAGTGTGGACCCAGAACTAACAAACGCTCCTCATGTTAACCCTTTCATTCTCGTGCACCTCCGATGTCAGCTCGTCCTTTCTCGGATAAGGAGCCCTCACAATACTCTAAATAAGGCTTCACCAGTGCCCTCAGCATTACACCCTCTTGTTTACATTCTAATACTCTGAAAATGAATGCTAACATTGCTTTGCCCTCCCCCAGTTTCCCATTGCAGGATAGCGATGTGTTGCGGGCAGTTTATGAAACTTATACCTATACTTCTGAACTACTTTCACTTCAATTTCCATTTAAGTAACGTACTTTTTGCTCGATGGTTATTTTTAAAAAAAATTTATATTGCACAGTTGGTTGTTTGTCCTTTGTTGTATGTGGTCTTTTATTGATTCTATGGCGTTTTTTGGAATTTCTGCGAATGCCGGCAAGAAAATTAATCTCGGGATGTGTAAATTTACTTTGACTTTTGATCCACTATCCGGTTCTCCAGCCTGGTTCCGCTCGGCCTCCAGCAACTCCGGGACTGCGACGGTCGGCCCGCCCTCCAGCTCCCCGGCGGCCGGGAGTTGTTGCGTTGCTTTTCGCTCGGCCACCCACCACCGCCGCCGCTGCCGCTCGGATCCGCGGATCCGCCGCCCGGTGAGTGTCCGAGGGTCCCTGGGAGGGGAGGGGAGAGGGACGGGGACGCCGCTGCTGCCGCCGCCGCCGATTACCTGCCCGACCCTCGCTTTGTCGTTAGGCCCGCGGCCCTGCTCCTCTTCTCTCACAGCCGCCCCCGGCGGTCCCGAGGCCTCCGGCTCCCCGCTCCGTCAGTGAGGTGGATGCCCGATCCCGACCCGACCCGACCCTCTCACGCTCGTCCGTCAGTGAGGTGATTGCTCGATCCCCACCCATAGGTGCTCCCGACCCTCCTTTATCCTCACCCATCGGTGAGAAGCGGCTGTTCGACCCCCCTCCCACCCGTAGGTGCTCTTCACCCTCTCCCGCCTGTGGGCACTCGAACCCCCCCACCCTCCACTCAGAAGTGCTCTCGATCCTACCACACCGCCTAGTTCCAGAGAGTAGTGGATACCCAATCCCCACCCAAGGTGTTCTCGAGTCTCTTCCCTCCCTTGTCCTTCGGAGCAGTGGGTGCCCGATACCCTCACCTGAAGGTGCTCCCGACCCCCTCCCCCCCCCTAGACACCAGTGAACAGTTGGGGCTTTATCCCCTCCCATAGATATTCCCAACCCCCCCCCCCGCCCATCAAAGCAGTGGGTGGCTGGCCCCCCACTTCCACCCAATATGAACCCCCCACACACAGACGCCCACTCACCAGTGTCCAGTAACCACCCCCTCATCACCACCCAGAGGTAGCCGCAAGCCTTTCACCCGGTGAGCAGTGGGCGCACAGGCCCCTCACCCACCCAATCACCATGGAGCAGTGGTGCCCAAACCCCCCCTCCCACTCACAGACACCCAGGGGTGCTCTCACATCCATCCACCCCACCTGCTCACTGGCTGCTCCCCTTCCGTGTATTACCAAGGACGCCCTCAAATTTCTGCAGATGTATTGTGGGGACCATTCTGACTGGCTGCATCATCGTCTGGTACTGGGGAGGGGGCACTGCATAGGATGGAAATAAACTGTAGAAAGTTATAAACTTAGTAACTTCCATCCTAGAAACCAGCATCGAGAACATCCTGAAAGGCGGTTCCTCAGAAAGGCAGGACCCCATCACCCAGTACGTGCCTTGTCCTCATTACTACCATCGGGGAAGAGGTGCAGGAGCCTGAAGGCATACACTCAGGAACAGCTTCTTGCCCCCGTCATCCGATTCCTCAATGGACATTGAACCCATAAACACTACTTCAGTAGTTTTCTCTTTTTGCACTGCCTCGTATTTAATTGAACTTTTTTAATATATATATTTATCACTGTAATTTATGTTTTTTAAATTTATGTATTGCCATGTACTGCTGTGCAAAGCAACACATTTCACAACAGCGATATCAAACCTGATTCCTGTCCCACACCCAGTTACCAGAGCGCAACAGGTGACCCACACCCAAAGGTGGCACCGTCTGCCCTCCACTCCACTCACGCAGAGGCAGTGGGTTCCTACGCCCAAAGGTGGCACCGTCTGCCCTCCACTCCACTCACGCAGAGGCAGTGGGTTCCTACGCCCAAAGGTGGCACCGTCTGCCCTCCACTCCACTCACGCAGAGGCAGTGGGTTCCTACGCCCAAAGGTGGCACCGTCTGCCCTCCACTCCACTCACGCAGAGGCAGTGGGTTCCTACGCCCAAAGGTGGCACCGTCTGCCCTCCACTCCACTCACGCAGAGGCAGTGGGTTCCTACGCCCAAAGGTGGCACCGTCTGCCCTCCACTCCACTCACGCAGAGGCAGTGGGTTCCTACGCCCAAAGGTGGCACCGTCTGCTCTCCACTCCACTCACGCAGAGGCAGTGGGTTCCTACGCCCAAAGGTGGCACCGTCAGCTCTCCACTCCACTCACGCAGAGGCAGTGGGTTCCTACGCCCAAAGGTGGCACCGTCAGCTCTCCACTCCACTCACGCAGAGGCAGTGGGTTCCTATGCCCAAAGGTGGCACTGTCTGCCCTCCACTCCACTCACGCAGAGGCAGTGGGTTCCTATGCTAAACGTTCTCATATAAAACACTGAGATTAATCTTCTTGAAACCGTTAACAGTAAATACAAATGGAAAATAATGTTTAAAATTAATAAATAAGCAATAAATGTCAGGAAAATTAGACGAAAAATCCTTGAAAGTGAGTCTATGAGCTGTGGGAACATTTCAGTGATGGTGCAAGTGAAGTTCTCCCCTCTTGTTCAAAGCCTGATGGTTGAGGGGTAATAACTGTTCCTGAACCTGGAGGTGTGGGTCCTGAGGCTCTTGTACCTCCTGCCTGATGGCAGCAGTGAGAAGAGAGCATGGCCTGGGTGGTGAGGGTCCCTGATGATGGATGGTGCTTTCCTACGACAGACTCCATGTAGATGTGCTCAGTGGTGGGGAGGGCTTTGCCTGTGATGGACTGGGCCGTATCCACTACTTTCTGTAGGATTTTCTGTTCAAGGACATTGGAGTTTCCGTACCAGGCCATCATGCAGCCAGTCAGCAAACTAATCACCGCCTATCAGCTGTGGCTGCTCTCACACACGGGTGCTCGCCTCTCCCACCCATAGTTAACCCCAAGGTGTACCCTATCCCGAACACCCAGCCCCAGGGTGAAGGCCTGACCCTGTTCGTGGTTGGTGCCGGTGTGGGGGAAGATGGAGTATCTGTCCTGTTTTTGACCTTGTCCAACCGATCGCCTGTAATCTAAGCACCTCTCTTATGCCTCCCTGCCATTGCCTACCTGCCCACCCAATTACAGTGGATTCCAATTAATTCGGGGACACAGTATATTTTGGCCCAATTAACTGGCTGCCCCAATTAGCCGAAGTTTCATGGAAAGGTATAAAAAAGAGAAGCTACAGTTTAACTGAAATTCAGAATAAATTAGCAAAGTGGTTAGCATAAGGCTTTACAGTACCAGTGACCTGAGTTCAATTCCCACCACTACCTGTAAGGAGTTTATACTTTCTCCTTGTGACAGCATGGGTTTCCTCCATGTGCTCCAGTTTCCTCCCATTCCAAATCTGTTACTTGGCCATTAGGCTGGAGTAAAATCAGGGGATCTAAGATCTGGAAGGGCCTATTTCACGCCATCTCTCAGTAGATAAACAAATACACACATAAATAAAACTACCAATGCTATGACAGTCTATAAAACTGTGTATTAAGTTCCTAATAGTTACCGAAGGAATTCATCCAGTCTACGCAATGAACAAAATCAAGCGGACTGCCTTCATACGATCCTTTCGACGGCTACATCCTCCAAATCCTAATTTTCATTTCAACATTCAAGGTGATTGTCATAGTTCCTAACTTGTTAAAGTAGTGAAATGGGTTTCATTTTCTCCTCCGGCCATCTCCAAGCCTGAATGCTTGAAACCACAGTGAACAAAACGGTTCTGAATTGTCTTACTGTTTATTTCTCACCAACTAGCAGTGACAGAAATCTCTGCTTTTTGAACACAAACACAGATAACTGACATTGTTTAAAAACTGCTGTAGGTGTGGTGCAGTGTAACGGCCACACAAGTACACAGGACTGACACTAGTTAGAAATTGTTTGGCAACAGCCTCCTGCCCACAGCCTGGTGTCCAGAAAGAATAAACATAGGGAATCCAGGCTAGTTTCCTATTAGTTTTTGTTCTTTAAGAGTTGTCCGAAATAACAGCTGCCCTGATTAAATGATGGCTGAAGTAACTGTATCTCCAACCAAGTTGTGCATCACTTTTAAAATTCCTCACCTTTGTATATAAACCCCTCCGTCAACATCCGTTTTCTGAACCCTCAGTTCAAATGTCAGACAGAGCTCTAGAATTCTCTCCCTAATCCCTCCCTGCAAAGTCATGAGGGCATAGGGACGGTCTTTTCCCCAGGTTGGGGAAGGAAGAACAAGGGCAGAGGTGAAAGGGGGAATCTGAGGGTCAGCGCTTTCACCTGAGGATGCTGGGTCAGAGGGACGAGAAAGTGGTTGAGGGAGCTACGTCCAGCCCCTTGATGGATGGCCAACCAGGACATGCTCCCTTCCCGCTGGTGCCATCAGGAAGAAGGTACAGGAGCTTCAGGGTCCCACCACCAAGTTCAGCAATGGTTATTATTCCTCAAACATCAGGCTCTTGAACCAATGGGGATAACTTCACCCACCTGCAACACAAAACTGATTCCTCAAACTATGGATGTACCTTAAGGACTCTACCACTTGTATTTGCGTTCTTTAGACCATAAGACATAGGAACAGAATTAGGCCGTCTGGCCCGTCGAGTCTGATCTGCTATTCAATCATGGCTGATTCTAATTTTTATCTCTTCCTCAACCCCAGTTCCCGGCCTTCTCTCCATAACCTTTGATGCCATGTCCAATCAAGAATTTATCAATCTCTGCCTTAAGTACACCCAATGACCTGGCCTCCACAGCTGTATGTGGCAACAAATTCACCATGCTGCATCTCTGTTTTGAAAGGGCGCCTCTCTATCCTGAGGCTGTGCCCTTTTGTCCTAGACTCTCCCACCATGGGAAACATCCTTTCCACATCTACTCTGTCTAGGCTTTTCAACATTTGAAAGGTTTCAATGAGATCCCCCCCGCCCCCATCCTTCTGAATTCCAGCAAGTACAGACGCAGAGCCATCAAATGTTTCTTGTATAATACCCCTTTCAATCCTGGAATCATCTTTGTGAACCTCCTCTGGACCCTCTCCAATACCAGCACATCTTTTCTAAGATGAGGGGCCCAAAACTGTTCACAATACTCAAGGTGAGGCCTCACCAGCACCTTATAAAACGTCAGCATCACATCCTTACTCTTGTATTCTAGATCTCTTGAATGAATGCTAGCATGGCATTTGCCTTCCTCACCACTGACTCAACCTGCAAGTTAACCTTCTGCGTGTTCTACACAAGGACACCCAAGTCCCTCTGCATCTCAGATTCCTGGATTTTCTCCCTGTTTAGAAATTAGTCCGCATGTTTATTTCTACTACCAAAGTGTAAGACCATGCATTTTCCAACATTGTATTTCATTTGCCACTTTCTTGCCCATTCTCCAAATCTGTCCAAGTCCTTCTGCAGCCTACCTGTTTCCTCAACACTACCTGCCCCTCCACCAATCTTAATATCATCTACAAACTTGGCAACAAAGCCGTCTAATCGATCATTGAAATCATTTATATACAGCATAAAAAGAAGTGTCCCAACACCGACCCCGGTGGAACAGCACTAGTCACTGGCAGCCAAATAGAAAAGGATGTTTTTATTCCCACTCACTGCCTCCTACCAATCAGCCAATGCTCGAACCATTTTAGGAACTTTCCTGTAATACCCTAACTTAGTAAGCAGTCACATGGGTGGCACCTTGTCAAAGGCCTTCTGAAAGTCCAAATATCTACATCTACTGCATCCTCTTTGTCTATCCTACTTGTAATCTCTTCAAAGAACTCCGAACAGGTTCGTTGAGCAGGATTTTTCCTGAAGGAAACTACACTGACTTTGTACTATCTTGTCCTGTGTCACCAAGTACTGCATCACTTCATCCTTAACAATTGACTCCGACATTTTCCCAACCACTGAAGTCAGGCTAACTGGTCAGTAACTTGCTTTCTTAAAGAGTGGAGTGACATTTGCAGTTTTCCAGTTCTCTGGCACCATGCCAGAGTCCAATAATTTTTGAAAGCTCATTTTTAATGCCACCACAATCTCTAACACTACATCTTTCAGAACCCTAGGGGGCAGTTCCTCTGGTCTGGGTGACTTATGTACCTTTAGATCTTTCAGCTTCACCTTCTCTCTTGTAATAGCAACTGCACCCACTTCTCTTCCTTCGCACACAACATCAGGCATACTGTTAGTGTCTTCCACAGTGAGGACTGATGCAAAATACTCATTTAATTCCTCAGCCATTTCCTTGTCCCCCGTTATTATCACTCTCGTTTCTCTTTTATTTTTAACATACTTGAAAAAACTTTTACTGTCCACTTTGATATTTGCTAGCTTGCTTTCATATTTCATCTTTTCCCTTCTAATGGTTTTTTTAGTTGTTTACTGTAGTTTTTTTAGAAACTTCCCAATCCTCTACCTTCCCACTAATGTTTGCTTTGTTGTATGCCCTTTCTTTTGCTTTTACAATGGCTTTGCCTTCCCTTGTCAGCCATGGTTGCACTATTTTACTATTTGAGTATTTCTTCACTTTTGGAATACACATGTCTGCACTTTCCTCATTTTTCCCAGAAACACACGCCATTGCTGCTCTGCTGACATCCCTGCCAGCAGCTCCTTCCAATTTACTTTGGCCAGCTCCTCTCTCACACCACTGTACTTTCCCTTACTCCATTGAAATACTGCTACATCAGACTTCACTTTCTCCGTATCAAAATTTCAAGTTGAACACAATCATATTGTGATCACTCGTTACTAAGGGTTATTTTACCTTAAGTTCCCTAATCGTCTCTGGTTCATTATATAACACCCAATCCAGTACAGCTGATCCCCTAGTAGGCTCAACGACAAACTGCTCTAAAAAGCCATCACATAGACATTCAACAAACTCACTCTCTTGCGATCCATTTCCAACCTGATTTTCCCAATTGACCTGCATGCTGAAATCTCCCACGACAACCATAACATTGCCCTTTTGACTCGCCTTTTCTATTTCCTGTTGTAACCTGTGGTCCACCTCCCAGCCACTGTTGGGAGGCCTGCATATAACTGCCATCAATGTCCTTTTACCCTGTATATTACCCTAATAATATACAGTTATTTATTAGTATTATTTTCTTCTGTTTGTCTTTTGTATGTTGGTTGTCCATCTCTTGTATGCAGTCTTTCATTAATTCTATTTGTGTTACTTTCTATTCACTGTGAATGCCCAAAACAAAATAAACTCCTGGTAGTAAATAGTGACATATACAATATGTACTTTGATAATAAATTTTGAACTTTGGAAACAGTTGGGCAGGAACATGGATAATTGCTTGAGGAGGAGTTTATTTAGCTTGGAGCAGAGATGAGGGGGAATTTCTTTTGCTAGAAGGTAGAGGATGTGTGGAATTTATTGCTGCAGCTGGCTATGGTGCCCAGGCCATTGGATATATTGATAGGCTCTTGATTAGTAATGTGTCTAAGGTGTCGAGGAGAATGGGGTTGAAAGGGAATATAAATCAGTTACAATCGAACCATAGAGCAGACTTGATGGGCTGAATGGCCTAATTGTGTTCTTGTGATATTATGAGCAGAAAGGTTTTGCAGGGAAATGGGAGGGGGCGTGACATTGATCGGTTGGTCCAAAGGACCTTTTTCTGTGCCGTTGGCCCACAAGAGGTGACAGTGTGCAGTGGAGTTCCATGTCATTGGACACTGTGGCTCTTATTGCTCAAAGGAAGAGGAACTAAAGTAGGCCACTTATCTCTTTGAGTTTGTCGTGTCCCTCTGCAGAATCATATCTGCTTCTGCCTCTTTCATCTACACTCCTCCCATTCTGGGTGCTGTGGAGGCGTAGTGGTTAGCGCAATGGTATTACAGCTCGGGGCATCAGAGTTCAGAGTTCAGCCCCGGCATCTTCTGGAAAGAGTTTGTATATCTTGAAATTAAAAGAAATTTTTTTTTGAAATGAAATGAAACATAACAAAAGCACCATTTTCAACGATGATTTCGTAAAACAAACTTAAATAATAAAATCCTCCCCGTAGAAGCATGGGTTTCCTCTGCATGCTCTGGTTTCCCCTCTCAGTCCAAAGATGTGCCAGTTAGTAGGTTAATTGTCCCGTGATAAGGCTGGGGTTAAATGGCTGGTGGTACAGCTCAAAAGGCTGGAGGGTGCTGTTCTGCACTGTATCTCTAAATAAAGCTGGTTTCCTTACATGAAGACAGATAAACTGGCTTTAGAGGCGGTCAGTTTCAAAGATGAGGGGATGAGCCTATGAGGAGAGACTGAGTCGCCTGGGGCTTTCAGGAGGCAGAGGGGATCTTGTACATACATATGAAAGGGATGGATAAGATGGAGGCAGGAAAGTTGTCTCCACTGGTGGGTGAGATACAATTAGGGTTCATAGCCTCAAGATTTGATTAAGGATTAGCTATGTTTGTCACGTATACATTGAAATATCCAGTGAAATACGTCCAATTGATTCAGCAAGGATTATGCTCGACAGTACACAAGTGTTGCCATGCTTCCAGTTCCAACATAGCATATCCACATCACAATAATCCTAACCCTGAGGAATCCGGAGCACCTGGAGAGGAATGGCAAGGTCACAGGTTGAACGTTCAAACTCCTTACAGGGAAGCCACTGTTGGTGTTGTAAAACATTACTCTAACCACTATGCTCTTGTGCCAGTTCAGGAAAATAGATGCAAGATGGAGATGAGGAGAAACTGCTTTTCCCAGAGAGCAGTGAGTCTGGAATTCTCAGCCTGGGAAGGCAGTAAAGGTACCTTATTAAATTTATTTAAGATAGATTTAGAGGGATTTTTGTACAGCAGGGGATTTAAGGATTCTGGGGAAAAGGGCAGTAGGTGGAGTTGAGTTCACGGCCAAATCAGCCATGGTCTTCTTGGATGGCAGATCAGGCATGATGGGTCCGATGGCCGACTCCTGCAACTAGTCATTATGTCCTTTGTTCTTCTTAATTGTCTTTAATTACAAGGCATGTAGAGTGGGCTGCTGTCCAGGATACTGCAAGCTATTATAAAAGCTGTCAGTTGTTAGACGGTGCCTGGAGAAACTATTCACCTCCCTTTGGAAGTTTTCATGTTTTATTGTTTTACAACATTCAATCACAGTGGATTTAATTTGGCTTTTCTTACTCTGGTCAACAGAAAAAGACTTTCGTGTCAAAGTGAAAACAGATCTCTACAAAGTGATCTAAATTAATTATAAATATAAAACACAAAGTAATTGATTGCGTAAGCATTCGCCCCCCCCCCCCTTAATATGGCACACCAGATCATCACTGGTGAGCAAATTGCTTTTAGAAGTCACATAATTGGTTAAATGGAGATTTTTTTTGGAGACCTGTGTGCAGTCAAAGTGTTTCAATGGATTGTCATAAAAATACACCTGTATCTGGAAGGTCCAACTACTGGTGAGTCAGAGTCCTGGCAAAACTACACCACAAAGACAAAAGAACACTCCAAGCAACTCTGCAAAAAGATTATTGAAAAGCACAAGTCAGGAGATAGATACAAGGAAATTTCCAAGTCACTCAATACTTCGAGTACAGTTAAGTCAATCATCAAGAAATGGAAAGAATATGACACAGCTGTAATTCTGCCTAGAAGAAGTCACCCTCAAAACTGAGTGACCGTGCAAGAAGGGGACTAGTGAGGGAGGTCACCAAGAGACCTTTGACAACTCTGGAGGCGTTACAAGCTTCACTGGCTGAGATGGGAGAGATTGCATGTATAACAATTGTTGCCCGCATGCTTCACCTGTCACAGCTTTATGGGAGAGTAGCAAAGAGAAAGCCACTGTTGGGAAAACGGCACATGAAATCTTAGCTAGAGTTTGCTAGAAGGCATCTTGCTGTGGGGATGCTTCACTGCAGCAGGCCCTGGAAGGGTTGTGAAGATGGAGGGTAAAACACATGCAGCAAAATACAGGGAAATCCTGGAGGAAAACCGATGCAGTCTGCAACTTGGGAGATTTGTCTTCCAGCAAGGCAATGACCTCAAGCATAAAGCCAAAACTAGACAGGAATGACTTAAAAACAACAAAGTTAATGTCCTGGAGTGGCCAAGTTAGAGTCTAGACCTCTATCCAATTGAGAATTTGTGGCCGGACTTGAAAAGGCTGTTCATTCACAATCCCTATGCAATCTGACAGAGCGTGTGCAGTTTTGTAAAGAAGAATGGGGAAAGATTGCAGTTTCCAGATGTGCAAAGCTAATAGAGACCTGTCCACACAGGCTCAAGGCTGTAATTGCTGCCAAAGGTGCATCTACTAAATACTGAGTTGAAGTGATGGATACTTATGCAAACAATTTATTTTTGAGTTTTATGTTTGTAATTCGGTCACTTTGTAGAGATGTTTTCACTTTGACACAAAAGAGTAATTTTCCATTCATCCGTGTCAAAAAATGACAAATTAATCCACTGTTACTCAATATTGTTAGACAATAAAACATGAGAACTTCTAAGGAGGGTGAGTACTTTTTATAGGCACTGTATATTGCTAGGGGAATTGGGAAGTTATGCCTCATTTAGACGAGGCTGTGATGAGACCAGATCTCACGTGCTGCATTCAATGTAGATCCCTGTGGGTAAGGAAACATGCTGATCTGTCAAAATTTTGGCTTCCTCCAGTTCTGATGAAGGCTCTTGACTGAAATGCTGACTGTTTCTTCCCCTCTACAGATGCTGACTGACCTCCAGCATATTGTCTGGATTTCCAGCATCTGCAGAATCTCATGTTTATGGTTTGTTGCAGCAGTGAAATGTCTTTGAGTGATGTTTAAATCTGTTTGATGGGAGTTGAGTGAGACCCCTCTCACTGCTCCCCTCAGTGATCTCTGCTGTCCTCTGACTCTTCGACCATGAAGTCGACTCAAGCTTGACCTTATTTCCCACCTGCAAACTTACTGACTGACTGTTACGCTGCTGGTGTTTTGGGCAGCGATGAAGGTCCTCCATCTCTAGTGGTGTTCGGGGCTTCCTTCATCCAGTGGGTTTCATTGCTGTCCACCATGCATGTACTGGGAGGAGACTCAGGAATACCATCACATTCAGACGTAGGAGGATTCTTCGTTGCAGTTTCGTTAACAGCCTTAAGACATAGGAACATAATGAGGCCATTCAGCCCATCAGCTCTGCTCTGCCGTTCCATCATGGCTGACCCTGGATCCCACTCAACCCCATACACCTGCCTTCTCGCCATATCCTTTCATGCACTGACTGATCAGGAAACTATCAACTTCTGCCTTAAATACACTCATGGACTTGGCTCCACTGCAGTCTTTCACAGATTTACTACTCTTTGGCTAAAAATATTCCTCCTCACCTCTGTTCTCAAGGGTTTCTCCTCAATTTTGAGGCTGTGCCCTCTAGTTCTGGATACCTCCACTACAGGAAACATCCTCTCCACATCTACCCTATCTAGTCCTTTCAACATTCCATAGGTTTCAGTGAGGTCCCCATGCATTCTTCTAAATTCCAGTGAGTACAGACCCAAAGTTGCCAAACACTCCTCATATGTTAACTCCTTCATTCCCGGAATCATCCTTCTCTCGACTCTCTCCAGTGACAATACATCCTTTCTGAGATAAGGGGCCCAAAACTGTTGACAATACTCCCGTGTGGCCTGACTAGTGTTTTATAAAGCCTCAGCATTATCTCCTTGTTTTTATATTATATTCCCCTTGAAATAAATGACAACATTGTGTTGCCCTTCTTTGCCACAGGCTCAACCTGTAAATTAACCTTCTGGGAGTCTTGCACGAGGACTCCTAAGTCCCTCTGCACCTCTGATGTTTGGACCTTCTCCCCATTTAGATAATAATCCACACGATTATTCCTTTTACCAGAATGCATTATCATACATTTCCCAACTCTGTATTCCATCTACCACTTTTTTCCCCATTCTTCCAATTTGTCAAAGTCCTGCTGCAATCGCATTGCTTCATTAGCATTATCTACCCCTCCACCTATCTTCATATCATCCACAAACTTTGTCACAAAGGCATCAATTCCATTATCCAAGTCATTGACAAACAATGTGAAAAGCACCAATCCCAATACTGACCCCTGAGGAATCACTACTAGTCACTGGCAGCCAACCAGAAAACGCCCCTTTTATTCCCACTCGCTCTCCTTTTGCCTGTCAGCCATTCCTCTGTCGGTGCTAGTATCTTTCCACTAATACCGACATCCATGCAGAATATGACCCTTCTACAACCACTTTTTGCCTTCTTTGGGCAAGCCAATCCTGGATCCACAAAGCAGTGTCCCCTTGAATCCCATACCTCCTTACTTTCTCAATAAGCCTAGCATGGGGTACTTTATCAAATGCCTTGCTGAGTGATTATGCAGGAAGTTTGAAGTTTATAACTCATCTCCTTCTAACTTAGGCCACAAATATCAATCACCCCTACTGTGGACACTTCCTGGAGGTCCAAGATCCATGACCGCTGGACTAAGTGTATAAATGTAGGAGGGGACTATGTTGAAAAATAAATGTGCTAGGTTTTCTAACATTGACTCCTTCTACCTTAGGCCACGAACTTATCAATCACCCCCATATACACTACATCTACTGTTCTACCTTCATCAGTGTGTTTAGTCACATCCTCAAAAAATTTAGTCAAGCTCTAGAGCACGACCTGTCTTTGACAAAACCATGCCGACTATTCCTCATCATATTGTGCCACTCCAAATGTTCATGAATCCTGCCTTTCAGGATATTTTCCATCAACTTACCAACTACTGAAGTAAGACTCACTGGTCTATAATTTCCTGGGCTATCTCTACTCCCTTTCTTGATTAATGGAACAACATTTTGATTAATGGAACAATTTGAACAAGTTAGGTCTTTATTCTTTGGAGCGTAGAAGGTTGAGGGGGGACTTGATAGAGGTATTTAAAATTATGAGGGGGATAGATGGAGTTAACATGGATAGGCTTTTTCCATTGAGAGTAGGGGAGATTCAAACAAGAGGACATGAGTTGAGTTAGGGGGCAAAAGTTTAGGGGTAACACGAGGGGGAACTTCTTTACTCAGAGAGTGGTAGCTGTGTGGAACGAGCTTCCAGTAGAAGTGGTAGAGGCAGGTTCGATATTGTCATTTAAAAAAAAATTGGATAGGTACATGGACAGGAAAGGAGTAGAGGGTTATGGGCTGAGTGCAGGTCTGTGGGGCTAGGTGAGTGTAAGTGTTCAGCACAGACTAGAAGGGCCGAGATGGCCTGTTTCTGCACTGTAATTGTTATATGGTTATATCTGCAACCCTCCAATCCTCTGGAACCTCTCCTGTCCCCATTGATGATGCAAAGATCATTGCCGAAGGCTCAGCAATCTCCTCCCTTACCTCCCACAGTAGCCTGGGGTACATCTCGTCCAGTCCCAGTGACTTATTCAGATTGATGCTTTCCAAAAGCTCCAGCACATCCTCTTTCTTAATATCTACATGCTCAAGCTTTTCAGTCTGCTGTAAGTCATCACTACAATTGCCTTCTGAAAATCCAAGCAAATAACATCCACTGCCTTTCCTTTGGCCACCCTACTTGTTACTCCCTCGAAGAACTCGGGCAAGATTTCCCTTTACAGAAACCATGCTGACTTTGGCTTATTTCATCATCAGTTTCCAAGTACCTCAAAACCTCATCCTATCATTAATAATAGACTCCAACACTTTAAGAACCACTGAGGTTAAGCTAACTGGCCTGTAATTTCCTTTCTTTAGCCTTCCACCCTTCTTGAAGAGTGGAGTGACAGTTGCGATCTTCTGGTTGTCCAGGACCCGTTAAGTTCATCCGCCATTTGTTTGTCCCCCATTAGTACCTCACCAGCATCGTTTTCCAATGGTCCAGTATCAACTCTCACCTCCCTTTTACTCTTTAAACAACTGAAAACCAGTCAGATTTGACCAGTCAGGATTGTTAGTCTTGAGCCTGAACTCAGTGTCTGGCCTCCTCCCTTTGGCAAGGGTGACTCTACCAAGAGCCAAAGCACACAGCCCTGGCTCCAGCCAACTGGGTCATTGAGACACACAAGTCGCCAAATCGTGACAAGGTTTGGTCCCCACCACCCACCTTCTTCTGGTTTCTTCCCCTCTGCTTTCCAGTCGTGATGAAGGATCTCAGCTGGAAACGTTGACTGATTATTCCCCTCCAAAGATTCTGTTAGACCTGCTGAGTTCCTCCAGCATTTTGTGACCAGGGGAGGTTTGCTTGTAAGTCAAGCTTGCATCCTGTTGTACCTAGACAGGGTATAAGTGCCTTGAAAATGAGCACTTAGTGCGTACAGAATCAGAGTCAGGTTTAATATCACTGGTATATGTCGTAAACATTGTTTTGTGGCAGCACTACATTGAAATACATAATAATAAATAATAAAATAAGAAATATGTTTTTGATTTAAGTAAGTTGTGAAAAAAGCAAAAAACAGCAAGGGCACGCATCAGGTGTAAACTTAAACTGAGGTGGGTGGTAAGTTATATGGGACATCCACATAATGATATTGTAATAAGAGCGAGGCATAGTAGTGTACTGCTGTACAGTGCTAGCAATTGGCGTTCAGTTCCTGCCGCTGTCTGTAAGGAGTTTGTATGTTCTGCCCGTGACCGGATTTCTTCCGGGTGCTCTGGTTTCCTCCCACATTCCAAAGACATTTGGGTTAGGGTTAATGGCAAGCCAGAAGCATGGCATCGCTTGTGGTCGGCCCCAGCACAATCGTCGTACTGTGTTGGCCATCCCATTTCACTATGTTTCCGTATACATGTGACAAATAAAGCTAATCTTGATCTTCTTTCTTTAACATTTGATTGAAACGTTCTCAGCAATGTTTAGAAGGTAGTGGAGCAGAGGGGATTTCTTCTTGTGGCAGAATCTGCAACAAGGAGGCCACTGTTCAACACATTCCAAACTGAGATGAGGTGATTGTGTTCACTGTCAGGTGGTCATTTGACCTGCAACAATCTCTGAAAGCAGAGTCTGTGAGTATGAAGGCAGAGGTAGAGCTGGGAATGCATCTGAGGTTACATTCAGACCGGTCGTCATCCTACTTCGAGGCTTTCCTTTGGTCGGGGTTGACCATGCGTGTTATGTCCTAGCTGTCTGCGTTTGATTCGTGAGCCAGAACGCAAGCCAGGGCAGTATGATGAGGAGCAAGCAGTTCCCCCTCCCCACACAGGAACGGCAGAGACCAATACAGTTTGGCAGGAGTTGCCAGTCAGTATTGAGCTCCCAGTATGACTGCTTCAGAGACTCCAGCTGTGGAATTTTCCTTGAGGTTTACTCCTGAAGTCTTCCTCAAGAGTGGGTGTAGCTACGGGGCAGCAGAAGTTTTCCTTCTCTTTGATGAGCTGCCAGCCACAGCTGATGAGCCCAAGTGTCTGGTTTTAAGGCACCTGTAACCCACCTCCTATCAGTAGGAAATGAAGGCCAGGAGATGATATTGGTTGTCAGGGGCTATTTGAGACACACGCCATCGGGAGCTTACCCCCACTAACATGCCTGGCTAAGACAACCTTAAGGAACTATCCTGCTAAGTAGCAGAATATGTTTGAAGGGCTGAGTGGCCTACGGTGTATGTTCAGTGTGCTCTGCAGGGTGGACAATCCCAAGGTTTCGCTGCCCTCTGAAAGCAATGCCGACCTTTCCCGATCAGCCTGTCTGCAGTCTGCAAGTCTAGGACGTGTATCTGGGATGGAGGCCTAATGCAGAACTATACAAAAAGTGCAGGTATAATCAAGGAAAGGTTCTTTTAAGGGCAAAAAAAGTTATTCCAATTGAAGTTAGAGACAGAATCAATGCTTCAAAGTGGAGACATCCATCGTTCACAACCCCTATCAACCCATGCCTCTCAATTCTGCATTGCAGTGTACTGCTGACGCAAAACAGGAGGAGAGTGTTTAGTGTAAATTGGCTCACTTTGTGGGCCGAATGGCCTGTTCAGTGCTGTGCTGTTCTATAAACTCCTCTTAAATGTTGGAATGGACACCAAATACACACTCACACCATCCTCTGAGTGAAGAAGCTCCCCCTCATGTTCCCCTTAAGTATTTCACCTTTCACTCTTCTAGTTGTAGCCTCGCCTAACCTCGGGTGAAAAAGCCTGCTTACATTTACCCTATTGGATAGCCCTCATAATTTTGAATTCCTCTATAAAATCTCCCCTCATCCTCCTATGCTCCAGCGAATAAAATCCTAATTCAGGTCCTCAACTCCTGGCTCCATCTTGTAAATTTTTTTCTGTACACTTTCAATCATATTTCCACGTTCAGTTTTAATCTAAATCTTGCTGAATCTTTTCATGACCTTCCTCACCATCCTCAATTCAGACAAGTTTTGTGTTGTCTGCAAACCAGCCCACCAACATAGTAGACCAGCCCACCAGCACAGACAGAACAGACAGACCAGCCCACCAGCAGAGACAACAGACTGACCAGCCCACCAGCACAGACAGAACAGACAGACCAGCCCACCAGCACAGACAGAACAGACAGACCAGCCCACCAGCAGAGACAGAACAGACAGACCAGCCCACCAGCACAGACAGAACAGACAGACCAGCCCATCAGCAGAGACAGAACAGACAGACCAGCCCACCAGCACAGACAGAACAGACAGACCAGCCCACCAGCACAGACAGACCAGCCCACCAGCACAGACAGAACAGACAGACCAGCCCACCAGCACAGACAGAACAGACAGACCAGTCCATCAGCACAGACAGAACAGACAGACCAGCCCACCAGCACAGACAGAACAGACAGACCAGCCCACCAGCACAGACAGAACAGACAGACCAGCCCACCAGCACAGACAGAACAGACAGACCAGCCCACCTGCATAGACAATATTAGACGGTAACACATAGGTGCTGAATTAGGCCGTTTGGCCCATTGATATTTAATATGGATTTTGTGATATTGGGATATTGAATCTATCAACATTCTACATCCCTTTATCTTCCGGATTGTCCTACTATGATTGATCTTGTAAAGCAGGGGGTCCCAACTTGCATGGACCAATACCATTAAGCAAGGAGTTCAGTGGACCCCAGGTTGGGAACCACTGTTCTAAAGTATACAACATCCAAAGCCTGACCCTCATGAGTCATCTTTATCACCTGCTCAACAAAAACTCTCAAGTTTGTAAGATATTTGAGGTATTCATTGTCTTTCACTGAGATCACCTCTGTTTCTACTAGATCCTAAGTAGAAGAAGCCTGATCTACTCCATCCCTCCTCATAGAAACATAGAAAATAGGTGCAGGAGTAGGCCATTCGACCCTTAGACCCTGCACCGCCATTCAGTATGATCATGGCTGATCATCCAACTCAAAACCCTGTACCTGCTTTCTCTCCATACCCCCGATCCCTTTAGCCACAAGGGCCATATCTAACTTCCTCTTCAATATAGCCAATGAACCGGCCTCAACTGTTTCCTGTGGCAGAGAATTCCACAGATTCACCACTCTCTGTGTGAAGAAGTTTTTCCTCATCTCGGTCCTAAAAGGCTTCCCCTTTATCCTTAAATTGTGACCCCTCGTTCTGGACTTCCCCAACATCGGAAACAATCTTCCTGCATCTAGCCTGTCCGATCCCTTTAGAATTTTATACGTTTCAATAAGATCCCCCCTCAATCTTCTAAATTCCAGTGAGTATAAGCCTAGTCGATCCAGTCTTTCTTCATATGAAAGTCCTGCCATCCCAGGAATCAATCTGGTGAACCTTCTCTGTACTCCCTCCATGGCAAGAATGTCTTTCCTCAGATTAGGGACCAAAACTGCACACAATACTCTAGGTGCGGTCTCACCAAGGCCTTGTACAACTGCAGTAGAACTTCCCTGCTCCTGTACTCAAATCCTTTTGCTATGAATGCCAACATACCATTTGCCTTTTTCACCGCCTGCTGTACCTGCATGCCCACCTTCAATGACTGGTGTACAATGACACCCAGGTTTCGTTGCACCTCCCCTTTTCCTAATCGGCCACCATTCAGATAATAATCTGTTTTCCTGTTCTTGCAACCAAAGTGGATAACCTCACATTTATCCACATTAAATTGCATCTGCCATGAATTTGCCTACTCACCTAACCTATCCAAGTCACCCTGCATCCTCTCAGCATCCTCCTCACAGCTAACACCGCTGCCCAGCTTCGTGTCATCCGCAAACTTGGAGATGCTGCATTTAATTCCCTCGTCTAAATCATTAATATATATTGTAAACAACTGGGGTCCCAGCACTGAGCCTTGCGGTACCCCACTAGTCACTGCCTGCCATTCTGAAAAGATCCCGTTTACTCCCACTCTTTGCTTCCTGTCTGCCAACCAATTCTCTATCCACATCAATACCATACCTCCAATACCAAGTGCTTTAAGTTTGCACACTAATCTCCTGTGTGGGACCTTGTCAAAAGCCTTTTGAAAATCTAAATATACCACATCCACTGGCTCTCCCCTACTAGTTACATCTTCAAAGAATTCTGTAAGATTCGTCAGACATGATTTTCCTTTCACAAATCCATGCTGACTTTGTCCGATGATTTCACCTCTTTCCAAATGTGCTGTTATCACATCTTTGATAACCGACTCTAGCATTTTCCCCACCACTGATGTCAGACTAACCGGTCTATAATTCCCCGGTTTCTCTCTCCCTCCTTTTTTAAAAGGATCTCATGTGACAGATCGGCCACATCGCAGGGACCAGTCTGGTGAATCTGCACGGTACTCGCTCAGTAGTTAACAAATACTTTTACCGAGGTAAGGACACTAAATTATGTGGTGGTTTACACCAACAGTGTGAACATAAATTATGACACTCCAGCTTGAAGGCATCAACATCAATTTCTCTAACCTCTCGTAACTTCTGCCACCTCTCCCTTCTCTCTTTTTCCCTTCTCCATTCTAGCTCCCCTCTCACCCCTTCTCCTCACTTGCCCATCACCTCCTTCTGGCTCCCTTCTCTTCCCATGTCCACTCTTCCTCCCCTATTAGATTCCTTCTTCTCCACCACTTTACCTCTCACCTCCCAGCTTTTTACTTCATCCCCCTCTGTATGCCACACACCCACTTTCCCCCTCATGAGGTCTCACCTACCACCATCCAGCTTGTACCCTTCCTCCCCCCCACCACCTTTTTCTGGCTTTTTCCCGTTCCTTTCCAGTCCTGGTGAAGGGTCTCGGCCCGAAACATCCCCTCCATATATGCTGCCTGACCTGCTGAGTCAATATGGTGTTTTATGTGTGATTTTTGTATTGTGCAGAAAGGAATGCATGCATGTGCTTAGAGTGTGGGCAGATCAGGGCATGTGCACAAATGCATGGTGTGTGTGTTGTTGTTAAATACGGGAGCTGAAAGTTGGAAATATGAAAGTCTTCATTCACAGAGCAAACCTCCAATAGAGAGTCCAGAGAATCTCTCCATGACATGACATTTCACACAGGTACGCTTAAACACTTCAACTGTTCTCTAAATGGAGAGAAACTCAAAAATCCAAGGTGCAAAAGGCCTTCACCTTTTGGCCCGAGACCCTTCATCAGAACTGCATGTGTTGCTTGGATTTCCAGCATCTGCAGACGTTCTCTTGTTTGAGGTCAGCTTACAGGCTGGGTCAGTGGTATGGAAGACAAATCCAATGTTAGTACTCGTTTTGAGATAACTAGAATATAAAAGTAAGTATGAGATGTAAGGCTTTATAATTCATTGGTCAGACTGCACTTAGAGCATTGTGAGTAGTTTTGGGTCACTTATTATGAAAGGCTGAGCTGGCACTGTAGAGGGTCCAGAGGAGGTTCACGAGAATGATTCCAGGAATGAAAAGGTTAACGTATGAAGGGTGTTTGTTGGACCTAGGTCTGGTGTTCAGAAGAATGAGGGGGGAGGGTCTCAGCTGACAATAAACATCTAACTACAGTTTCACAGTTTTGTTTGCTGTCATCACCTACAGGACTGAACATTAACATTTGGAATGTACTCAGGTTAATTTACTGAATTACCTGTTTACAATGTAGCACATCCCAACTAGCAGAGTTCAAAGTACAAAATAAAATTTATTATCAAAGTATGTATCACTGAATTATGGCTGAAAAATTATAGCCGGCAGCTTAATGTCCAAGGATACTCACTGTACCGAAAGGATAGGCAGGACAGCAGAGGGGGCAGCATTGCACTGTTGGAATTAAATCATTAGAAAGAAGTGTTGAATCATTGTGCATAGAGCTAAGGAACTGCAAGAGTAAAAAGATCCTGTTGAGAGTTGTGCACTGACCCCCAGGTAGTAATAAGGATATGGCCTACAAGGGGAGATAGAAAACCCATGCCAGAAGGGCAATGTTACAATGGTTTTTGGGGACTTCAATATACAATAGATTGGAAAAATCAGGTTGGTGCTGGATCCCAAGAAGGGAAATTTCTAGTGCCTAAGAGATGGCTTTATAGAGCAGCTCATAGTTGAGCCCACTTGAGGAAACGAATCTCAGGGTTGTATATGGTGACATATACTGTACTTACTGCAGATTCCCAGCAGCTGCACAATGTTCATTTATTTATACAGAGTGGAACAGGCCCTTCGGCCCAACAAGTCGCAGCACCCGTTTAACCCCAGCCTAATCACAGGGCAATTTACAATGACCAGGTAACCTACCAACAGTGGACTGTGGGAGGAAACCGGAGCACCAGGAGGAAACCCACACTGTCACGGGGAGAACACACAGACTCCTTACAGAACACCGAGCTGCGAATGCCGCGAGCTGTAATCACGTTGTGCTAATCGCTACAGTACCGCGGCGCCCCGTTGCGTTTACACTAATGTCTGTCTCTACTTTGTGTCTCTCCCTTGCCCCCCGGCAGCTGCTGCCCTGGCTATGGCCTCGGACGACGTGGTGCGCTTCCACTTTCCCAACCACGAGGTGTCGATCCTGCAGCGGATGAACCAGCTGCGGATGGAGGAGCGGTTCTGCGACGTGACCATCGTGGCGGAGCGGCTGCGGTTCCCGGGGCACCGGGTGGTCCTGGCTGCCTGCTCCCCGTTCCTGCGGGACCAATTCCACATGAACCCCTCCCGGGAGGTGGAGGTCTTCCCCATGACCGGAGCGCAGACTGTGCAGCGCTTGCTGCTCTCCTGTTACACTGGCACGCTGGAGTTCCCCTTTGGCGACATCCTCGACTACCTGACAGCGGCCAGCTGCCTGCAGATGGAGCACGTGGTGGAGAAGTGCCGCCAGTCGCTCTCGCCGCGGATCGGACCCCGCCTGCCGCCCCCACCGCCGGGCCCCAGCCCGGGTCTGGGAGGGGACGAGTCAGGCCCGGACCGGGACCGCGACCCAGACCAGGAGCGGCCCTGCACTCCGCAGATCGCCAGCTCCTCTGAGCGTGACGGGCCTTGGGCCGAGGCGGGCGAGTCGGTGAAGCTGGAGCAGGAGCAGCAGCAGGAGCCACTGCCCAGGCCCAGGCCTCGGCCCCGACCGCCTGCTGCCTCCTTCGGCCAGGCCGATGACCTGCGCATCCGCAAGGTGGAGTCGCTGGCCGACTGCATGGCGCCCGGGTCAGGAGAGGGCCCGGAGCCTGACCAGCGCATCCACTCAACGGTGGGCGGAGGAGGAGCAGGGAGCGGCAGCGGGAGCCACGACTACCCAGAGACTGGCGGCGCGCCCTACGACATGTCCGAGGTCCTCATCTCGGACGATTTCCCCGAGGAGGACTACGAGAGCTCAGCCAGCGAGGACTGCCGCAGCGGCTTCTACAGGGGCCCCGAGGACCCGGCCTCACACCCGCTGCGGCCCGATGGCCCCGAGGGCCCCGGGGCCGAGCCCGTCCGCTGCTCCGAGTGCGCGGCTGTCTTTGAGCAGCGGGAGCACCTGGCCGCCCACATGGTGACACACCGACTCTACATGTGCCTGCTCTGTGGCAAGGTCTTCAAGAAGAACGCGCGCCTGGCGCAGCACATCAACGTTCACACCGGCTTCAAGCCGTACTGCTGCGCCGTCTGCGGCCGCACCTTCACGCAGAAGCGCTCGCTAAAGGACCACATGAACGTGCACAACGGCGACGCGCCCCACTGCTGCAACTACTGCGACATGCGTTTCACCCACTACAGCACCCTGCGTGTCCACCTGCGCGACCAGCACGGCAAGACCACCACCCGTAACCTGGAGAACCGGCCGGCTGAGATCAGCATGGTGTTACCTTAGAGCTCAGCTCCCTCCCCCATCCAAAATTCCTCACCCCCTTCCCAGCTTACAACCACTCCCTCCTCACCCTGACCCCCCATACTCCTCCGTTACCCTTGTGCACACCTCATTAGCCTCACAACTGTACTGCTCCCAGTTGTCCCCTCCCCTACCCTTCTCCTTTGTCCTCCTCTTTCCCTCTTTTGCCTCAATGTACTTAATCTCACTCCCACCCTCTAAGACCCCTCTCTCCTTCCTCGCCCACCCACAACCCTCCCCTCCTCCTCAGACACCTCCTGCCTCATTCCTTACCCTCTCCCTGCCCCCTTCCCTCACCCACTCCCCACCCCCTTCCCTCACCCTCTCCCCACCCCTTCCCTCACCCACTCCCCTCCCCCTTCCCTCACCCACTCCCCTCCCCCTTCCCTCACCCTCTCCCCGCCCCTTACCTCACCCACTCCCCACCCCCTTCCCTCACCCTCTCCCCACCCCTTGCCTCACCGTCTCCCCGCCCCCTTTCCTCACCCTCTCCCCGCCCCCTTACCTCACCCTCTCCCCGCCCCCTTCCCTCACCCTCTCCCCTTCCCACCACCCTTTCACCCGCCCCTTACCTCACCCACTCCCCACCCCCTTCCCTCACCCTCTCCCCCGCCCCCTTCGCTCACCCACTCCCCGCCCCCTTCCCACACCCTCTCCACACCCCCTTACCTCACCCTCTCCTCCACCCCCTTCCCTCACCCTCTCCCCCGCCCCCTTCCCACCACCCTTTCCCTAACCCTCTGCTGATGGCCATCGTTTGGCTTCTGTGCTCTGTTGGCCTGGCTGGAGGCGGGGCTCCGGTTGTTATTTTGGTCAGCCTATGGGCAGGATTTGCATTGATCTGTAATCTATATTTTTATTCTTAGAGAAAAAGAAATAATAATTTGAGATTTTAAAAGGAAAGTTTCTGACCATCATTATTTAAGAACTCTTTGCAGTGAGGGCAATTTGTTTGGGGGAGTGTGCTTTTTTGGGGGGGTCTAGTGCTCTGTTTGGAGGGATTGTGTTTTATTTGGGGTGGGTGTTTTATTAGAGAGAGGGTATTTTATTAAGGGGGAGGGTGTTTTATTGGGGGATGGTGTTTGGAGGGATGGTGCTTTATTAGAAGGCTGGTTTAAATTTGGGGGTAGTGCTCTGGAGGGAGTTTTTAAAGAGAGAGTGTTTTATATGGAGTAGGGTGTTTTGGGGAGGGGATTTTAGTTCGGAGGCTGTTTTATTTGGGGAGGCATTTTATTTGGGGTGGGGGTTAGTGCTCTGTTAGGGAGGGTCTTTGATTTTGAGGAAGGGTGTTTTATTTCTGGGGAGGGTGTTTTATTTGGAGAGAAGGTGTTCTATTGGGGAGGATGTTTGTTTTATTTGTACAGAAGGTGTTCTGTTGGGGGAGGGTGTTTTATTTGGAGAGAAGGTGTTCTATTGGGGGGAGGGTGTTTGTTTTATTTGGAGAGAAGGTGTTCTATTGCGGGGAGGATGTTTGTTTTATTTGGACAGAAGGTGTTGTATTCGGGGGAGGTGTTTGTTTTATTTGGACAGTAGGTGTTCTATTGGGGGGAGGGTGTTTGTTTTATTTGGAAGAAGGTGTTCTATTGGGGGAGGGTGTTTTATTTGGACAGAAGTTGTTCTATTGGGGGAGGGTGTTTTATTTGGAAGAAGGTGTTCTATTGGGGGAGGGTGTTTAATTTGGACAGAATGTGTTCTATTGGGGGGAGGGTGTTTGTTTTATTTGGACAGAAGGTGTTCTATTGGTGGAGGGTGTTTGTTTTATTTGGAGAGAAAGTGTTCTATTGGGGAGGGTGTTTTATTTGGACAGAAGGTGTTGTATTGGGGGGAGGTGTTTGTTTTATTTGGCGAGAAGGTGTTCTATTCGGCAGGGTGTTTTATTTGGACAGAAGGTGTTCTATTGGGGAGGGTGTTTTATTTGGACAGAAGGTGTTCTATTGGGAGGAGGGTGTTTGTTTTATTTGGAGAGAAGGTGTTCTATTGGGGGGAGGGTGTTTTATTTGGAGAGAAGGTGTTCTATTGCGGGGAGGGTGTTTGTTTTATTTGGAAGAAGGTGTTCTATTGGGGGAGGGTGTTTAATTTGGACAGAATGTGTTCTATTGTGGGGAGGGTGTTTGTTTTATTTGGACAGAAGGTGTTCTATTGGTGGAGGGTGTGTGTTTTATTTCGACAGAATTTGTTCTGTTGGGGGGGAAGGTGTTTGTTTTCTTTGGACAGAAGGTGTTCTATTGGGGGTAGGGTGTTTGTTTTATTTGGAGAGAAGGTGTTCTATTGCGGGAGGGTGTTTGTTTATTTGGACAGAAGGTGTATAGGGGAGGATGTTTGTTTTATTTGGACAGAAGGTGTTCTATTGGGGGAGGGTATTTGTTTTATTTGGACAGAATGTGTTCTATTGGGGGACAGTGTTTAATTTGGACAGAAGTTTTTCTATTGGGGGAGGGTGTTTTATTTGGGCAGAAGTTGTTCTATTCGGGGAGGGTGTGTGTTTTATTTGGACAGAATGTGTTCTGTTGGGGGGAGGGTGTTTGTTTTATTTGAACAGAAGGTGTTCTCTTGGGGGAGGGTGTTTTATTTGGACAGAAGGTGTTCTATTCGGGGAGGGTGTGTGTTTTATTCGGACAGAAGGTGTTCTATTGGGGGGAGGGTGTTTGTTTTATTTGAACAGAAGGTGTTCTATTGGGGGGAGGGTGTTTATTCTATTTGGACATAAGGTGTTCTATTGGGGGGAGGGTGTTTTATTTGGACAGAAGCTGTTGTATGGGGGGAGGGTGTTTTATTTGGAGAGGAGGTGTTCTATTGGGGGGAGGGTGTTTGTTTTATTTGGACAGAAGGTGTTCTATTGGGGGAGGATTTGGACAGAATGTGTTCTATTGGGGGACAGTGTTTAATTTGGACAGAAGTTTTTCTATTGGGGGAGGGTGTTTTATTTGGGCAGAAGTTGTTCTATTCGGGGAGGGTGTGTGTTTTATTTGGACAGAATGTGTTCTGTTGGGGGGAGGGTGTTTGTTTTATTTGAACAGAAGGTGTTCTATTCGGGGAGGGTGTGTGTTTTATTTGGACAGAATGTGTTCTGTTGGGGGGAGGGTGTTTGTTTTATTTGAACAGAAGGTGTTCTATTGGGGGGAGGGTGTTTATTCTATTTGGACATAAGGTGTTCTATTGGGGGGAGGGTGTTTTATTTGGACAGAAGCTGTTGTATGGGGGGAGGGTGTTTTATTTGGAGAGGAGGTGTTCTATTGGGGGGAGGGTGTTTGTTTTATTTGGACAGAAGGTGTTCTATTGGGGGAGGGTGTGTGTTTTATTTGGACAGAATGTGTTCTATTGGGGGACAGTGTTTAATTTGGACAGAAGTTTTTCTATTGGGGGAGGGTGTTTTATTTGGGCAGAAGTTGTTCTATTCGGGGAGGGTGTGTGTTTTATTTGGACAGAATGTGTTCTGTTGGGGGGAGGGTGTTTGTTTTATTTGAACAGAAGGTGTTCTCTTGGGGGAGGGTGTTTTATTTGGACAGAAGGTGTTCTATTCGGGGAGGGTGTGTGTTTTATTTGGACAGAATGTGTTCTGTTGGGGGGAGGGTGTTTGTTTTATTTGAACAGAAGGTGTTCTATTGGGGGGAGGGTGTTTATTCTATTTGGACATAAGGTGTTCTATTGGGGGGAGGGTGTTTTATTTGGACAGAAGCTGTTGTATGGGGGGAGGGTGTTTTATTTGGAGAGGAGGTGTTCTATTGGGGGGAGGGTGTTTGTTTTATTTGGACAGAAGGTGTTCTATTGGGGGAGGGTGTGTGTTTTATTTGGACAGAATGTGTTCTATTGGGGGACAGTGTTTAATTTGGACAGAAGTTTTTCTATTGGGGGAGGGTGTTTTATTTGGGCAGAAGTTGTTCTATTCGGGGAGGGTGTGTGTTTTATTTGGACAGAATGTGTTCTGTTGGGGGGAGGGTGTTTGTTTTATTTGAACAGAAGGTGTTCTATTCGGGGAGGGTGTGTGTTTTATTTGGACAGAATGTGTTCTGTTGGGGGGAGGGTGTTTGTTTTATTTGAACAGAAGGTGTTCTATTGGGGGGAGGGTGTTTATTCTATTTGGACATAAGGTGTTCTATTGGGGGGAGGGTGTTTTATTTGGACAGAAGCTGTTGTATGGGGGGAGGGTGTTTTATTTGGGCAGAAGTTGTTCTATTCGGGGAGGGTGTGTGTTTTATTTGGACAGAATGTGTTCTGTTGGGGGGAGGGTGTTTGTTTTATTTGAACAGAAGGTGTTCTATTCGGGGAGGGTGTGTGTTTTATTTGGACAGAATGTGTTCTGTTGGGGGGAGGGTGTTTGTTTTATTTGAACAGAAGGTGTTCTATTGGGGGGAGGGTGTTTATTCTATTTGGACATAAGGTGTTCTATTGGGGGGAGGGTGTTTTATTTGGACAGAAGCTGTTGTATGGGGGGAGGGTGTTTTATTTGGAGAGGAGGTGTTCTATTGGGGGGAGGGTGTTTGTTTTATTTGGACAGAAGGTGTTCTATTGGGGGAGGGTGTGTGTTTTATTTGGACAGAATGTGTTCTATTGGGGGACAGTGTTTAATTTGGACAGAAGTTTTTCTATTGGGGGAGGGTGTTTTATTTGGGCAGAAGTTGTTCTATTCGGGGAGGGTGTGTGTTTTATTTGGACAGAATGTGTTCTGTTGGGGGGAGGGTGTTTGTTTTATTTGAACAGAAGGTGTTCTCTTGGGGGAGGGTGTTTTATTTGGACAGAAGGTGTTCTATTCGGGGAGGGTGTGTGTTTTATTTGGACAGAATGTGTTCTGTTGGGGGGAGGGTGTTTGTTTTATTTGAACAGAAGGTGTTCTATTGGAGGGAGGGTGTTTATTCTATTTGGACATAAGGTGTTCTATTGGGGGGAGGGTGTTTTATTTGGACAGAAGCTGTTGTATGGGGGGAGGGTGTTTTATTTGGAGAGGAGGTGTTCTATTGGGGGGAGGGTGTTTGTTTTATTTGAACAGAAGGTGTTCTCTTGGGGGAGGGTGTTTTATTTGGACAGAAGGTGTTCTATTCGGGGAGGGTGTGTGTTTTATTTGGACAGAATGTGTTCTGTTGGGGGGAGGGTGTTTGTTTTATTTGAACAGAAGGTGTTCTATTGGGGGGAGGGTGTTTATTCTATTTGGACATAAGGTGTTCTATTGGGGGGAGGGTGTTTTATTTGGACAGAAGCTGTTGTATGGGGGGAGGGTGTTTTATTTGGAGAGGAAGTGTTCTATTGGGGGGAGGGTGTTTGTTTTATTTGGACAGAAGGTGTTCTATTGGGGGAGGGTGTGTGTTTTATTTGGACAGAATGTGTTCTATTGGGGGACAGTGTTTAATTTGGACAGAAGTTTTTCTATTGGGGGAGGGTGTTTTATTTGGGCAGAAGTTGTTCTATTCGGGGAGGGTGTGTGTTTTATTTGGACAGAATGTGTTCTGTTGGGGGGAGGGTGTTTGTTTTATTTGAACAGAAGGTGTTCTATTCGGGGAGGGTGTGTGTTTTATTTGGACAGAATGTGTTCTGTTGGGGGGAGGGTGTTTGTTTTATTTGAACAGAAGGTGTTCTATTGGGGGGAGGGTGTTTATTCTATTTGGACATAAGGTGTTCTATTGGGGGGAGGGTGTTTTATTTGGACAGAAGCTGTTGTATGGGGGGAGGGTGTTTTATTTGGAGAGGAGGTGTTCTATTGGGGGGAGGGTGTTTGTTTTATTTGGACAGAAGGTGTTCTATTGGGGGAGGGTGTGTGTTTTATTTGGACAGAATGTGTTCTATTGGGGACAGTGTTTAATTTGGACAGAAGTTTTTCTATTGGGGGAGGGTGTTTTATTTGGGCAGAAGTTGTTCTATTCGGGGAGGGTGTGTGTTTTATTTGGACAGAATGTGTTCTGTTGGGGGGAGGGTGTTTGTTTTATTTGAACAGAAGGTGTTCTCTTGGGGGAGGGTGTTTTATTTGGACAGAAGGTGTTCTATTCGGGGAGGGTGTGTGTTTTATTTGGACAGAATGTGTTCTGTTGGGGGGAGGGTGTTTGTTTTATTTGAACAGAAGGTGTTCTATTGGGGGGAGGGGTTTGTTTTATTTGGACAGAAGGTGTTCTATTGGGGGGAGGGTGTTTATTTTATATGGGCAGAATGTGTTCTATTGGGGGAGGTGTTTCATTTATTTGGACAGAAGGTGTTCTATTGGGGGGAGGGTGTTTATTTTTTTTGGACAGAAGGTGTTCTATTGGGGGGAGGGTGTTTGTTTTATTTGAGCAAAAGGTGTTCTATTGGGGGGAGGTGTTTCTTTTATTTGGGCAGAAGGTGTTCTATTGGGGGGTGTTTGTTTTATTTGAACAGAAGGTGTTCTATTGGGGGAGGGTGTGTGTTTTATTTGGACAGAATGTGTTCTATTCGGGGAGGGTGTGTGTTTTATTTGGACAGAATGTGTTCTGTTGGGGGGAGGGTGTTTGTTTTATTTGAACAGAAGGTGTTCTATTGGGGGGAGGGTGTTTATTCTATTTGGACATAAGGTGTTCTATTGGGGGGAGGGTGTTTTATTTGGACAGAAGCTGTTGTATGGGGGGAGGGTGTTTTATTTGGAGAGGAGGTGTTCTATTGGGGGGAGGGTGTTTGTTTTATTTGGACAGAAGGTGTTCTATTGGGGGGAGGGTGTTTATTCTATTTGGACATAAGGTGTTCTATTGGGGGGAGGGTGTTTTATTTGGACAGAAGCTGTTGTATGGGGGGAGGGTGTTTTATTTGGAGAGGAGGTGTTCTATTGGGGGGAGGGTGTTTGTTTTATTTGGACAGAAGGTGTTCTATTGGGGGAGGGTGTGTGTTTTATTTGGACAGAATGTGTTCTATTGGGGGACAGTGTTTAATTTGGACAGAAGTTTTTCTATTGGGGGAGGGTGTTTTATTTGGGCAGAAGTTGTTCTATTCGGGGAGGGTGTGTGTTTTATTTGGACAGAATGTGTTCTGTTGGGGGGAGGGTGTTTGTTTTATTTGAACAGAAGGTGTTCTCTTGGGGGAGGGTGTTTTATTTGGACAGAAGGTGTTCTATTCGGGGAGGGTGTGTGTTTTATTTGGACAGAATGTGTTCTGTTGGGGGGAGGGTGTTTGTTTTATTTGAACAGAAGGTGTTCTATTGGGGGGAGGGTGTTTATTCTATTTGGACATAAGGTGTTCTATTGGGGGGAGGGTGTTTTATTTGGACAGAAGCTGTTGTATGGGGGGAGGGTGTTTTATTTGGAGAGGAGGTGTTCTATTGGGGGGAGGGTGTTTGTTTTATTTGAACAGAAGGTGTTCTCTTGGGGGAGGGTGTTTTATTTGGACAGAAGGTGTTCTATTGGGGGGAGGGGTTTGTTTTATTTGGACAGAAGGTGTTCTATTGGGGGGAGGGTGTTTATTTTATATGGGCAGAATGTGTTCTATTGGGGGAGGTGTTTCATTTATTTGGACAGAAGGTGTTCTATTGGGGGGAGGGTGTTTATTTTTTTTGGACAGAAGGTGTTCTCTTGGGGGAGGGTGTTTTATTTGGACAGAAGGTGTTCTATTCGGGGAGGGTGTGTGTTTTATTTGGACAGAATGTGTTCTGTTGGGGGGAGGGTGTTTGTTTTATTTGAACAGAAGGTGTTCTCTTGGGGGAGGGTGTTTTATTTGGACAGAAGGTGTTCTATTCGGGGAGGGTGTGTGTTTTATTTGGACAGAATGTGTTCTGTTGGGGGGAGGGTGTTTGTTTTATTTGAACAGAAGGTGTTCTATTGGGGGGAGGGGTTTGTTTTATTTGGACAGAAGGTGTTCTATTGGGGGGAGGGTGTTTATTTTATATGGGCAGAATGTGTTCTATTGGGGGAGGTGTTTCATTTATTTGGACAGAAGGTGTTCTATTGGGGGGAGGGTGTTTATTTTTTTTGGACAGAAGGTGTTCTATTGGGGGGAGGGTGTTTGTTTTATTTGAGCAAAAGGTGTTCTATTGGGGGGAGGTGTTTCTTTTATTTGGGCAGAAGGTGTTCTATTGGGGGGTGTTTGTTTTATTTGAACAGAAGGTGTTCTATTGGGGGAGGGTGTGTGTTTAATTTGGACAGAAGTTTTTCTATTGGGGGAGGGTGTTTTATTTGGGCAGAAGTTGTTCTATTCGGGGAGGGTGTGTGTTTTATTTGGACAGAATGTGTTCTGTTGGGGGGAGGGTGTTTGTTTTATTTGAACAGAAGGTGTTCTCTTGGGGGAGGGTGTTTTATTTGGACAGAAGGTGTTCTATTCGGGGAGGGTGTGTGTTTTATTTGGACAGAATGTGTTCTGTTGGGGGGAGGGTGTTTGTTTTATTTGAACAGAAGGTGTTCTATTGGGGGGAGGGTGTTTATTCTATTTGGACATAAGGTGTTCTATTGGGGGGAGGGTGTTTTATTTGGACAGAAGCTGTTGTATGGGGGGAGGGTGTTTTATTTGGAGAGGAGGTGTTCTATTGGGGGGAGGGTGTTTGTTTTATTTGGACAGAAGGTGTTCTATTGGGGGAGGGTGTGTGTTTTATTTGGACAGAATGTGTTCTATTGGGGGACAGTGTTTAATTTGGACAGAAGTTTTTCTATTGGGGGAGGGTGTTTTATTTGGGCAGAAGTTGTTCTATTCGGGGAGGGTGTGTGTTTTATTTGGACAGAATGTGTTCTGTTGGGGGGAGGGTGTTTGTTTTATTTGAACAGAAGGTGTTCTATTCGGGGAGGGTGTGTGTTTTATTTGGACAGAATGTGTTCTGTTGGGGGGAGGGTGTTTGTTTTATTTGAACAGAAGGTGTTCTATTGGGGGGAGGGTGTTTATTCTATTTGGACATAAGGTGTTCTATTGGGGGGAGGGTGTTTTATTTGGACAGAAGCTGTTGTATGGGGGGAGGGTGTTTTATTTGGGCAGAAGTTGTTCTATTCGGGGAGGGTGTGTGTTTTATTTGGACAGAATGTGTTCTGTTGGGGGGAGGGTGTTTGTTTTATTTGAACAGAAGGTGTTCTATTCGGGGAGGGTGTGTGTTTTATTTGGACAGAATGTGTTCTGTTGGGGGGAGGGTGTTTGTTTTATTTGAACAGAAGGTGTTCTATTGGGGGGAGGGTGTTTATTCTATTTGGACATAAGGTGTTCTATTGGGGGGAGGGTGTTTTATTTGGACAGAAGCTGTTGTATGGGGGGAGGGTGTTTTATTTGGAGAGGAGGTGTTCTATTGGGGGGAGGGTGTTTGTTTTATTTGGACAGAAGGTGTTCTATTGGGGGAGGGTGTGTGTTTTATTTGGACAGAATGTGTTCTATTGGGGGACAGTGTTTAATTTGGACAGAAGTTTTTCTATTGGGGGAGGGTGTTTTATTTGGGCAGAAGTTGTTCTATTCGGGGAGGGTGTGTGTTTTATTTGGACAGAATGTGTTCTGTTGGGGGGAGGGTGTTTGTTTTATTTGAACAGAAGGTGTTCTCTTGGGGGAGGGTGTTTTATTTGGACAGAAGGTGTTCTATTCGGGGAGGGTGTGTGTTTTATTTGGACAGAATGTGTTCTGTTGGGGGGAGGGTGTTTGTTTTATTTGAACAGAAGGTGTTCTATTGGGGGGAGGGTGTTTATTCTATTTGGACATAAGGTGTTCTATTGGGGGGAGGGTGTTTTATTTGGACAGAAGCTGTTGTATGGGGGGAGGGTGTTTTATTTGGAGAGGAGGTGTTCTATTGGGGGGAGGGTGTTTGTTTTATTTGAACAGAAGGTGTTCTCTTGGGGGAGGGTGTTTTATTTGGACAGAAGGTGTTCTATTCGGGGAGGGTGTGTGTTTTATTTGGACAGAATGTGTTCTGTTGGGGGGAGGGTGTTTGTTTTATTTGAACAGAAGGTGTTCTATTGGGGGGAGGGTGTTTATTCTATTTGGACATAAGGTGTTCTATTGGGGGGAGGGTGTTTTATTTGGACAGAAGCTGTTGTATGGGGGGAGGGTGTTTTATTTGGAGAGGAGGTGTTCTATTGGGGGGAGGGTGTTTGTTTTATTTGGACAGAAGGTGTTCTATTGGGGGAGGGTGTGTGTTTTATTTGGACAGAATGTGTTCTATTGGGGGACAGTGTTTAATTTGGACAGAAGTTTTTCTATTGGGGGAGGGTGTTTTATTTGGGCAGAAGTTGTTCTATTCGGGGAGGGTGTGTGTTTTATTTGGACAGAATGTGTTCTGTTGGGGGGAGGGTGTTTGTTTTATTTGAACAGAAGGTGTTCTATTCGGGGAGGGTGTGTGTTTTATTTGGACAGAATGTGTTCTGTTGGGGGGAGGGTGTTTGTTTTATTTGAACAGAAGGTGTTCTATTGGGGGGAGGGTGTTTATTCTATTTGGACATAAGGTGTTCTATTGGGGGGAGGGTGTTTTATTTGGACAGAAGCTGTTGTATGGGGGGAGGGTGTTTTATTTGGAGAGGAGGTGTTCTATTGGGGGGAGGGTGTTTGTTTTATTTGGACAGAAGGTGTTCTATTGGGGGAGGGTGTGTGTTTTATTTGGACAGAATGTGTTCTATTGGGGGACAGTGTTTAATTTGGACAGAAGTTTTTCTATTGGGGGAGGGTGTTTTATTTGGGCAGAAGTTGTTCTATTCGGGGAGGGTGTGTGTTTTATTTGGACAGAATGTGTTCTGTTGGGGGGAGGGTGTTTGTTTTATTTGAACAGAAGGTGTTCTCTTGGGGGAGGGTGTTTTATTTGGACAGAAGGTGTTCTATTCGGGGAGGGTGTGTGTTTTATTTGGACAGAATGTGTTCTGTTGGGGGGAGGGTGTTTGTTTTATTTGAACAGAAGGTGTTCTATTGGGGGGAGGGGTTTGTTTTATTTGGACAGAAGGTGTTCTATTGGGGGGAGGGTGTTTATTTTATATGGGCAGAATGTGTTCTATTGGGGGAGGTGTTTCATTTATTTGGACAGAAGGTGTTCTATTGGGGGGAGGGTGTTTATTTTTTTTGGACAGAAGGTGTTCTATTGGGGGGAGGGTGTTTGTTTTATTTGAGCAAAAGGTGTTCTATTGGGGGGAGGTGTTTCTTTTATTTGGGCAGAAGGTGTTCTATTGGGGGGTGTTTGTTTTATTTGAACAGAAGGTGTTCTATTGGGGGAGGGTGTGTGTTTTATTTGGACAGAATGTGTTCTATTCGGGGAGGGTGTGTGTTTTATTTGGACAGAATGTGTTCTGTTGGGGGGAGGGTGTTTGTTTTATTTGAACAGAAGGTGTTCTATTGGGGGGAGGGTGTTTATTCTATTTGGACATAAGGTGTTCTATTGGGGGGAGGGTGTTTTATTTGGACAGAAGCTGTTGTATGGGGGGAGGGTGTTTTATTTGGAGAGGAGGTGTTCTATTGGGGGGAGGGTGTTTGTTTTATTTGGACAGAAGGTGTTCTATTGGGGGGAGGGTGTTTATTCTATTTGGACATAAGGTGTTCTATTGGGGGGAGGGTGTTTTATTTGGACAGAAGCTGTTGTATGGGGGGAGGGTGTTTTATTTGGAGAGGAGGTGTTCTATTGGGGGGAGGGTGTTTGTTTTATTTGGACAGAAGGTGTTCTATTGGGGGAGGGTGTGTGTTTTATTTGGACAGAATGTGTTCTATTGGGGGACAGTGTTTAATTTGGACAGAAGTTTTTCTATTGGGGGAGGGTGTTTTATTTGGGCAGAAGTTGTTCTATTCGGGGAGGGTGTGTGTTTTATTTGGACAGAATGTGTTCTGTTGGGGGGAGGGTGTTTGTTTTATTTGAACAGAAGGTGTTCTCTTGGGGGAGGGTGTTTTATTTGGACAGAAGGTGTTCTATTCGGGGAGGGTGTGTGTTTTATTTGGACAGAATGTGTTCTGTTGGGGGGAGGGTGTTTGTTTTATTTGAACAGAAGGTGTTCTATTGGGGGGAGGGTGTTTATTCTATTTGGACATAAGGTGTTCTATTGGGGGGAGGGTGTTTTATTTGGACAGAAGCTGTTGTATGGGGGGAGGGTGTTTTATTTGGAGAGGAGGTGTTCTATTGGGGGGAGGGTGTTTGTTTTATTTGAACAGAAGGTGTTCTCTTGGGGGAGGGTGTTTTATTTGGACAGAAGGTGTTCTATTGGGGGGAGGGGTTTGTTTTATTTGGACAGAAGGTGTTCTATTGGGGGGAGGGTGTTTATTTTATATGGGCAGAATGTGTTCTATTGGGGGAGGTGTTTCATTTATTTGGACAGAAGGTGTTCTATTGGGGGGAGGGTGTTTATTTTTTTTGGACAGAAGGTGTTCTCTTGGGGGAGGGTGTTTTATTTGGACAGAAGGTGTTCTATTCGGGGAGGGTGTGTGTTTTATTTGGACAGAATGTGTTCTGTTGGGGGGAGGGTGTTTGTTTTATTTGAACAGAAGGTGTTCTCTTGGGGGAGGGTGTTTTATTTGGACAGAAGGTGTTCTATTCGGGGAGGGTGTGTGTTTTATTTGGACAGAATGTGTTCTGTTGGGGGGAGGGTGTTTGTTTTATTTGAACAGAAGGTGTTCTATTGGGGGGAGGGGTTTGTTTTATTTGGACAGAAGGTGTTCTATTGGGGGGAGGGTGTTTATTTTATATGGGCAGAATGTGTTCTATTGGGGGAGGTGTTTCATTTATTTGGACAGAAGGTGTTCTATTGGGGGGAGGGTGTTTATTTTTTTTGGACAGAAGGTGTTCTATTGGGGGGAGGGTGTTTGTTTTATTTGAGCAAAAGGTGTTCTATTGGGGGGAGGTGTTTCTTTTATTTGGGCAGAAGGTGTTCTATTGGGGGGTGTTTGTTTTATTTGAACAGAAGGTGTTCTATTGGGGGAGGGTGTGTGTTTTATTTGGACAGAATGTGTTCTATTCGGGGAGGGTGTGTGTTTTATTTGGACAGAATGTGTTCTGTTGGGGGGAGGGTGTTTGTTTTATTTGAACAGAAGGTGTTCTATTGGGGGGAGGGTGTTTATTCTATTTGGACATAAGGTGTTCTATTGGGGGGAGGGTGTTTTATTTGGACAGAAGCTGTTGTATGGGGGGAGGGTGTTTTATTTGGAGAGGAGGTGTTCTATTGGGGGGAGGGTGTTTGTTTTATTTGGACAGAAGGTGTTCTATTGGGGGGAGGGTGTTTATTCTATTTGGACATAAGGTGTTCTATTGGGGGGAGGGTGTTTTATTTGGACAGAAGCTGTTGTATGGGGGGAGGGTGTTTTATTTGGAGAGGAGGTGTTCTATTGGGGGGAGGGTGTTTGTTTTATTTGGACAGAAGGTGTTCTATTGGGGGAGGGTGTGTGTTTTATTTGGACAGAATGTGTTCTATTGGGGGACAGTGTTTAATTTGGACAGAAGTTTTTCTATTGGGGGAGGGTGTTTTATTTGGGCAGAAGTTGTTCTATTCGGGGAGGGTGTGTGTTTTATTTGGACAGAATGTGTTCTGTTGGGGGGAGGGTGTTTGTTTTATTTGAACAGAAGGTGTTCTCTTGGGGGAGGGTGTTTTATTTGGACAGAAGGTGTTCTATTCGGGGAGGGTGTGTGTTTTATTTGGACAGAATGTGTTCTGTTGGGGGGAGGGTGTTTGTTTTATTTGAACAGAAGGTGTTCTATTGGGGGGAGGGTGTTTATTCTATTTGGACATAAGGTGTTCTATTGGGGGGAGGGTGTTTTATTTGGACAGAAGCTGTTGTATGGGGGGAGGGTGTTTTATTTGGAGAGGAGGTGTTCTATTGGGGGGAGGGTGTTTGTTTTATTTGAACAGAAGGTGTTCTCTTGGGGGAGGGTGTTTTATTTGGACAGAAGGTGTTCTATTCGGGGAGGGTGTGTGTTTTATTTGGACAGAATGTGTTCTGTTGGGGGGAGGGTGTTTGTTTTATTTGAACAGAAGGTGTTCTATTGGGGGGAGGGTGTTTATTCTATTTGGACATAAGGTGTTCTATTGGGGGGAGGGTGTTTTATTTGGACAGAAGCTGTTGTATGGGGGGAGGGTGTTTTATTTGGAGAGGAGGTGTTCTATTGGGGGGAGGGTGTTTGTTTTATTTGGACAGAAGGTGTTCTATTGGGGGAGGGTGTGTGTTTTATTTGGACAGAATGTGTTCTATTGGGGGACAGTGTTTAATTTGGACAGAAGTTTTTCTATTGGGGGAGGGTGTTTTATTTGGGCAGAAGTTGTTCTATTCGGGGAGGGTGTGTGTTTTATTTGGACAGAATGTGTTCTGTTGGGGGGAGGGTGTTTGTTTTATTTGAACAGAAGGTGTTCTATTCGGGGAGGGTGTGTGTTTTATTTGGACAGAATGTGTTCTGTTGGGGGGAGGGTGTTTGTTTTATTTGAACAGAAGGTGTTCTATTGGGGGGAGGGTGTTTATTCTATTTGGACATAAGGTGTTCTATTGGGGGGAGGGTGTTTTATTTGGACAGAAGCTGTTGTATGGGGGGAGGGTGTTTTATTTGGAGAGGAGGTGTTCTATTGGGGGGAGGGTGTTTGTTTTATTTGGACAGAAGGTGTTCTATTGGGGGAGGGTGTGTGTTTTATTTGGACAGAATGTGTTCTATTGGGGGACAGTGTTTAATTTGGACAGAAGTTTTTCTATTGGGGGAGGGTGTTTTATTTGGGCAGAAGTTGTTCTATTCGGGGAGGGTGTGTGTTTTATTTGGACAGAATGTGTTCTGTTGGGGGGAGGGTGTTTGTTTTATTTGAACAGAAGGTGTTCTCTTGGGGGAGGGTGTTTTATTTGGACAGAAGGTGTTCTATTCGGGGAGGGTGTGTGTTTTATTTGGACAGAATGTGTTCTGTTGGGGGGAGGGTGTTTGTTTTATTTGAACAGAAGGTGTTCTATTGGGGGGAGGGGTTTGTTTTATTTGGACAGAAGGTGTTCTATTGGGGGGAGGGTGTTTATTTTATATGGGCAGAATGTGTTCTATTGGGGGAGGTGTTTCATTTATTTGGACAGAAGGTGTTCTATTGGGGGGAGGGTGTTTATTTTTTTTGGACAGAAGGTGTTCTATTGGGGGGAGGGTGTTTGTTTTATTTGAGCAAAAGGTGTTCTATTGGGGGGAGGTGTTTCTTTTATTTGGGCAGAAGGTGTTCTATTGGGGGGTGTTTGTTTTATTTGAACAGAAGGTGTTCTATTGGGGGGAGGGTGTTTGTTTTATTTGGACAGAAGGTGTTCTGTTGGGGGAGGGTGTTTTATTTGGACAGAAGGTGTTCTATTGGTGGAGGGTGTGTGTTTTATTTGGACGGAATGTGTTCTGTTGGGGGGAGTTGTTTGTTTTATTTGGACAGAATGTGATCTATTGGGGGAGTTGTTTGTTTTATATGGGCAGAATGTGTTCTATTGGGGGAGGTGTTTCATTTATTTGGACAGAAGGTGTTCTATTGGGGGGGTGTTTGTTTTATTTGGGCAGAAGATGTTCTATTGGGGGGAGGGAGTTTGTTTTATTTGGACAGAAGGTGTTCTATTGGGGGAGGGTATTTGTTTTATTTGGACGTAAGGTGTTCTATTGGGGGGAGGGTGTTTTATTTGTAGAGAAGGTGTTCTATTGGGGGTAGGGTGTTTGTTTTATTTGTACAGAAGGTGTTCTATTGGGGGGAGGGTGTTTGTTTTATTTGGACAAAAGGTGTTGTATTGGGGGGAGGTGTTTGTTTTATTTGGACAAAAGGTGTTCTATTGTGGGGAGGTGTTTGTTTTATTTGGACAGAAGGTGTTCTATTGGGGGGAGGGTGTTTGTTTTGGACAGAAGGTGTTCTATTGGGGGGAGGGTGTTTGTTTTATTTGGAGAGAAGGTGTTCTATTCGGGGAGGGTATTTGTTTTATTTGGACAGAAGGTGTTCTATTGGGGGGAGGGTGTTTTATTTGGAGAGAAGGTGTTCTATTGGGGGGAGGGTGTTTGTTTTATTTGGACAGACGGTGTTCTATTGGCGGGAGTTGTTTGTTTTATTTGGACAGAAGGTGTTGTATTGGGGGAGGGTATTTGTTTTATTTGGTCAGAAGTTGTTCTATTGGGGGGAGGGTGTTTTATTTGGAGAGAAGGTGTTCTATTGGGGGGAGGGTGTTTGTTTTATTTGGACAGACGGTGTTCTATTGGCGGGAGTTGTTTGTTTTATTTGGACAGAAGGTGTTGTATTGGGGGAGGGTATTTGTTTTATTTGGTCAGAAGTTGTTCTATTGGGGGGAGGGTGTTTTATTTGGAGAGAAGGTGTTCTATTGGGGGGAGGGTGTTTGTTTTATTTGGACAGACGGTGTTCTATTGGCGGGAGTTGTTTGTTTTATTTGGACAGAAGGTGTTGTATTGGGGGAGGGTATTTGTTTTATTTGGACAGACGGTGTTCTATTGGCGGGAGTTGTTTGTTTTATTTGGACAGAAGGTGTTGTATTGAGGGAGGTGTTTGTTTTATTTGGACAGAAGGTGTTCTATTGGGGGAGGGTATTTGTTTTATTTGGACGGAAGGTGTTCTATTGGGGGGAGGGTGTTTTATTTGGAGAGAAGGTGTTGTATTGGGGGGAGGGTGTTTTATTTGGAGAGAAGGTGTTCTATTGGGAGGAGGGTGTTTTATTTGGAGAGAAGGTGTTGTATTGGGGGGAGGGTGTTTTATTTGGAGAGAAGGTGTTCTATTGGGGGGAGGGTGTTTGTTTTATTTGGACAGAAGGTGTTCTGTTGGGGGAGGGTGTTTTATTTGGACGGAATGTGTTCTGTTGGGGGGAGTTGTTTGTTTTATTTGGACAGAATGTGATCTATTGGGGGAGTTGTTTGTTTTATATGGGCAGAATGTGTTCTATTGGGGGAGGTGTTTCATTTATTTGGACAGAAGGTGTTCTATTGGGGGAGGGTGTTTTATTTGGACAGAAGGTGTTCTATTGGGGGGAGGGTGTTTGTTTTATTTGGACAGAAGGTGTTCTATTGGGGGGAGGGTGTTTTATTTGGACAGAAGGTGTTCTATTGGGGGAGGGTATTTGTTTTATTTGGACAGAAGGTGTTCTATTGGGGGGAGGGTGTTTGTTTTATTTGGACAGAAGGTGTTCTATTGGGGGAGGGTGTTTTATTTGGACAGAAGGTGTTCTATTGGGGGAGGGTATTTGTTTTATTTGGACAGAAGGTGTTCTATTGGGGGGAGGGTGTTTGTTTTATTTGGACAGAAGGTGTTCTATTGGGGGAGGGTGTTTTATTTGGACAGAAGGTGTTCTATTGGGGGAGGGTATTTGTTTTATTTGGACAGAAGGTGTTCTATTGGGGGGAGGGTGTTTTATTTGGACAGACGGTGTTCTATTGGGAGGAGTTGTTTGTTTTATTTGGACAGAAGGTGTTGTATTGCGGGAGGTGTTTGTTTTATTTGGACAGAAGGTGTTCTATTGGGGGAGGGTATTTGTTTTATTTGGACAGAAGGTGTTCTATTGGGGGGAGGGTGTTTGTTTTATTTGGACAGAAGGTGTTCTGTTGGGGGAGGGTGTTTTATTTGGACGGAATGTGTTCTGTTGGGGGGAGTTGTTTGTTTTATTTGGACAGAATGTGATCTATTGGGGGAGTTGTTTGTTTTATATGGGCAGAATGTGTTCTATTGGGGGAGGTGTTTCATTTATTTGGACAGAAGGTGTTCTATTGGGGGAGGGTATTTGTTTTATTTGGACAGAAGGTGTTCTATTGGGGGGAGGGTGTTTGTTTTATTTGGACAGAAGGTGTTCTATTGGGGGAGGGTGTTTTATTTGGACAGAAGTTGTTCTATTGTGGGGTGGTGTTTTATTTGGACAGAAGGTGTTCTATTGGGGGGAGGGTGTTTTATTTGGAGAGAAGGTGTTGTATTTGGGGGAGGGTGTTTTATTTGGAGAGAAGGTGTTGTATTGGGGGGAGGGTGTTTTATTTGGAGAGAAGGTGTTCTATTGGGGGGAGGGTGTTTTATTCGGACAGAAGGTGTTCTATTGGGGGAGGTATTTGTTTTATTTGGACAGAAGGTGTTCTATTGGGGGAGGGTGTTTGTTTTATTTGGACAAAAGGTGTTCTATTGGGGGGAGGGTGTTTTTTTGGACAGAAGGTGTATTTGGGAGGATGTTTGTTTTATTTGGAGAGAAGGTGTTCTATTGGGGGTAGGGTGTTTGTTTTATTTGTACAGAAGGTGTTCTATTGGGGGGAAGGTGTTTGTTTTATTTGGTCAGAAGTTGTTCTATTGGGGGGAGGGTGTTTTATTTGGAGAGAAGGTGTTCTATTGGGGGGAGGGTGTTTGTTTTATTTGGACAGACGGTGTTCTATTGGGGGGAGTTGTTTGTTTTATTTGGACAGAATGTGTTGTATTGCGGGAGGTGTTTGTTTTATTTGGACAGAAGGTGTTCTATTGGGGGAGGGTATTTGTTTTATTTGGACAGAAGGTGTTCTATTGGGGGGAGGGTGTTTTATTTGGAGAGAAGGTGTTGTATTGGGGGGAGGGTGTTTTATTTGGAGAGAAGGTGTTCTATTGGGAGGAGGGTGTTTTATTTGGAGAGAAGGTGTTGTATTGGGGGGAGGGTGTTTTATTTGGAGAGAAGGTGTTCTATTGGGGGGAGGGTGTTTGTTTTATTTGGACAGACGGTGTTCTATTGGGGGGAGTTGTTTGTTTTATTTGGACAGAAGGTGTTGTATTGCGGGAGGTGTTTGTTTTATTTGGACAGAAGGTGTTCTATTGGGGGGGTGTTTGTTTTATTTGGACAGAAGGTGTTCTATTGGGGGGAGGGTGTTTGTTTTATTTGGACAGAAGGTGTTCTATTGGGGGAGGGTGTTTTATTTGGACAGAAGTTGTTCTATTGGGGGGTGGTGTTTTATTTGGACAGAAGGTGTTCTATTGGGGGGAGGGTGTTTTATTTGGAGAGAAGGTGTTGTATTGGGGGGAGGGTGTTTTATTTGGAGAGACGGTGTTCTATTCGGGGAGGGTGTTTTATTTGGACAGAAGGTGTTCTATTGGGGGAGGGTGTTTTATTTGGAGAGAAGGTGTTCTATTGGGGGGAGGGTGTTTGTTTTATTTGGACAGAAGGTGTTCTATTGGGGGAGGGTGTTTTATTTGGACAGAAGTTGTTCTATTGGGGGGTGGTGTTTTATTTGGACAGAAGGTGTTCTATTGGGGGGAGGGTGTTTGTTTTATTTGTAGAGAAGGTGTTCTATTGGGGGAGGGTGTTTTATTTGGAGAGACGGTGTTCTATTGGGGGAGGGTGTTTTATTTGGACAGAAGGTGTTCTATTGGGGGAGGTGTTTGTTTTATTTGGACAGAAGGTGTTGTATTGGGGGGAGGGTGTTTTATTTGGAGAGAAGGTGTTCTATTGGCGGGAGGGTGTTTATTTTATTTGGACAGAAGGTGTTCTATTGGGGGGGTGTTTGTTTTATTTGGACAGACGGTGTTCTATTGGGGGGAGTTGTTTGTTTTATTTGGACAGAAGGTGTTGTATTGCGGGAGGTGTTTGTTTTATTTGGACAGAAGGTGTTCTATTGGGGGAGGGTATTTGTTTTATTTGGACAGAAGGTGTTCTATTGGGGGGAGGGTGTTTGTTTTATTTGGACAGAAGGTGTTCTGTTGGGGGAGGGTGTTTTATTTGGACGGAATGTGTTCTGTTGGGGGGAGTTGTTTGTTTTATTTGGACAGAATGTGATCTATTGGGGGAGTTGTTTGTTTTATATGGGCAGAATGTGTTCTATTGGGGGAGGTGTTTCATTTATTTGGACAGAAGGTGTTCTATTGGGGGAGGGTATTTGTTTTATTTGGACAGAAGGTGTTCTATTGGGGGGAGGGTGTTTGTTTTATTTGGACAGAAGGTGTTCTATTGGGGGAGGGTGTTTTATTTGGACAGAAGTTGTTCTATTGTGGGGTGGTGTTTTATTTGGACAGAAGGTGTTCTATTGGGGGGAGGGTGTTTTATTTGGAGAGAAGGTGTTGTATTTGGGGGAGGGTGTTTTATTTGGAGAGAAGGTGTTGTATTGGGGGGAGGGTGTTTTATTTGGAGAGAAGGTGTTCTATTGGGGGGAGGGTGTTTTATTCGGACAGAAGGTGTTCTATTGGGGGAGGTATTTGTTTTATTTGGACAGAAGGTGTTCTATTGGGGGAGGGTGTTTGTTTTATTTGGACAAAAGGTGTTCTATTGGGGGGAGGGTGTTTTTTTGGACAGAAGGTGTATTTGGGAGGATGTTTGTTTTATTTGGAGAGAAGGTGTTCTATTGGGGGTAGGGTGTTTGTTTTATTTGTACAGAAGGTGTTCTATTGGGGGGAAGGTGTTTTATTTGGAGAGAAGGTGTTCTATTGGGGGGAGGGTGTTTGTTTTATTTGGACAGACGGTGTTCTATTGGGGGGAGTTGTTTGTTTTATTTGGACAGAATGTGTTGTATTGCGGGAGGTGTTTGTTTTATTTGGACAGAAGGTGTTCTATTGGGGGAGGGTATTTGTTTTATTTGGACAGAAGGTGTTCTATTGGGGGAGGGTGTTTGTTTTATTTGGACAAAAGGTGTTCTATTGGGGGGAGGGTGTTTTTTTGGACAGAAGGTGTATTTGGGAGGATGTTTGTTTTATTTGGAGAGAAGGTGTTCTATTGGGGGTAGGGTGTTTGTTTTATTTGTACAGAAGGTGTTCTATTGGGGGGAAGGTGTTTTATTTGGAGAGAAGGTGTTCTATTGGGGGGAGGGTGTTTGTTTTATTTGGACAGACGGTGTTCTATTGGGGGGAGTTGTTTGTTTTATTTGGACAGAATGTGTTGTATTGCGGGAGGTGTTTGTTTTATTTGGACAGAAGGTGTTCTATTGGGGGAGGGTATTTGTTTTATTTGGACAGAAGGTGTTCTATTGGGGGGAGGGTGTTTTATTTGGAGAGAAGGTGTTGTATTGGGGGGAGGGTGTTTTATTTGGAGAGAAGGTGTTCTATTGGGAGGAGGGTGTTTTATTTGGAGAGAAGGTGTTGTATTGGGGGGAGGGTGTTTTATTTGGAGAGAAGGTGTTCTATTGGGGGGAGGGTGTTTGTTTTATTTGGACAGACGGTGTTCTATTGGGGGGAGTTGTTTGTTTTATTTGGACAGAAGGTGTTGTATTGCGGGAGGTGTTTGTTTTATTTGGACAGAAGGTGTTCTATTGGGGGGGTGTTTGTTTTATTTGGACAGAAGGTGTTCTATTGGGGGGAGGGTGTTTGTTTTATTTGGACAGAAGGTGTTCTATTGGGGGAGGGTGTTTTATTTGGACAGAAGTTGTTCTATTGGGGGGTGGTGTTTTATTTGGACAGAAGGTGTTCTATTGGGGGGAGGGTGTTTTATTTGGAGAGAAGGTGTTGTATTGGGGGGAGGGTGTTTTATTTGGAGAGACGGTGTTCTATTCGGGGAGGGTGTTTTATTTGGACAGAAGGTGTTCTATTGGGGGAGGGTGTTTTATTTGGAGAGAAGGTGTTCTATTGGGGGGAGGGTGTTTGTTTTATTTGGACAGAAGGTGTTCTATTGGGGGAGGGTGTTTTATTTGGACAGAAGTTGTTCTATTGGGGGGTGGTGTTTTATTTGGACAGAAGGTGTTCTATTGGGGGGAGGGTGTTTGTTTTATTTGTAGAGAAGGTGTTCTATTGGGGGAGGGTGTTTTATTTGGAGAGACGGTGTTCTATTGGGGGAGGGTGTTTTATTTGGACAGAAGGTGTTCTATTGGGGGAGGTGTTTGTTTTATTTGGACAGAAGGTGTTGTATTGGGGGGAGGGTGTTTTATTTGGAGAGAAGGTGTTCTATTGGCGGGAGGGTGTTTATTTTATTTGGACAGAAGGTGTTCTATTGGGGGGGTGTTTGTTTTATTTGGACAGACGGTGTTCTATTGGGGGGAGTTGTTTGTTTTATTTGGACAGAAGGTGTTGTATTGCGGGAGGTGTTTGTTTTATTTGGACAGAAGGTGTTCTATTGGGGGAGGGTATTTGTTTTATTTGGACAGAAGGTGTTCTATTGGGGGGAGGGTGTTTGTTTTATTTGGACAGAAGGTGTTCTGTTGGGGGAGGGTGTTTTATTTGGACGGAATGTGTTCTGTTGGGGGGAGTTGTTTGTTTTATTTGGACAGAATGTGATCTATTGGGGGAGTTGTTTGTTTTATATGGGCAGAATGTGTTCTATTGGGGGAGGTGTTTCATTTATTTGGACAGAAGGTGTTCTATTGGGGGAGGGTATTTGTTTTATTTGGACAGAAGGTGTTCTATTGGGGGGGAGGGTGTTTGTTTTATTTGGACAGAAGGTGTTCTATTGGGGGAGGGTGTTTTATTTGGACAGAAGTTGTTCTATTGTGGGGTGGTGTTTTATTTGGACAGAAGGTGTTCTATTGGGGGGAGGGTGTTTTATTTGGAGAGAAGGTGTTGTATTTGGGGGAGGGTGTTTTATTTGGAGAGAAGGTGTTGTATTGGGGGGAGGGTGTTTTATTTGGAGAGAAGGTGTTCTATTGGGGGGAGGGTGTTTTATTCGGACAGAAGGTGTTCTATTGGGGGAGGTATTTGTTTTATTTGGACAGAAGGTGTTCTATTGGGGGAGGGTGTTTGTTTTATTTGGACAAAAGGTGTTCTATTGGGGGGAGGGTGTTTTTTTGGACAGAAGGTGTATTTGGGAGGATGTTTGTTTTATTTGGAGAGAAGGTGTTCTATTGGGGGTAGGGTGTTTGTTTTATTTGTACAGAAGGTGTTCTATTGGGGGGAGGGTGTTTGTTTTATTTGGTCAGAAGTTGTTCTATTGGGGGGAGGGTGTTTTATTTGGAGAGAAGGTGTTCTATTGGGGGGAGGGTGTTTGTTTTATTTGGACAGACGGTGTTCTATTGGGGGGAGTTGTTTGTTTTATTTGGACAGAATGTGTTGTATTGCGGGAGGTGTTTGTTTTATTTGGACAGAAGGTGTTCTATTGGGGGAGGGTATTTGTTTTATTTGGACAGAAGGTGTTCTATTGGGGGGAGGGTGTTTTATTTGGAGAGAAGGTGTTGTATTGGGGGGAGGGTGTTTTATTTGGAGAGAAGGTGTTCTATTGGGAGGAGGGTGTTTTATTTGGAGAGAAGGTGTTGTATTGGGGGAGGGTGTTTGTTTTATTTGGACAAAAGGTGTTCTATTGGGGGAGGGTATTTGTTTTATTTGGACAGAAGGTGTTCTATTGGGGGGAGGGTGTTTGTTTTATTTGGACAGAAGGTGTTCTATTGGGGGAGGGTGTTTTATTTGGACAGAAGTTGTTCTATTGTGGGGTGGTGTTTTATTTGGACAGAAGGTGTTCTATTGGGGGGAGGGTGTTTTATTTGGAGAGAAGGTGTTGTATTTGGGGGAGGGTGTTTTATTTGGAGAGAAGGTGTTGTATTGGGGGGAGGGTGTTTTATTTGGAGAGAAGGTGTTCTATTGGGGGGAGGGTGTTTTATTCGGACAGAAGGTGTTCTATTGGGGGAGGTATTTGTTTTATTTGGACAGAAGGTGTTCTATTGGGGGAGGGTGTTTGTTTTATTTGGACAAAAGGTGTTCTATTGGGGGGAGGGTGTTTTTTTGGACAGAAGGTGTATTTGGGAGGATGTTTGTTTTATTTGGAGAGAAGGTGTTCTATTGGGGGTAGGGTGTTTGTTTTATTTGTACAGAAGGTGTTCTATTGGGGGGAAGGTGTTTGTTTTATTTGGTCAGAAGTTGTTCTATTGGGGGGAGGGTGTTTTATTTGGAGAGAAGGTGTTCTATTGGGGGGAGTTGTTTGTTTTATTTGGACAGAATGTGTTGTATTGCGGGAGGTGTTTGTTTTATTTGGACAGAAGGTGTTCTATTGGGGGAGGGTATTTGTTTTATTTGGACAGAAGGTGTTCTATTGGGGGGAGGGTGTTTTATTTGGAGAGAAGGTGTTGTATTGGGGGGAGGGTGTTTTATTTGGAGAGAAGGTGTTCTATTGGGAGGAGGGTGTTTTATTTGGAGAGAAGGTGTTGTATTGGGGGGAGGGTGTTTTATTTGGAGAGAAGGTGTTCTATTGGGGGGAGGGTGTTTGTTTTATTTGGACAGACGGTGTTCTATTGGGGGGAGTTGTTTGTTTTATTTGGACAGAAGGTGTTGTATTGCGGGAGGTGTTTGTTTTATTTGGACAGAAGGTGTTCTATTGGGGGGGTGTTTGTTTTATTTGGACAGAAGGTGTTCTATTGGGGGGAGGGTGTTTGTTTTATTTGGACAGAAGGTGTTCTATTGGGGGAGGGTGTTTTATTTGGACAGAAGTTGTTCTATTGGGGGGTGGTGTTTTATTTGGACAGAAGGTGTTCTATTGGGGGGAGGGTGTTTTATTTGGAGAGAAGGTGTTGTATTGGGGGGAGGGTGTTTTATTTGGAGAGACGGTGTTCTATTCGGGGAGGGTGTTTTATTTGGACAGAAGGTGTTCTATTGGGGGAGGGTGTTTTATTTGGAGAGAAGGTGTTCTATTGGGGGGAGGGTGTTTGTTTTATTTGGACAGAAGGTGTTCTATTGGGGGAGGGTGGTTTATTTGGACAGAAGTTGTTCTATTGGGGGGTGGTGTTTTATTTGGACAGAAGGTGTTCTATTGGGGGGAGGGTGTTTGTTTTATTTGTAGAGAAGGTGTTCTATTGGGGGAGGGTGTTTTATTTGGAGAGACGGTGTTCTATTGGGGGAGGGTGTTTTATTTGGACAGAAGGTGTTCTATTGGGGGAGGTGTTTGTTTTATTTGGACAGAAGGTGTTGTATTGGGGGGAGGGTGTTTTATTTGGAGAGAAGGTGTTCTATTGGCGGGAGGGTGTTTATTTTATTTGGACAGAAGGTGTTCTATTGGGGGGGTGTTTGTTTTATTTGGACAGACGGTGTTCTATTGGGGGGAGTTGTTTGTTTTATTTGGACAGAAGGTGTTGTATTGCGGGAGGTGTTTGTTTTATTTGGACAGAAGGTGTTCTATTGGGGGAGGGTATTTGTTTTATTTGGACAGAAGGTGTTCTATTGGGGGGAGGGTGTTTGTTTTATTTGGACAGAAGGTGTTCTGTTGGGGGAGGGTGTTTTATTTGGACGGAATGTGTTCTGTTGGGGGGAGTTGTTTGTTTTATTTGGACAGAATGTGATCTATTGGGGGAGTTGTTTGTTTTATATGGGCAGAATGTGTTCTATTGGGGGAGGTGTTTCATTTATTTGGACAGAAGGTGTTCTATTGGGGGAGGGTATTTGTTTTATTTGGACAGAAGGTGTTCTATTGGGGGGGAGGGTGTTTGTTTTATTTGGACAGAAGGTGTTCTATTGGGGGAGGGTGTTTTATTTGGACAGAAGTTCTATTGTGGGGTGGTGTTTTATTTGGACAGAAGGTGTTCTATTGGGGGGAGGGTGTTTTATTTGGAGAGAAGGTGTTGTATTTGGGGGAGGGTGTTTTATTTGGAGAGAAGGTGTTGTATTGGGGGGAGGGTGTTTTATTTGGAGAGAAGGTGTTCTTTTGGGGGGAGGGTGTTTGTTTTATTTGGACAGACGGTGTTCTATTGGCGGGAGTTGTTTGTTTTATTTGGACAGAAGGTGTTGTATTGGGGGAGGGTATTTTTTTTTATTTGGTCAGAAGTTGTTCTATTGGGGGGAGGGTGTTTTATTTGGAGAGAAGGTGTTCTATTGGGGGGAGGGTGTTTTATTTGGAGAGAAGGTGTTCTATTGGTGGAGGGTGTGTGTTTTATTTGGAGAGAAGGTGTTCTATTGGGGGAGGTATTTGTTTTATTTGGACAGAAGGTGTTCTATTGGGGGAGGGTGTTTGTTTTATTTGGACAAAAGGTGTTCTATTGGGGGGAGGGTGTTTTTTTGGACAGAAGGTGTATTTGGGAGGATGTTTGTTTTATTTGGAGAGAAGGTGTTCTATTGGGGGTAGGGTGTTTGTTTTATTTGTACAGAAGGTGTTCTATTGGGGGGAGGGTGTTTGTTTTATTTGGTCAGAAGTTGTTCTATTGGGGGGAGGGTGTTTTATTTGGAGAGAAGGTGTTCTATTGGGGGGAGGGTGTTTGTTTTATTTGGACAGACGGTGTTCTATTGGGGGGAGTTGTTTGTTTTATTTGGACAGAATGTGTTGTATTGCGGGAGGTGTTTGTTTTATTTGGACAGAAGGTGTTCTATTGGGGGAGGGTATTTGTTTTATTTGGACAGAAGGTGTTCTATTGGGGGGAGGGTGTTTTATTTGGAGAGAAGGTGTTGTATTGGGGGGAGGGTGTTTTATTTGGAGAGAAGGTGTTCTATTGGGAGGAGGGTGTTTTATTTGGAGAGAAGGTGTTGTATTGGGGGGAGGGTGTTTTATTTGGAGAGAAGGTGTTCTATTGGGGGGAGGGTGTTTGTTTTATTTGGACAGACGGTGTTCTATTGGGGGGAGTTGTTTGTTTTATTTGGACAGAAGGTGTTGTATTGCGGGAGGTGTTTGTTTTATTTGGACAGAAGGTGTTCTATTGGGGGGGGTGTTTGTTTTATTTGGACAGAAGGTGTTCTATTGGGGGGAGGGTGTTTGTTTTATTTGGACAGAAGGTGTTCTATTGGGGGAGGGTGTTTTATTTGGACAGAAGTTGTTCTATTGGGGGGTGGTGTTTTATTTGGACAGAAGGTGTTCTATTGGGGGGAGGGTGTTTTATTTGGAGAGAAGGTGTTGTATTGGGGGGAGGGTGTTTTATTTGGAGAGACGGTGTTCTATTGGGGGAGGGTGTTTTATTTGGACAGAAGGTGTTCTATTGGGGGAGGTGTTTGTTTTATTTGGACAGAAGGTGTTGTATTGGGGGGAGGGTGTTTTATTTGGAGAGAAGGTGTTCTATTGGCGGGAGGGTGTTTATTTTATTTGGACAGAAGGTGTTCTATTGGGGGGGTGTTTGTTTTATTTGGACAGAAGGTGTTCTATTGGGGGAGGGTGTTTGTTTTATTTGGACAAAAGGTGTTCTATTGGGGGGAGGGTGTTTTATTTGGACAGAAGGTGTATTGGGGAGGATGTTTGTTTTATTTGGAGAGAAGGTGTTCTATTGGGGGTAGGGTGTTAGTTTTATTTGTACAGAAGGTGTTCTATTGGGGGGAGGGTGTTTTATTTGTAGAGAAGGTGTTCTATTGGGGGTAGGGTGTTTGTTTTATTTGTACAGAAGTTGTTCTATTGGGGGGTGGGTGTTTGTTTTATTTGGACAGAAGGTGTTCTATTGGGGGGAGGGTGTTTGTTTTATTTGGTCAGAAGTTGTTCTATTGGGGGGAGGGTGTTTTATTTGGAGAGAAGGTGTTCTATTGGGGGGAGGGTGTTTGTTTTATTTGGACAGACGGTGTTCTATTGGGGGGAGTTGTTTGTTTTATTTGGACAGAAGGTGTTGTATTGCGGGAGGTGTTTGTTTTATTTGGACAGAAGGTGTTCTATTGGGGGGTGGGTGTTTGTTTTATTTGGACAGAAGGTGTTCTATTGGGGGAGGGTATTTGTTTTATTTGGACAGAAGGTGTTCTATTGGGGGGAGGGTGTTTGTTTTATTTGGTCAGAAGTTGTTCTATTGGGGGGAGGGTGTTTTATTTGGAGAGAAGGTGTTCTATTGGGGGGAGGGTGTTTGTTTTATTTGGACAGACGGTGTTCTATTGGGGGGAGTTGTTTGTTTTATTTGGACAGAAGGTGTTGTATTGCGGGAGGTGTTTGTTTTATTTGGACAGAAGGTGTTCTATTGGGGGAGGGTATTTGTTTTATTTGGACAGAAGGTGTTCTATTGGGGGAGGGTGTTTTATTTGGACAGAAGGTGTTCTATTGGTGGAGGGTGTGTGTTTTATTTGGACGGAATGTGTTCTGTTGGGGGGAGTTGTTTGTTTTATTTGGAAAGAGTGTGATCTATTGGGGGAGTTCTTTGTTTTATATGGGCAGAATGTGTTCTATTGGGGGAGGTGTTTCATTTATTTGGACAGAAGGTGTTCTATTGGGGGGGTGTTTGTTTTATTTGGACAGAAGGTGTTCTATTGGGGGGAGGGTGTTTGTTTTATTTGGTCAGAAGTTGTTCTATTGGGGGGAGGGTGTTTTATTTGGAGAGAAGGTGTTCTATTGGGGGGAGGGTGTTTGTTTTATTTGGACAGACGGTGTTCTATTGGGGGGAGTTGTTTGTTTTATTTGGACAGAATGTGTTGTATTGCGGGAGGTGTTTGTTTTATTTGGACAGAAGGTGTTCTATTGGGGGGAGGGTGTTTTATTTGGAGAGAAGGTGTTCTATTGGGGGGAGGGTGTTTTATTTGGAGAGAAGGTGTTGTATTGGGGGGAGGGTGTTTTATTTGGACAGAAGGTGTTGTATTGGGGGAGGGTATTTGTTTTATTTGGTCAGAAGTTGTTCTATTGGGGGGAGGGTGTTTTATTTGGAGAGAAGGTGTTCTATTGGGGGGAGGGTGTTTGTTTTATTTGGACAGACGGTGTTCTATTGGCGGGAGTTGTTTGTTTTATTTGGACAGAATGTGTTGTATTGCGGGAGGTGTTTGTTTTATTTGGATAGAAGGTGTTCTATTGGGGGGAGGGTGTTTTATTTGGAGAGAAGGTGTTCTATTGGGGGGAGGGTGTTTTATTTGGAGAGAAGGTGTTGTATTGGGGGGAGGGTGTTTTATTTGGACAGAATGTGTTGTATTGGGGGAGGGTATTTGTTTTATTTGGTCAGAAGTTCTTCTATTGGGGGGAGGGTGTTTTATTTGGAGAGAAGGTGTTCTATTGGGGGGAGGGTGTTTGTTTTATTTGGACAGACGGTGTTCTATTGGCGGGAGTTGTTTGTTTTATTTGGACAGAAGGTGTTGTATTGGGGGAGGGTATTTGTTTTATTTGGTCAGAAGTTGTTCTATTGGGGGGAGGGTGTTTTATTTGGAGAGAAGGTGTTCTATTAGGGGGAGGGTGTTTGTTTTATTTGGACAGACGGTGTTCTATTGGGGGGAGTTGTTTGTTTTATTTGGACAGAATGTGTTGTATTGCGGGAGGTGTTTGTTTTATTTGGACAGAAGGTGTTCTATTGGGGGGAGGGTGTTTTATTTGGAGAGAAGGTGTTCTATTGGTGGAGGGTGTGTGTTTTATTTGGAGAGAAGGTGTTCTATTGGGGGAGGTGTTTGTTTTATTTGGACGGAAGGTGTTGTATTGGGGGGGAGGGTGTTTTATTTGGAGAGAAGGTGTTCTATTGGGGGGAGGGTGTTTGTTTTATTTGGACAGAAGGTGTTGTATTGGGGGAGGGTATTTGTTTTATTTGGACAGAAGGTGTTCTTTTGGGGGACAGTGTTTAATTTGGACAGAAGTTTTTCTATTGGGGAGGGTGTTTTATTTGGACAGAAGGTGTTCTATTCGGGGAGGGTGTGTGTTTTATTTGGACAGAATGTGTTCTGTTGGGGGGAGGGTGTTTGTTTTATTTGAACAGAAGGTGTTCTCTTGGGGGAGGGTGTTTTATTTGGACAGAAGGTGTTCTATTCGGGGAGGGTGTGTGTTTTATTTGGACAGAATGTGTTCTGTTGGGGGGAGTGTGTTTGTTTTATTTGAACAGAAGGTGTTCTGTTGGGGGGAGGGTGTTTATTCTATTTGGACAGAAGGTGTTCTATTGGGGGAGAGTGTGTGTTTTATTTGGACAGAATGTGTTCTGTTGGGGGTAAGGTGTTTGTTTTATTTGAACAAAAGGTGTTCTATTGGGGGGAGGGTGTTTATTTTATATGGGCAGAATGTGTTCTATTAGGGGGAGGTGTTTCTTTTATTTGGACAGAAGGTGTTCTATTGGGGATGGTGTTTTGTTTGGACAGAAGGTGTTCTATTGGAGGGAGGGTGTTTGTTTTATTTGAACAGAAGGTGTTCTATTGGGGGGAGGTGTTTCTTTTATTTGGACAGAAGGTGTTCTATTGGGGGGCGGGTGTTTGTTTTATTTGAGCAGAAGGTGTTCTTTTGGGGGAGGGTGTGTGTTTTATTTGGACAGAATGTGTTCTGTTGGGGGGAGGGTGTTTTATTTGGACAGAAGGTGTTCTATTGGTGGAGCGTGTTTGTTTTATTTGAACAGAAGGTGTTCTATTGGGGGGAGGGTGTTTCTTTTATTTGGACAGAAGGTGTTCTATTGGTGGAGCGTGTTTGTTTTATTTGAACAGAAGGTGTTCTATTGGGGGGAGGGTGTTTCTTTTATTTGGACAGAAGGTGTTCTATTGGGGGGGTGTTTGTTTTATTTGAACAGAAGGTGTTCTATTGGCGGGAGGGTGTTTGTTTTATTTGAACAGAAGGTGTTCTATTGGCGGGAGGGTGTTTGTTTTATTTGGACAAAAGGTGTTCTATTGGGGGGAGGGTGTTTTATTTGGACAGAAGGTGTATTGGGGAGGATGTTTGTTTTATTTGGAGAGAAGGTGTTCTATTGGTGGGAGGGTGTTTTATTTGGACAGAAGGTGTTCTATTGGGGGGAGGGTGTTTTATTTGGACAAAAGGTGTTCTATTGGGGGGAGGTGTTTGTTTTATTTGGACAGAAGGTGTTCTATTGGGGGGAGGGTGTTTGTTTTATTTGGACAGAAGGTGTTCTATTGGGGGGAGGGTGTTTGTTTTATTTGGACAGAAGGTGTTCTATTGGGGGAGGGTATTTGTTTTATTTGGACAGAAGGTGTTCTATTGGGGGGAGGGTGTTTGTTTTATTTGGTCAGAAGTTGTTCTATTGGGGGGAGGGTGTTTTATTTGGAGAGAAGGTGTTCTATTGGGGGGAGGGTGTTTGTTTTATTTGGACAGACCGTGTTCTATTGGGGGGAGTTGTTTGTTTTATTTGGACAGAAGGTGTTGTATTGCGGGAGGTGTTTGTTTTATTTGGACAGACCGTGTTCTATTGGGGGAGGGTGTTTTATTTGGACAGAAGGTGTTCTATTGGGGGGATGGTGTTTGTTTTATTTGGACAAAAGGTGTTCTATTGCGGGAGGTGTTTGTTTTATTTGGACAGAAGGTGTTCTATTGGGGGGAGGGTGTTTGTTTATTTGGACAGAAGGTGTTGTATTGGGGGAGGGTATTTGTTTTATTTGGACAGAAGGTGTTCTATTGGGGGGAGAGAGTGTGTTTTATTTGGACAGAATGTGTTCTGTTGGGGGTAAGGTGTTTGTTTTATTTGAACAAAAGGTGTTCTATTGGGGGGAGGGTGTTTATTTTATAGGGCAGAATGTGTTCTATTGGGGGGAGGTGTTTCTTTTATTTGGACAGAAGGTGTTCTATTGGGGGGAGGGTGTTTATTTTATATGGGCAGAATGTGTTCTATTAGGGGGAGGTGTTTCTTTTATTTGGACAGAAGGTGTTCTATTGGGGATGGTGTTTTGTTTGGACAGAAGGTGTTCTATTGGAGGGAGGGTGTTTGTTTTATTTGAACAGAAGGTGTTCTATTGGGGGGAGGTGTTTCTTTTATTTGGACAGAAGGTGTTCTATTGGGGGGGCGGGTGTTTGTTTTATTTGAGCAGAAGGTGTTCTTTTGGGGGAGGGTGTGTGTTTTATTTGGACAGAATGTGTTCTGTTGGGGGGAGGGTGTTTTATTTGGACAGAAGGTGTTCTATTGGTGGAGCGTGTTTGTTTTATTTGAACAGAAGGTGTTCTATTGGGGGGAGGGTGTTTCTTTTATTTGGACAGAAGGTGTTCTATTGGGGGGGTGTTTGTTTTATTTGAACAGAAGGTGTTCTATTGGCGGGAGGGTGTTTGTTTTATTTGAACAGAAGGTGTTCTATTGGCGGGAGGGTGTTTGTTTTATTTGGACAAAAGGTGTTCTATTGGGGGGAGGGTGTTTTATTTGGACAGAAGGTGTATTGGGGAGGATGTTTGTTTTATTTGGAGAGAAGGTGTTCTATTGGGGGAGGTGTTTGTTTTATTTGGACGGAAGGTGTTGTATTGGGGCGAGGGTGTTTTATTTGGAGAGAAGGTGTTCTATTGGGGGGAGGGTGTTTGTTTTATTTGGACAGAAGGTGTTGTATTGGGGGAGGGTATTTGTTTTATTTGGACAGAAGGTGTTCTATTGGGGGACAGTGTTTAATTTGGACAGAAGTTTTTCTATTGGGGAGGGTGTTTTATTTGGACAGAAGGTGTTCTATTCGGGGAGGGTGTGTGTTTTATTTGGACAGAATGTGTTCTGTTGGGGGGAGGGTGTTTGTTTTATTTGAACAGAAGGTGTTCTCTTGGGGGAGGGTGTTTTATTTGGACAGAAGGTGTTCTATTCGGGGAGGGTGTGTGTTTTATTTGGACAGAATGTGTTCTGTTGGGGGGAGTGTGTTTGTTTTATTTGAACAGAAGGTGTTCTGTTGGGGGGAGGGTGTTTATTCTATTTGGACAGAAGGCGTTCTATTGGGGGAGAGTGTGTGTTTTATTTGGACAGAATGTGTTCTGTTGGGGGTAAGGTGTTTGTTTTATTTGAACAAAAGGTGTTCTATTGGGGGGAGGGTGTTTATTTTATAGGGCAGAATGTGTTCTATTGGGGGGAGGTGTTTCTTTTATTTGGACAGAAGGTGTTCTATTGGGGGGAGGGTGTTTATTTTATATGGGCAGAATGTGTTCTATTAGGGGGAGGTGTTTCTTTTATTTGGACAGAAGGTGTTCTATTGGGGATGGTGTTTTGTTTGGACAGAAGGTGTTCTATTGGAGGGAGGGTGTTTGTTTTATTTGAACAGAAGGTGTTCTATTGGGGGGAGGTGTTTCTTTTATTTGGACAGAAGGTGTTCTATTGGGGGGCGGGTGTTTGTTTTATTTGAGCAGAAGGTGTTCTTTTGGGGGAGGGTGTGTGTTTTATTTGGACAGAATGTGTTCTGTTGGGGGGAGGGTGTTTTATTTGGACAGAAGGTGTTCTCTTGGGGGGAGGGTGTTTCTTTTATTTGGACAGAGGGTGTTCTATTGGGGGGGTGTTTGTTTTATTTGAACAGAAGGTGTTCTATTGGCGGGAGGGTGTTTGTTTTATTTGAACAGAAGGTGTTCTATTGGCGGGAGGGTGTTTGTTTTATTTGGACAAAAGGTGTTCTATTGGGGGGAGGGTGTTTTATTTGGACAGAAGGTGTATTGGGGAGGATGTTTGTTTTATTTGGAGAGAAGGTGTTCTATTGGGGGTAGGGTGTTTGTTTTATTTGTACAGAAGGTGTTCTATTGGGGGGAGGGTGTTTTATTTGGACAGAAGGTGTTCTATTGGGGGGAGGGTGTTTTATTTGGACAGAAGGTGTTCTATTGGGGGGAGGTGTTTGTTTTATTTGGACAGAAGGTGTTCTATTGGGGGGAGGGTGTTTTATTTGAACAGAAGGTGTTCTATTGGGGGAGGTGTTTGTTTTATTTGGACAGAAGGTGTTCTATTGGGGGGAGGGTGTTTGTTTTATTTGGACAGAAGGTGTTCTATTGGGGGGAGGGTGTTTGTTTTATTTGGACAGAAGGTGTTCTATTGGGGGAGGGTATTTGTTTTATTTGGACAAAAGGTGTTCTATTGGGGGGAGGGTGTTTGTTTTATTTGGTCAGAAGTTGTTCTATTGGGGGGAGGGTGTTTTATTTGGAGAGAAGGTGTTCTATTGGGGGGAGGGTGTTTGTTTTATTTGGACAGACCGTGTTCTATTGGGGGGAGTTGTTTGTTTTATTTGGACAGAAGGTGTTGTATTGCGGGAGGTGTTTGTTTTATTTGGACAGACCGTGTTCTATTGGGGGAGGGTGTTTTATTTGGACAGAAGGTGTTCTATTGGGGGGAGGGTGTTTGTTTTATTTGGACAAAAGGTGTTCTATTGCGGGAGGTGTTTGTTTTATTTGGACAGAAGGTGTTCTATTGGGGGGAGGGTGTTTGTTTATTTGGACAGAAGGTGTTGTATTGGGGGAGGGTATTTGTTTTATTTGGACAGAAGGTGTTCTATTGGGGGGAGGGTGTTTGTTTTATTTGGACAGAAGGTGTTGTATTGCGGGAGGTGTTTGTTTTATTTGGACAGAAGGTGTTCTATTGGGGGAGGTGTTTCATTTATTTGGACAGAAGGTGTTCTATTGGGGGGAGGTGTTTGTTTTATTTGGACAGAAGGTGTTCTATTGGGGGGAGGGTGTTTGTTTTATTTGGACAGAAGGTGTTCTATTGGGGGAGGGTGTTTTATTTGGACAGAAGGTGTTCTATTGGTGGAGGGTGTGTGTTTTATTTGGACGGAATTTGTTCTGTTGGGGGGAGTTGTTTGTTTTATTTGGACAGAATGTGATCTATTGGGGGAGTTCTTTGTTTTATATGGGCAGAATGTGTTCTATTGGGGGAGGTGTTTCATTTATTTGGACAGAAGGTGTTCTATTGGGGGGGTGTTTGTTTTATTTGGACAGAAGGTGTTCTATTGGGGGGAGGGTGTTTGTTTTATTTGGACAGAAGGTGTTCTATTGGGGGAGGGTGTTTTATTTGGACAGAAGTTGTTCTATTGGGGGGTGGTGTTTTATTTGGACAGAAGGTGTTCTATTGGGGGGAGGGTGTTTTATTTGGAGAGAAGGTGTTGTATTGGGGGGAGGGTGTTTTATTTGGAGAGACGGTATTCTATTGGGGGAGGGTGTTTTATTTGGACAGAAGGTGTTCTATTGGGGGAGGTGTTTGTTTTATTTGGACAGAAGGTGTTGTATTGGGGGGAGGGTGTTTTATTTGGAGAGAAGGTGTTGTATTGCGGGAGGTGTTTGTTTTATTTGGACAGACCGTGTTCTATTGGGGGAGGGTGTTTTATTTGGACAGAAGGTGTTCTATTGGGGGGAGGGTGTTTGTTTTATTTGGACAAAAGGTGTTCTATTGTGGGAGGTGTTTGTTTTATTTGGACAGAAGGTGTTCTATTGGGGGGAGGGTGTTTGTTTATTTGGACAGAAGGTGTTGTATTGGGGGAGGGTATTTGTTTTATTTGGACAGAAGGTGTTCTATTGGGGGGAGAGAGTGTGTTTTATTTGGACAGAATGTGTTCTGTTGGGGGTAAGGTGTTTGTTTTATTTGAACAAAAGGTGTTCTATTGGGGGAAAGGGTGTTTATTTTATAGGGCAGAATGTGTTCTATTGGGGGGAGGGTGTTTGTTTTATTTGAACAGAAGGTGTTCTATTGGGGGGAGGTGTTTCTTTTATTTGGACAGAAGGTGTTCTATTGGGGGGCGGGTGTTTGTTTTATTTGAGCAGAAGGTGTTCTTTTGGGGGAGGGTGTGTGTTTTATTTGGACAGAATGTGTTCTGTTGGGGGGAGGGTGTTTTATTTGGACAGAAGGTGTTCTATTGGTGGAGCGTGTTTGTTTTATTTGAACAGAAGGTGTTCTATTGGGGGGAGGGTGTTTCTTTTATTTGGACAGAAGGTGTTCTATTGGGGGGGTGTTTGTTTTATTTGAACAGGAGGTGTTCTATTGGCGGGAGGGTGTTTGTTTTATTTGAACAGAAGGTGTTCTATTGGCGGGAGGGTGTTTGTTTTATTTGGACAAAAGGTGTTCTATTGGGGGGAGGGTGTTTTATTTGGACAGAAGGTGTATTGGGGAGGATGTTTGTTTTATTTGGAGAGAAGGTGTTCTATTGGGGGGAGGGTGTTTTATTTGGACAGAAGGTGTTCTATTGGGGGGAGGGTGTTTTATTTGGACAAAAGGTGTTCTATTGGGGGGAGGTGTTTGTTTTATTTGGACAGAAGGTGTTCTATTGGGGGGAGGGTGTTTGTTTTATTTGGACAGAAGGTGTTCTATTGGGGGGAGGGTGTTTGTTTTATTTGGACAGAAGGTGTTCTATTGGGGGAGGGTATTTGTTTTATTTGGACAGAAGGTGTTCTATTGGGGGGAGGGTGTTTGTTTTATTTGGTCAGAAGTTGTTCTATTGGGGGGAGGGTGTTTTATTTGGAGAGAAGGTGTTCTATTGGGGGGAGGGTGTTTGTTTTATTTGGACAGACCGTGTTCTATTGGGGGGAGTTGTTTGTTTTATTTGGACAGAAGGTGTTGTATTGCGGGAGGTGTTTGTTTTATTTGGACAGACCGTGTTCTATTGGGGGAGGGTGTTTTATTTGGACAGAAGGTGTTCTATTGGGGGGAGGGTGTTTGTTTTATTTGGACAGAAGGTGTTCTATTGGGGGGAGGGTGTTTGTTTATTTGGACAGAAGGTGTTGTATTGGGGGAGGGTATTTGTTTTATTTGGACAGAAGGTGTTCTATTGGGGGGAGAGAGTGTGTTTTATTTGGACAGAATGTGTTCTGTTGGGGGTAAGGTGTTTGTTTTATTTGAACAAAAGGTGTTCTATTGGGGGGAGGGTGTTTATTTTATAGGGCAGAATGTGTTCTATTGGGGGGAGGTGTTTCTTTTATTTGGACAGAAGGTGTTCTATTGGGGGGAGGGTGTTTATTTTATATGGGCAGAATGTGTTCTATTAGGGGGAGGTGTTTCTTTTATTTGGACAGAAGGTGTTCTATTGGGGATGGTGTTTTGTTTGGACAGAAGGTGTTCTATTGGAGGGAGGGTGTTTGTTTTATTTGAACAGAAGGTGTTCTATTGGGGGGAGGTGTTTCTTTTATTTGGACAGAAGGTGTTCTATTGGGGGGCGGGTGTTTGTTTTATTTGAGCAGAAGGTGTTCTTTTGGGGGAGGGTGTGTGTTTTATTTGGACAGAATGTGTTCTGTTGGGGGGAGGGTGTTTTATTTGGACAGAAGGTGTTCTATTGGGGGGAGGGTGTTTCTTTTATTTGGACAGAAGGTGTTGTATTGGGTGGAGGTGTTTGTTTTATTTGAACAGAAGGTGTTCTATTGGCGGGAGGGTGTTTGTTTTATTTGAACAGAAGGTGTTCTATTGGCGGGAGGGTGTTTGTTTTATTTGGACAAAAGGTGTTCTATTGGGGGGAGGGTGTTTTATTTGGACAGAAGGTGTATTGGGGAGGATGTTTGTTTTATTTGGAGAGAAGGTGTTCTATTGGGGGAGGTGTTTGTTTTATTTGGACGGAAGGTGTTGTATTGGGGGGAGGGTGTTTTATTTGGAGAGAAGGTGTTCTATTGGGGGGAGGGTGTTTGTTTTATTTGGACAGAAGGTGTTGTATTGGGGGAGGGTATTTGTTTTATTTGGACAGAAGGTGTTCTATTGGGGGACAGTGTTTAATTTGGACAGAAGTTTTTCTATTGGGGAGGGTGTTTTATTTGGACAGAAGGTGTTCTATTCGGGGAGGGTGTGTGTTTTATTTGGACAGAATGTGTTCTGTTGGGGGGAGGGTGTTTGTTTTATTTGAACAGAAGGTGTTCTCTTGGGGGAGGGTGTTTTATTTGGACAGAAGGTGTTCTATTCGGGGAGGGTGTGTGTTTTATTTGGACAGAATGTGTTCTGTTGGGGGGAGTGTGTTTGTTTTATTTCAACAGAAGGTGTTCTGTTGGGGGGAGGGTGTTTATTCTATTTGGACAGAAGGTGTTCTATTGGGGGAGAGTGTGTGTTTTATTTGGACAGAATGTGTTCTGTTGGGGGTAAGGTGTTTGTTTTATTTGAACAAAAGGTGTTCTATTGGGGGGAGGGTGTTTATTTTATAGGGCAGAATGTGTTCTATTGGGGGGAGGTGTTTCTTTTATTTGGACAGAAGGTGTTCTATTGGGGGGAGGGTGTTTATTTTATATGGGCAGAATGTGTTCTATTAGGGGGAGGTGTTTCTTTTATTTGGACAGAAGGTGTTCTATTGGGGATGGTGTTTTGTTTGGACAGAAGGTGTTCTATTGGAGGGAGGGTGTTTGTTTTATTTGAACAGAAGGTGTTCTATTGGGGGGAGGTGTTTCTTTTATTTGGACAGAAGGTGTTCTATTGGGGGGCGGGTGTTTGTTTTATTTGAGCAGAAGGTGTTCTTTTGGGGGAGGGTGTGTGTTTTATTTGGACAGAATGTGTTCTGTTGGGGGGAGGGTGTTTTATTTGGACAGAAGGTGTTCTATTGGTGGAGCGTGTTTGTTTTATTTGAACAGAAGGTGTTCTATTGGGGGGAGGGTGTTTCTTTTATTTGGACAGAAGGTGTTCTATTGGGGGGGTGTTTGTTTTATTTGAACAGAAGGTGTTCTATTGGCGGGAGGGTGTTTGTTTTATTTGAACAGAAGGTGTTCTATTGGCGGGAGGGTGTTTGTTTTATTTGGACAAAAGGTGTTCTATTGGGGGGAGGGTGTTTTATTTGGACAGAAGGTGTATTGGGGAGGATGTTTGTTTTATTTGGAGAGAAGGTGTTCTATTGGGGGTAGGGTGTTTGTTTTATTTGTACAGAAGGTGTTCTATTGGGGGGAGGGTGTTTTATTTGGACAGAAGGTGTTCTATTGGGGGGAGGGTGTTTTATTTGGACAAAAGGTGTTCTATTGGGGGGAGGTGTTTGTTTTATTTGGACAGAAGGTGTTCTATTGGGGGGAGGGTGTTTTATTTGAACAGAAGGTGTTCTATTGGGGGAGGTGTTTGTTTTATTTGGACAGAAGGTGTTCTATTGGGGGAGGGTGTTTCTTTTATTTGGACAGAAGGTGTTCTATTGGTGGAGCGTGTTTGTTTTATTTGAACAGAAGGTGTTCTATTGGGGGGAGGGTGTTTCTTTTATTTGGACAGAAGGTGTTCTATTGGGGGGGTGTTTGTTTTATTTGAACAGAAGGTGTTCTATTGGCGGGAGGGTGTTTGTTTTATTTGAACAGAAGGTGTTCTATTGGCGGGAGGGTGTTTGTTTTATTTGGACAAAAGGTGTTCTATTGGGGGGAGGGTGTTTTATTTGGAGAGAAGGTGTTCTATTGGGGGGAGGGTGTTTGTTTTATTTGGACAGACCGTGTTCTATTGGGGGGAGTTGTTTGTTTTATTTGGACAGAAGGTGTTGTATTGCGGGAGGTGTTTGTTTTATTTGGACAGACCGTGTTCTATTGGGGGAGGGTGTTTTATTTGGACAGAAGGTGTTCTATTGGGGGGATGGTGTTTGTTTTATTTGGACAAAAGGTGTTCTATTGCGGGAGGTGTTTGTTTTATTTGGACAGAAGGTGTTCTATTGGGGGGAGGGTGTTTGTTTATTTGGACAGAAGGTGTTGTATTGGGGGAGGGTATTTGTTTTATTTGGACAGAAGGTGTTCTATTGGGGAGAGAGAGTGTGTTTTATTTGGACAGAATGTGTTCTGTTGGGGGTAAGGTGTTTGTTTTATTTGAACAAAAGGTGTTCTATTGGGGGGAGGGTGTTTATTTTATAGGGCAGAATGTGTTCTATTGGGGGGAGGTGTTTCTTTTATTTGGACAGAAGGTGTTCTATTGGGGGGAGGGTGTTTATTTTATATGGGCAGAATGTGTTCTATTAGGGGGAGGTGTTTCTTTTATTTGGACAGAAGGTGTTCTATTGGGGATGGTGTTTTGTTTGGACAGAAGGTGTTCTATTGGAGGGAGGGTGTTTGTTTTATTTGAACAGAAGGTGTTCTATTGGGGGGAGGTGTTTCTTTTATTTGGACAGAAGGTGTTCTATTGGGGGGCGGGTGTTTGTTTTATTTGAGCAGAAGGTGTTCTTTTGGGGGAGGGTGTGTGTTTTATTTGGACAGAATGTGTTCTGTTGGGGGGAGGGTGTTTTATTTGGACAGAAGGTGTTCTATTGGTGGAGCGTGTTTGTTTTATTTGAACAGAAGGTGTTCTAATGGGGGGAGGGTGTTTCTTTTATTTGGACAGAAGGTGTTCTATTGGGGGGGTGTTTGTTTTATTTGAACAGAAGGTGTTCTATTGGCGGGAGGGTGTTTGTTTTATTTGAACAGAAGGTGTTCTATTGGCGGGAGGGTGTTTGTTTTATTTGGACAAAAGGTGTTCTATTGGGGGGAGGGTGTTTTATTTGGACAGAAGGTGTATTGGGGAGGATGTTTGTTTTATTTGGAGAGAAGGTGTTCTATTGGGGGAGGTGTTTGTTTTATTTGGACGGAAGGTGTTGTATTGGGGCGAGGGTGTTTTATTTGGAGAGAAGGTGTTCTATTGGGGGGAGGGTGTTTGTTTTATTTGGACAGAAGGTGTTGTATTGGGGGAGGGTATTTGTTTTATTTGGACAGAAGGTGTTCTATTGGGGGACAGTGTTTAATTTGGACAGAAGTTTTTCTATTGGGGAGGGTGTTTTATTTGGACAGAAGGTGTTCTATTCGGGGAGGGTGTGTGTTTTATTTGGACAGAATGTGTTCTGTTGGGGGGAGGGTGTTTGTTTTATTTGAACAGAAGGTGTTCTCTTGGGGGAGGGTGTTTTATTTGGACAGAAGGTGTTCTATTCGGGGAGGGTGTGTGTTTTATTTGGACAGAATGTGTTCTGTTGGGGGGAGTGTGTTTGTTTTATTTGAACAGAAGGTGTTCTGTTGGGGGGAGGGTGTTTATTCTATTTGGACAGAAGGTGTTCTATTGGGGGAGAGTGTGTGTTTTATTTGGACAGAATGTGTTCTGTTGGGGGTAAGGTGTTTGTTTTATTTGAACAAAAGGTGTTCTATTGGGGGGAGGGTGTTTATTTTATAGGGCAGAATGTGTTCTATTGGGGGGAGGTGTTTCTTTTATTTGGACAGAAGGTGTTCTATTGGGGGGAGGGTGTTTATTTTATATGGGCAGAATGTGTTCTATTAGGGGGAGGTGTTTCTTTTATTTGGACAGAAGGTGTTCTATTGGGGATGGTGTTTTGTTTGGACAGAAGGTGTTCTATTGGAGGGAGGGTGTTTGTTTTATTTGAACAGAAGGTGTTCTATTGGGGGGAGGTGTTTCTTTTATTTGGACAGAAGGTGTTCTATTGGGGGGCGGGTGTTTGTTTTATTTGAGCAGAAGGTGTTCTTTTGGGGGAGGGTGTGTGTTTTATTTGGACAGAATGTGTTCTGTTGGGGGGAGGGTGTTTTATTTGGACAGAAGGTGTTCTCTTGGGGGGAGGGTGTTTCTTTTATTTGGACAGAGGGTGTTCTATTGGGGGGGTGTTTGTTTTATTTGAACAGAAGGTGTTCTATTGGCGGGAGGGTGTTTGTTTTATTTGAACAGAAGGTGTTCTATTGGCGGGAGGGTGTTTGTTTTATTTGGACAAAAGGTGTTCTATTGGGGGGAGGGTGTTTTATTTGGACAGAAGGTGTATTGGGGAGGATGTTTGTTTTATTTGGAGAGAAGGTGTTCTATTGGGGGTAGGGTGTTTGTTTTATTTGTACAGAAGGTGTTCTATTGGGGGGAGGGTGTTTTATTTGGACAGAAGGTGTTCTATTGGGGGGAGGGTGTTTTATTTGGACAAAAGGTGTTCTATTGGGGGGAGGTGTTTGTTTTATTTGGACAGAAGGTGTTCTATTGGGGGGAGGGTGTTTTATTTGAACAGAAGGTGTTCTATTGGGGGAGGTGTTTGTTTTATTTGGACAGAAGGTGTTCTATTGGGGGGAGGGTGTTTGTTTTATTTGGACAGAAGGTGTTCTATTGGGGGGAGGGTGTTTGTTTTATTTGGACAGAAGGTGTTCTATTGGGGGAGGGTATTTGTTTTATTTGGACAGAAGGTGTTCTATTGGGGGGAGGGTGTTTGTTTTATTTGGTCAGAAGTTGTTCTATTGGGGGGAGGGTGTTTTATTTGGAGAGAAGGTGTTCTATTGGGGGGAGGGTGTTTGTTTTATTTGGACAGACCGTGTTCTATTGGGGGGAGTTGTTTGTTTTATTTGGACAGAAGGTGTTGTATTGCGGGAGGTGTTTGTTTTATTTGGACAGACCGTGTTCTATTGGGGGAGGGTGTTTTATTTGGACAGAAGGTGTTCTATTGGGGGGAGGGTGTTTGTTTTATTTGGACAAAAGGTGTTCTATTGCGGGAGGTGTTTGTTTTATTTGGACAGAAGGTGTTCTATTGGGGGGAGGGTGTTTGTTTATTTGGACAGAAGGTGTTGTATTGGGGGAGGGTATTTGTTTTATTTGGACAGAAGGTGTTCTATTGGGGGGAGGGTGTTTGTTTTATTTGGACAGAAGGTGTTGTATTGCGGGAGGTGTTTGTTTTATTTGGACAGAAGGTGTTCTATTGGGGGAGGTGTTTCATTTATTTGGACAGAAGGTGTTCTATTGGGGGGAGGTGTTTGTTTTATTTGGACAGAAGGTGTTCTATTGGGGGGAGGGTGTTTGTTTTATTTGGACAGAAGGTGTTCTATTGGGGGAGGGTGTTTTATTTGGACAGAAGGTGTTCTATTGGTGGAGGGTGTGTGTTTTATTTGGACGGAATTTGTTCTGTTGGGGGGAGTTGTTTGTTTTATTTGGACAGAATGTGATCTATTGGGGGAGTTCTTTGTTTTATATGGGCAGAATGTGTTCTATTGGGGGAGGTGTTTCATTTATTTGGACAGAAGGTGTTCTATTGGGGGGGTGTTTGTTTTATTTGGACAGAAGGTGTTCTATTGGGGGGAGGGTGTTTGTTTTATTTGGACAGAAGGTGTTCTATTGGGGGAGGGTGTTTTATTTGGACAGAAGTTGTTCTATTGGGGGGTGGTGTTTTATTTGGACAGAAGGTGTTCTATTGGGGGGAGGGTGTTTTATTTGGAGAGAAGGTGTTGTATTGGGGGGAGGGTGTTTTATTTGGAGAGACGGTATTCTATTGGGGGAGGGTGTTTTATTTGGACAGAAGGTGTTCTATTGGGGGAGGTGTTTGTTTTATTTGGACAGAAGGTGTTGTATTGGGGGGAGGGTGTTTTATTTGGAGAGAAGGTGTTGTATTGCGGGAGGTGTTTGTTTTATTTGGACAGACCGTGTTCTATTGGGGGAGGGTGTTTTATTTGGACAGAAGGTGTTCTATTGGGGGGAGGGTGTTTGTTTTATTTGGACAAAAGGTGTTCTATTGCGGGAGGTGTTTGTTTTATTTGGACAGAAGGTGTTCTATTGGGGGGAGGGTGTTTGTTTATTTGGACAGAAGGTGTTGTATTGGGGGGGGTATTTGTTTTATTTGGACAGAAGGTGTTCTATTGGGGGGAGAGAGTGTGTTTTATTTGGACAGAATGTGTTCTGTTGGGGGTAAGGTGTTTGTTTTATTTGAACAAAAGGTGTTCTATTGGGGGGAGGGTGTTTATTTTATAGGGCAGAATGTGTTCTATTGGGGGGAGGGTGTTTGTTTTATTTGAACAGAAGGTGTTCTATTGGGGGGAGGTGTTTCTTTTATTTGGACAGAAGGTGTTCTATTGGGGGGCGGGTGTTTGTTTTATTTGAGCAGAAGGTGTTCTTTTGGGGGAGGGTGTGTGTTTTATTTGGACAGAATGTGTTCTGTTGGGGGGAGGGTGTTTTATTTGGACAGAAGGTGTTCTATTGGTGGAGCGTGTTTGTTTTATTTGAACAGAAGGTGTTCTATTGGGGGGAGGGTGTTTCTTTTATTTGGACAGAAGGTGTTCTATTGGGGGGGTGTTTGTTTTATTTGAACAGGAGGTGTTCTATTGGCGGGAGGGTGTTTGTTTTATTTGAACAGAAGGTGTTCTATTGGCGGGAGGGTGTTTGTTTTATTTGGACAAAAGGTGTTCTATTGGGGGGAGGGTGTTTTATTTGGACAGAAGGTGTATTGGGGAGGATGTTTGTTTTATTTGGAGAGAAGGTGTTCTATTGGGGGGAGGGTGTTTTATTTGGACAGAAGGTGTTCTATTGGGGGGAGGGTGTTTTATTTGGACAAAAGGTGTTCTATTGGGGGGAGGTGTTTGTTTTATTTGGACAGAAGGTGTTCTATTGGGGGGAGGGTGTTTGTTTTATTTGGACAGAAGGTGTTCTATTGGGGGGAGGGTGTTTGTTTTATTTGGACAGAAGGTGTTCTATTGGGGGAGGGTATTTGTTTTATTTGGACAGAAGGTGTTCTATTGGGGGGAGGGTGTTTGTTTTATTTGGTCAGAAGTTGTTCTATTGCGGGGAGGGTGTTTTATTTGGAGAGAAGGTGTTCTATTGGGGGGAGGGTGTTTGTTTTATTTGGACAGACCGTGTTCTATTGGGGGGAGTTGTTTGTTTTATTTGGACAGAAGGTGTTGTATTGCGGGAGGTGTTTGTTTTATTTGGACAGACCGTGTTCTATTGGGGGAGGGTGTTTTATTTGGACAGAAGGTGTTCTATTGGGGGGAGGGTGTTTGTTTTATTTGGACAAAAGGTGTTCTATTGCGGGAGGTGTTTGTTTTATTTGGACAGAAGGTGTTCTATTGGGGGGAGGGTGTTTGTTTATTTGGACAGAAGGTGTTGTATTGGGGGAGGGTATTTGTTTTATTTGGACAGAAGGTGTTCTATTGGGGGGAGAGAGTGTGTTTTATTTGGACAGAATGTGTTCTGTTGGGGGTAAGGTGTTTGTTTTATTTGAACAAAAGGTGTTCTATTGGGGGGAGGGTGTTTATTTTATAGGGCAGAATGTGTTCTATTGGGGGGAGGTGTTTCTTTTATTTGGACAGAAGGTGTTCTATTGGGGGGAGGGTGTTTATTTTATATGGGCAGAATGTGTTCTATTAGGGGGAGGTGTTTCTTTTATTTGGACAGAAGGTGTTCTATTGGGGATGGTGTTTTGTTTGGACAGAAGGTGTTCTATTGGAGGGAGGGTGTTTGTTTTATTTGAACAGAAGGTGTTCTATTGGGGGGAGGTGTTTCTTTTATTTGGACAGAAGGTGTTCTATTGGGGGGCGGGTGTTTGTTTTATTTGAGCAGAAGGTGTTCTTTTGGGGGAGGGTGTGTGTTTTATTTGGACAGAATGTGTTCTGTTGGGGGGAGGGTGTTTTATTTGGACAGAAGGTGTTCTATTGGGGGGAGGGTGTTTCTTTTATTTGGACAGAAGGTGTTGTATTGGGTGGAGGTGTTTGTTTTATTAGAACAGAAGGTGTTCTATTGGCGGGAGGGTGTTTGTTTTATTTGAACAGAAGGTGTTCTATTGGCGGGAGGGTGTTTGTTTTATTTGGACAAAAGGTGTTCTATTGGGGGGAGGGTGTTTTATTTGGACAGAAGGTGTATTGGGGAGGATGTTTGTTTTATTTGGAGAGAAGGTGTTCTATTGGGGGAGGTGTTTGTTTTATTTGGACGGAAGGTGTTGTATTGGGGGGAGGGTGTTTTATTTGGAGAGAAGGTGTTCTATTGGGGGGAGGGTGTTTGTTTTATTTGGACAGAAGGTGTTGTATTGGGGGAGGGTATTTGTTTTATTTGGACAGAAGGTGTTCTATTGGGGGACAGTGTTTAATTTGGACAGAAGTTTTTCTATTGGGGAGGGTGTTTTATTTGGACAGAAGGTGTTCTATTCGGGGAGGGTGTGTGTTTTATTTGGACAGAATGTGTTCTGTTGGGGGGAGGGTGTTTGTTTTATTTGAACAGAAGGTGTTCTCTTGGGGGAGGGTGTTTTATTTGGACAGAAGGTGTTCTATTCGGGGAGGGTGTGTGTTTTATTTGGACAGAATGTGTTCTGTTGGGGGGAGTGTGTTTGTTTTATTTGAACAGAAGGTGTTCTGTTGGGGGGAGGGTGTTTATTCTATTTGGACAGAAGGTGTTCTATTGGGGGAGAGTGTGTGTTTTATTTGGACAGAATGTGTTCTGTTGGGGGTAAGGTGTTTGTTTTATTTGAACAAAAGGTGTTCTATTGGGGGGAGGGTGTTTATTTTATAGGGCAGAATGTGTTCTATTGGGGGGAGGTGTTTCTTTTATTTGGACAGAAGGTGTTCTATTGGGGGGAGGGTGTTTATTTTATATGGGCAGAATGTGTTCTATTAGGGGGAGGTGTTTCTTTTATTTGGACAGAAGGTGTTCTATTGGGGATGGTGTTTTGTTTGGACAGAAGGTGTTCTATTGGAGGGAGGGTGTTTGTTTTATTTGAACAGAAGGTGTTCTATTGGGGGGAGGTGTTTCTTTTATTTGGACAGAAGGTGTTCTATTGGGGGGCGGGTGTTTGTTTTATTTGAGCAGAAGGTGTTCTTTTGGGGGAGGGTGTGTGTTTTATTTGGACAGAATGTGTTCTGTTGGGGGGAGGGTGTTTTATTTGGACAGAAGGTGTTCTATTGGTGGAGCGTGTTTGTTTTATTTGAACAGAAGGTGTTCTATTGGGGGGAGGGTGTTTCTTTTATTTGGACAGAAGGTGTTCTATTGGGGGGGTGTTTGTTTTATTTGAACAGAAGGTGTTCTATTGGCGGGAGGGTGTTTGTTTTATTTGAACAGAAGGTGTTCTATTGGCGGGAGGGTGTTTGTTTTATTTGGACAAAAGGTGTTCTATTGGGGGGAGGGTGTTTTATTTGGACAGAAGGTGTATTGGGGAGGATGTTTGTTTTATTTGGAGAGAAGGTGTTCTATTGGGGGTAGGGTGTTTGTTTTATTTGTACAGAAGGTGTTCTATTGGGGGGAGGGTGTTTTATTTGGACAGAAGGTGTTCTATTGGGGGGAGGGTGTTTTATTTGGACAAAAGGTGTTCTATTGGGGGGAGGTGTTTGTTTTATTTGGACAGAAGGTGTTCTATTGGGGGGAGGGTGTTTTATTTGAACAGAAGGTGTTCTATTGGGGGAGGTGTTTGTTTTATTTGGACAGAAGGTGTTCTATTGGGGGGAGGGTGTTTCTTTTATTTGGACAGAAGGTGTTCTATTGGGGGGCGGGTGTTTGTTTTATTTGGACAGAAGGTGTTCTATTGGGGGAGGGCATTTGTTTTATTTGGACAGAAGGTGTTCTATTGGGGGGAGGGTGTTTGTTTTATTTGGTCAGAAGTTGTTCTATTGGGGGGAGGGTGTTTTATTTGGAGAGAAGGTGTTCTATTGGGGGGAGGGTGTTTGTTTTATTTGGACAGACCGTGTTCTATTGGGGGGAGTTGTTTGTTTTATTTGGACAGAAGGTGTTGTATTGCGGGAGGTGTTTGTTTTATTTGGACAGACCGTGTTCTATTGGGGGAGGGTGTTTTATTTGGACAGAAGGTGTTCTATTGGGGGGAGGGTGTTTGTTTTATTTGGACAAAAGGTGTTCTATTGCGGGAGGTGTTTGTTTTATTTGGACAGAAGGTGTTCTATTGGGGGGAGGGTGTTTGTTTATTTGGACAGAAGGTGTTGTATTGGGGGAGGGTATTTGTTTTATTTGGACAGAAGGTGTTCTATTGGGGGGAGGGTGTTTGTTTTATTTGGACAGAAGGTGTTGTATTGCGGGAGGTGTTTGTTTTATTTGGACAGAAGGTGTTCTATTGGGGGAGGTGTTTCATTTATTTGGACAGAAGGTGTTCTATTGGGGGGAGGTGTTTGTTTTATTTGGACAGAAGGTGTTCTATTGGGGGGAGGGTGTTTGTTTTATTTGGACAGAAGGTGTTCTATTGGGGGAGGGTGTTTTATTTGGACAGAAGGTGTTCTATTGGTGGAGGGTGTGTGTTTTATTTGGACGGAATTTGTTCTGTTGGGGGGAGTTGTTTGTTTTATTTGGACAGAATGTGATCTATTGGGGGAGTTCTTTGTTTTATATGGGCAGAATGTGTTCTATTGGGGGAGGTGTTTCATTTATTTGGACAGAAGGTGTTCTATTGGGGGGGTGTTTGTTTTATTTGGACAGAAGGTGTTCTATTGGGGGGAGGGTGTTTGTTTTATTTGGACAGAAGGTGTTCTATTGGGGGAGGGTGTTTTATTTGGACAGAAGTTGTTCTATTGGGGGGTGGTGTTTTATTTGGACAGAAGGTGTTCTATTGGGGGGAGGGTGTTTTATTTGGAGAGAAGGTGTTGTATTGGGGGGAGGGTGTTTTATTTGGAGAGACGGTATTCTATTGGGGGAGGGTGTTTTATTTGGACAGAAGGTGTTCTATTGGGGGAGGTGTTTGTTTTATTTGGACAGAAGGTGTTGTATTGGGGGGAGGGTGTTTTATTTGGAGAGAAGGTGTTGTATTGCGGGAGGTGTTTGTTTTATTTGGACAGACCGTGTTCTATTGGGGGAGGGTGTTTTATTTGGACAGAAGGTGTTCTATTGGGGGGAGGGTGTTTGTTTTATTTGGACAAAAGGTGTTCTATTGCGGGAGGTGTTTGTTTTATTTGGACAGAAGGTGTTCTATTGGGGGGAGGGTGTTTGTTTATTTGGACAGAAGGTGTTGTATTGGGGGAGGGTATTTGTTTTATTTGGACAGAAGGTGTTCTATTGGGGGGAGAGAGTGTGTTTTATTTGGACAGAATGTGTTCTGTTGGGGGTAAGGTGTTTGTTTTATTTGAACAAAAGGTGTTCTATTGGGGGGAGGGTGTTTATTTTATAGGGCAGAATGTGTTCTATTGGGGGGAGGTGTTTCTTTTATTTGGACAGAAGGTGTTCTATTGGGGGGAGGGTGTTTATTTTATATGGGCAGAATGTGTTCTATTAGGGGGAGGTGTTTCTTTTATTTGGACAGAAGGTGTTCTATTGGGGATGGTGTTTTGTTTGGACAGAAGGTGTTCTATTGGAGGGAGGGTGTTTGTT